>NC_090378.1:50801229-51118796 GCF_036365525.1 Heterodontus francisci
CTAATATTGCTACACCCCCCTCCTTTTTAGCTCCCTTTCTATCCCACCTGAAAATTCGATATCCAGGGATGTTGAGTTGCCATTCTTGCCCCTCTTTAAGCCAAGTTTCCATTACAGCAATGATATCGTGTTGTCATGTGTCTATTTGTGCCCTCAGCTCATTGGCTTTATTTACTATCTCCTTGCATTTAAAGAAATACCCTTTAACACTGCCAAATTCCTGTGCTTCACACTTTTTAACCTTTGCTTCTTCTGTCTTTCAGAGTCACTCGCTAATTTTCTGCCTCCTGTTCCCTGCCCTGAAATTTTCCTATCTAAGTCAGCGCTCAGGTTCTCATCCCCCTGCCAAGCTAGTTTAAACAATCCCCAACAGCACCAGCAAGTCTTCCTGCAAGGATATTCGTCCCAGTCTTGTTCAGGGGCAGACCATCTGCCCTGTACAGGTCCCACCTTCCCCAGAACCGGTCCCAATTACCCAGAAATCTGAGGCCCTCCCTCCTGCACCATCTCTTCAGCCACACATTCGTCTTTTGTATTTTCCTATTTCTATACTCACTAGCATGTGGCCTTAGGAGTAATCTGGACATTACTATCTTTGAGGTCCTGCTTGCTAATCTTGTTCCTAACTCCCTAAACTCAGCCTGCAGGACCTCATCCCTCGGTACCAATGTGGACCACGACCTCTGGCTGTGCACCCTCGCCTTCCTGAATGCCCTGCAAGCACCGGCAGTATGTGGCCACCTGGTACTCTTGGGCATAGGTCTGCTTCCAGAATGCTGCAGATGTCTGCGACTACCTGCCGCAAGAGCCTGAGCTTTCTGAGGCACTGTTGAAACTGATCCTTGGCCTGTAGACCCTGTGCTGGGGGTATTGCTTCCTTCGAGATGCAACTTTGTGTTCATCCCCTTGCGCCCATAATGTGGCTGTGGAGAAGGCAGCTGCTGCTGGAGTTGCTGTGGCAGCTGGGTTGGGCCAAGCTGCTGCTGCTCCTCAGAGCTCCAAGCTACTGCAGTATAGGTAGCAACAACGTTGTAGGGAAGTAGTTGAGATTCAGCTCAGTAGATTCCAAGGCACTTGTAAGTTGCTAGACAAAGTTGCTACTCCCAAAAAAAAGTCGTGAATTCGGGCGAAAAGCACGACTGTTGTTCGTGTTAGCCTTTCACTTTGGCTAACTACAAGGTTGCCGATTTCAGCCTTTATACTGTTGCCTGCAGGTCAGTTTCATTCAACGATGACATCCCGCTGTGCACTCACCTCCAACCTGGTGAGATGTAGAAACAACATGGAACCTGTGCACTGGCAGTGGAAGTTAGAATGCAGGATTAAGAAGGACTTAGTTGTTTTCCCAACAGATCCAAGGGGGTTCTCTGCTGGCTTCAGAACCTGCCTGGGTGAAAGTCGGAAGAGGGCAGAATGACACTGGGATCCCAACCCGACATCACTTTTAGGGGATTTAACTCACTGCACACACCTTTGTCTGGGAAAATTTCCCTCAAAGTATTAGAAAATAAACTACATTATAGGGAAATAGAAACCTACAGAAAAAGAGAAATACAGCCCATTTGTAGGAGCATTCCTGAGGCTTAAAGAACACACATAAAATCAGCAGTAAGATGTTGGAAACTTGTTCACTGATGCAAAAATTATGAAATTAGTAATAAATTGGAATGACAATTTTACAATGTTATATTGCAGTATAACTGCAAAATTTGCTGAGGGCTAGGTGAAAAGTATAAAAACAATTGGATCAATTTAAGTGAATTGAGAATGGATTTTAATGTAGATCCGTGGGTTTTGAACTTTTCCATTGATAGAGGCAGTTTTGCCAATATTGACGCATGCCCAGGGTCCTCCTACCCTACTGTTTCTAAAGGCAGTTTCAGTTACCCAAAGGATAACAATGTGCTGTCTTGTAGTGCTGTACAGGAAGGAGTTGAGACTAGGTGTAGTCTTTAAGTGAAGCTGGATTAGAGCAGTGGTTCTCAACTTCTTTGGTTGAAGGACCTCTTTTCAAATGGATTAGTAATCACGTCCCCCCCCCCCCCACCCGCCTTCAATCTTTTATAATCAGAATATGAAAATGCTGTATGTAAAGTGTGTTTTAATGATTCTTTTAAGAAAACAGATGTTTACTTACAGATATTAGTGAGCTGGGTATGCCTGCTTTGCACTGCAGAGATTGTCTATTCTTGGTGTGATGTTTGCCGCTCCCAACTCTCACCAAGCCTGCCACATTATTGCTTTCATGTTATTTTACGGATCCCCTGTAAAGTCTCTATGGACCCCAGTTTGAGAGCCACTGCATTAGAGGATGAGGTATAATTGGGCTATGGCACACAGGCACAATTCAGTCCCCATTCTAAAGTCATACATTTTGTTCCATATTTTTATATAATCCTTTGATTTTGTAATATTTATAGTTAAATAGCAAATTTAACAGTAATTTGAGAAATAGAATTGGTTGGCTATCGGAGTTTCTCTGTAGTACATATTGGGGAGCTGAGAAATGCAAAACTGTGGCATCACAGGGCCATTGCTCTGGGAGGATGTGATTGTAGTGTGGCAAGGAACTTGTATATAACCTAGCAAAGCTGATGTTAATTTCATTGGAGTAAAGGTTGAGAGGCATAGATAATGCAGACTATTTAGCCTCGACAGTGAGAGTGGAGCTAAAGGATGAATCCAAGTTAAGAAACCTTAAGAGGGTAGAAGGATATTTTTCCCCCAGACTAGTGCATGTGTGATTAACTTTTCTCAAAATGAGTTGGTTGAATATATAGGTAGGGATTGGATTGAAAGTTAAAGGAGTAAATGTAGTCACGTCACTCAACACTTGGTGAAACATAATAGTTCTTGCATAGTTACATTTGGGTAATTGAGATGTAACTGTAAGTAGTAACTGTGGAGTTTTTCTTGATGGGTCAGGAAAAAGCTTTGTGACATTTTTCTTCGCTTGACTAAGTGGAATAAAATACTTCTGTGCAGATTCTATGTGGCTTGCAGAAGAAGTGAATTAATGGGCTAAAGCAGGTTTTCTTCTGTTTTCATTCTCTTGTCCTTGTGTTATTTGTTCAGGAAACCTATTTGAAACAGCTATGAGCAAAAGAAGTTCTAATATTTTTAGTGTTACGGTATTTCTAGTGGGTTACAGAGTTGCATAAAGTAATATGTAAACCCATTTTTCCCCCAGTTTGGTGCTATTTGACTTATTTGTCAATATTGTGGCTCACAACTTAGCTGAACCTGCATATGAGGCCGATGTTGCTCAATTGGAGTATAAATTAGTTGCTGAAGAACATGGACTAGTCATCAAAGTGAAAGGATTTAACCACAAACTTGGGGTAAGTAGGTGTCAATCTGAATTCCACTGTACTATTTGCATCATATATTTAGTAAATGCTGAAGTTTTAATTGTTTGACACCTACACGAAGCTGTAGTATATGCTTTGAATTGAATAACAATTTGATATTCCAACTAGCATACTCATGTAAATATATGTATTTAAACCCTTTCTCATAATTTTTCTTTGAAATCTTTGCTCATTAAGGAGTTAGTATTAGGAAATTGAATGCTTTCATTTTTGGTCAGCATTAAACATTTCCTGTTTATAGATACTGGATCAGGGTTGTGCAACATAGAGCTCGTGGGCCAGGATCCGGCATGCCAAAGATTTCCATACGGCCGGCGGATATATTTCTGAGATAGGAAATCTCCCATTGTTGTCTTTTTTAAGACTAGCTTTTTAAAAAAAATTTGCAGTTGTCAGTTTCATAGTTGACAGCTGTTGACATCAGGAACAGACATTTCAAGACTTTGAACAGATTTGGGGATTTCCGGAGGGTTCTGACTTTTTTTTTAAAAACCTGCTGGAAAACCCCAAATCCGTCCGAAATTGGGAAATCGCTGTTCCCGCTCTCATGTAGCACCTGTCAGCTATGAAGTTGACACTTGCAATTTCTTTTTTTTAAAAAACGACCAACCATCTGATGAGCATTCCCACTCTCGGCAACTGTCGGCGGGGGAGAGGGGAACAGAGAGAGAGAGAGAAGGGGGACAGAGGGAGAGAGAGAGAAGGGGGACAGAGGGAGAGAGAGAGAGAAGGCGGACAGAGGGAGAGAGAGAGAGAAGGGGGACAGAGGGAGAGAGAGAGAGAAGGGGGACAGAGGGAGAGAGAGAGAGAAGGGGGACAGAGGGAGAGAGAGAGAGAATGGGGACAGAGGGAGAGAGAGAGAGAAGGGGGACAGAGGGAGAGAGAGAGAGAAGGGGGACAGAGGGAGAGAGAGAGAGAAGGGGGACAGAGGGAGAGAGAGAGAGAAGGGGGACAGAGGGAGAGAGAGAGAGAAGGGGGACAGAGGGAGAGAGAGAGAGAAGGGGGACAGAGGGAGAGAGAGAGAGAGAAGGGGGACAGAGGGAGAGAGAGAGAGAGAAGGGGGACAGAGGGAGAGAGAGAGAGAAGGGGGACAGAGGGAGAGAGAGGGAGAAGGGGGACAGGGAGAGAGAGGGAGAAGGGGGACAGAGGGAGAGAGAGAGAGAAGGGGGACAGAGGGAGAGAGAGAGAGAGAGAAGGGGGACAGAGGGAGAGAGAGAGAGAGAGAAGGGGGACAGAGGGAGAGAGAGAGAGAGAGAAGGGGGACAGAGGGAGAGAGAGAGAGAGAGAAGGGGGACAGAGGGAGAGAGAGAGAGAGAGAGAAGGGGGACAGAGGGAGAGAGAGAGAGAGAGAGAAGGGGGACAGAGGGAGAGAGAGAGAGAGAGAGAAGGGGGACAGAGGGAGAGAGAGAGAGAGAGAGAAGGGGGACAGAGGGAGAGAGAGAGAGAGAGAGAAGGGGGACAGAGGGAGAGAGAGAGAGAGAGAGAAGGGGGACAGAGGGAGAGAGAGAGAGAGAGAGAAGGGGGACAGAGGGAGAGAGAGAGAGAGAGAAGGGGGACAGAGGGAGAGAGAGAGAGAGAGAGAAGGGGGACAGAGGGAGAGAGAGAGAGAAGGGGGACAGAGGGAGAGAGAGAGAGAAGGGGGACAGAGGGAGAGAGAGAGAGAAGGGGGACAGAGGGAGAGAGAGAGAGAGAGAGAAGGGGGACAGAGGGAGAGAGAGAGAGAGAGAGAGAAGGGGGACAGAGGGAGAGAGAGAGAGAGAGAGAAGGGGGACAGAGGGAGAGAGAGAGAGAGAGAAGGGGGACAGAGGGAGAGAGAGAGAGAGAGAAGGGGGACAGAGGGAGAGAGAGAGAGAGAGAAGGGGGACAGAGGGAGAGAGAGAGAGAGAGAAGGGGGACAGAGGGAGAGAGAGAGAGAGAGAAGGGGGACAGAGGGAGAGAGAGAGAGAGAGAAGGGGGACAGAGGGAGAGAGAGAGAGAGAAGGGGGACAGAGGGACAGAGGGAGAGAGAGAGAAGGGGGACAGAGGGAGAGAGGGAGAAAAGGAGGACAGAGGGACAGAGGGAGAGAGAGAGAAGGGGGACAGAGGGAGAGAGAGAGAGAGAGAAGGGGGACAGAGGGAGGGAGAGAGAGAGAGAGAGAAGGGGGACAGAGGGAGAGAGAGAGAGAGAGAGAAGGGGGACAGAGGGACAGAGGGAGAGAGAGAGAAGGGGGACAGAGGGAGAGAGGGAGAAAAGGGGGACAGAGGGACAGAGGGAGAGAGAGAGAGAGAGAGAAGGGGGACAGAGGGACAGAGGGACAGAGGGAGAGAGAGAGAAGGGGGACAGAGGGAGAGAGGGAGAAAAGGGGGACAAGGGGGACAGAGGGACAGAGGGAGAGAGAGAGAAGGGGGACAGAGGGAGAGAGGGAGAAAAGAGGGACAGAGGGAGGAGAGAGGGAGGAGGGGGACAGAAGGGGGAGAGAGGGAGAGGGAGAGGGAGGGAGGAGGGGGGGGGGTGTGACTGGGAGGGGGGGGGGGGCGTGACCGAGAGGGAGAGAGAGGGGAGGGGGGGTGGGGGGGAGGCGTGACCGAGAGGGGAGAGGGGGGGGGGGTGGGTGGGGTGGCGTGACCGAGAGAGTGGGGGGCGAGTGACCGAGAGGGAGATATGGGTGGGAGGAGGGGACCGAGAGCAAGATGGCGGGGACCCAGAGGGAGATGGAGAGAGAGGGGAGGGGGGCAGCAAGAGAGAGAGAGAGAAGGGGACAGGCAGAGAGAGAAGGAGGCGGAGGGAGAGAGAGGGGTAGCAAGGGTCGGAGAGAGAGAGTCACACTATAGGAAGGGTACGATTGCACTGGAGAGGGTGCAGAGCAGATTCACCAGGGTGTTACCTGGGCTGGAGCATTTCAGCTATGAGGAGAGGCTGGATAGGCTAGGGTTGTTTTCCCTAGAGCAGAGAAGGCTGAGGGGGGGGGGGACCTGATTGAGGTATACAATATTCTGAGGGGCATAGATAGGAAGAAATGTTTTCCCTCAGTGGAGGTGTCAGTAACCAGGGGGAATAGATTTAAGATAAGAGGCAGGAGGTTTAGAGGGGATTTGAGGAAAAATATCTTCACCCAGGGGGTGGTTGGAATCTGGAACACACTGCCTGAAGGGGTGGTAGAGGCAGGAAACCTCACAACATTTAAGAAATATTTAGCTGAGCACTTGAAACACCGTAGCATACAAGTGCTGGAAAATTTGATTAGAATAGATAGGCTTGATGGCCGGCGCAGACACGGTGGGCTGAAGGGACTGTTTCTGTGCTGTATGACACTATGAGAGAGAAGGGGGGCAGAGGAAGAGAGAAGGGGGGCAGACAACAGAGAGAGGGGGAACACAGGGAGAGAGAGACAGAGAGAGAGCGATCAATATCACTCCTTACAGATGGATATCTATCCAGCATGCTCCTCATCGCTACAAGAAGTGTGCGGAGAAACATTGTGTACTTGTGCAAGCAAAAATGCCAGGTATCTCGCTAAATCAGTGTTCACATGGTGACAAGAAAGTAAGTCAATAAATTAATCTTCTCATTTAAAGATTCTTCACAAAAATGCACATTTGTTGCCCTTATCTTTCTGAAGTTGTCTCACTGGCCCTCTCTGTAAGACAAAAATTCTCAGCCGCCTCAGTTCCAATGGAAATAGCTCATTTCAAGTCTTTCCTCATAACTAGTTTCCCATTCCTGATATCATTCTTGTGATTCTATGCTTTACACTTTCTATGGCTTTAATGTCCTTTCTATAATGGGTTTCCCAAAAGTCCACACCGTGCTCGAACTATGACTTAACTAATATTTTGTAAAAATAAGTCATGATTTCTTTTCTGTTGTACTTTATGCCCCACTTTATAACGCCTAAAATGCTGTTGGCATTTTTAAGGCTTTTTCTCTACTTGTCCTTTCAGGGATTTATGTATTTGAACTCTCTTCATCCATACCGCACAATGTTTTCCGTTGAGTGTATATACATATTCATTATTTTTCTTCTGAACATTTATTACCTCACTCTTTTCCACAGCAAATTGCATCTACCACTCGGTTGTCCATTCCACAAACCTGTCTGTATGTTCCTGAAGTCTTTTACAATCCTCACTGTTCATCAAACCCTCTACTTTTGTAAACAAAAAGCAAAAAACTGCAGATACTAGAAATCTCAAACAAAAACAGAAGATTCCAGAAACACAATAGGTCGAGCAGTACCTGTGGAGAGAACTGATGAGTTAACATTTTGGGTGTTCTAATGTCAATGAAAAAATTTGAAATTATGCTCCTTGTGCCTAAAACCAAATAATCTGTATATATCAAGAACAAAAATGGACCCAGCATTGACCTCTGGGGTACACAACTTGAAACCTTTCTCCAGTCCAATTAGTACTCCAAAGTTTCCCTTTTTACACATTATCCTACCTCTGTTTTGTGTCTGCCAACAATCTTTTTATCCATATTGCTACATTTTCTTATACCATATACTTGAATTTTTCTAACAAGTTTCTTATGAAATACCTTATGGAATATTTTCCGAAAATTCATTTACATCACATCTATTGCTTTCACCTTAATCTATCATTCATACCAAAAATTCTCAATTGATTTGCCAAAATTGACTTGCCTTGAATTGCCATGCTGGAGTCACTTTCAACTGCTGTACTTAAAAGGACACTGCAAGGATGACAGTTGATGGATTCCGGAGGTAGGAGAACAAAAGAAAGAAATGCCAAAAAGGAGACCCAACATTCCAAGTCTGTGCCTCACTTCAGTGATGCGTCGCTGGATATGATGCTGAGGGCCGTTAACACCCACAGAGAGGAACTGTTCCCTAACAACTGGAGAAAGAAGCATCCCATTGAAGGCAAGAAGGCTGTGTTGGAGGTTGCTCAAGAGGTGAGCAACAGGAGTGTAGTACCATGCTCTCGGATTCGAGCCAAAACTGTTTTAATGATGTAATCAGGACAGAAAAGGTGAGTACAGTTGCATATTCTCCTAAATCCTGATGTGTGTATCATGCCAACCCCGCCTCACTCGGCCTTCTCAATGCACATCACCCCTCACACCAACTTATCTTGCAGGCAAGCTTATTCCTCTCTATCTTTTCACTTCCTCGCATCCCTACCTGTCCATCTACCACTAACAATTTCCCTCATCTTAATGCAATGTCATGGCTTTCCCTGTTAGTCACCCACAACAAATGTTGTTCATCAGTTCAACACATTGCTCTCACTTATAGGTATCTTCTTTCCCTCCTTGCAGGATTCAAGAAGGCGGTTCAGCACCTTCTCAAAGACATGCTCAAAGACATTTAAGGATGGGCAATAAACACTGGCTTAGCCAACGACAGCAATTCCATGAATGAATAAAAAAAACTAGAAGAGGCAAAGAACTGGAGGAGGTTCTCTATCAATCTTGCAATTAACATCTGCAGAGGAGAAGGCACTGGAGATCAGCGAAGTCTCAACGTGCCTGGCTGTCGGAGTCTTTATTTACCTGGTGACAGAATTAAATATCACACAGTCACGTGGCATACAACACTCACTCATGTTCACTTGATGTCAGCAGCCAGTGAAATATGATTTGTGCATAGTGATCAATTAAAACATCTTTACCTTAACAGTTCTAATTCTTGTCTTTAATCTACCATAAGGCCTTCAGGCATTCTGCTGCAGGTGGCCTTCAAGCGTTCTGCTGCAGGTGATCCAGGAGGATGACGATGACAATGCCTCAGAGGAGGTCTCACACTCTGAGGGTGCACCATCACAGGGCTCATGCAGTCCATGCACCAGCGCGGATGCGCACACTTTGGTCGGACATGCCTGGAAGATAGATAAGTATTCACCTGGTGACTTACACATCACAAGTAAGCAAGAGCAGATGGTGGAGATAAGGACAGCAGTAAAGAGTCTGTGTTGAAGGCTGCAGGACTCTCCAAACTCTGCTCAGCCTGACTTTGGAGGCCGTTGACAAAGAACATACATCTGGAGCAGCAGCCAAGAACATGCAACGTACTGGCACTGTGCAGGCTTGCAGAGAAATTGAAAGAGTCTGTCTTAAGCATGAGTGGCATAATGTTGCAGGCATTTGTGATGATGTCTGTCTATGGAAAGAGTGGCCACCTACATGGAGAATCGAACACAGCAATCCAGAGTTCATACAGGCCCTCACCAATGGCTTGCATGCTATGAATGTCACCTTAAATAGATTTGATCAAACCTTAGACTTGGTCATTCATTGCCGCACTGATCTAAAGCAAAGCGCTCTCCACTGCATTTTTTAAATTTCATTTATGGGGATGTGGGTATTGCTGGCCAGGCCAGCATTTATTGCCCATCCCTAATTGCCCTTGAGAAGGTGGTGGTGAGCTGCCTTGTACTGCTGCAGTCCATGTGAGGTAGGTACACCCACACTGCTGTTAGGAAGGGTGTTCCAGGATTTTGACCCAGCAACAGTGAAGGAACGGTGATCTAGTTCCAAGTCAGGATGGTGTGTGGCTTGGAGGGGAACTTGCAGATGCAGGTGCTCCCATGCAACTGCAGCCCTTGTCCTTCTAGGTGATAGTGGTCACGAGTTTGGAAGGTGCTGTCTAAGGCGCCTTGGTTCGTTGCTGCAGTGCATCTGGATGGTACACACTGTTACAACTGTGCGTTGGTGGTGCAGGGAGTGAATGTTTGTGGATGGGTTGCCTATCAAGCGGGCTGCTTTGTCCTGGATGGTGTCGAGCTTCTTGAGTGCTGTTGGAGCTGCACCTATCCAGGCATGTGGAGAGTATTCCATCACACTCCTGACTTGTGCCTCGTAGATGGTGGCCAAGCTTTGTGGAGTCAGGAGGTGAATTACTCGCCACAGGATTCCTAGCCTTTGATCTGCTCTTGTAGCCACAGTATTTATGTGGTTACTCCAGTTCAGTTTCTTGTCAATGGTGACCCCCAGGATGTTGATAATGGGGCATTCAGCAATCGTAATGTCATTGAATGTCATGGGGAGATGGTTGGATTCTGTCTTGTTGGAGATGGTCATTGGCTAGCACTTGTATGGCACGGATGTTACTTGCCGCTTATCAGTCCAAGCCCAGATATTGTCCAGGACTTGCTACATTACTACACAGACTGCTTCAGTATCTGAGGAGTCACAAATGGTGCTGAACATTATGCAATCATCAGCGAATATCCCCACTTCTAACTTTTTGGTTGAAGGAAGGTCATTGATGAAGCAGCTGAAGATGATTGGGCCTAGGACGCTACACTGAGCAACTGCTGCAGTGATATCCTGGAGCTGAAATGATTGACCTCCAACAACCACGACCTTTGCGCCAGGTACGACTCCAACAGCAGAGAGTTTTCCCTCCGATTCCCATTGACTCCAGTTTTGCTAGGGCTCCTTGATGCCATACTTGGTCAAATGCTTGATATCAAGGGCAGTCGCTCTCACCTCACTTCTTGAGTTCAGCTCTTTTGTCCATGTTTGAACCAAGGTTGTAATGAGGTCAGGTGCTGAGTCGCCCTGGCGGAACCCAAACTGAGCGTCACTGAGCAGGTTATTGCTAAGCAAGTGCGGCTTGATAGCACTTCCATCACCTTACTGACGATTGAGAGAAGACTGATGGGGTGGAAATTGGCCAGGTTGGATTTGTCTTGCTTTTTGTGTACAGGACATACCTGGGCAATTTTCCACATTGCCGTAGATGCCAGTATTGTGACTATACTGGAACAGCTTGGCTAAGGGCGTGGCAAGTTCTGGAGCACAGCTCTTCAGTACTGTTGCCGGAATGTTGTCAGAGCCTATAGACGTTGCAGTATGCGGTGCCTTCAGTCGTTCCTTGATATCACGCAGAGTGAATTGAATTGGCTGAAGACTAGCCTTTGTGATGCTGGGGACCTCAGCCTTATCTTTTGCACTGATGTGCTGGGCTCCCCCATCATTGAGGATTGGGATAATTGTGGAGCTACCTCCTCCTGTTAGTTGTTTGATTGTCCACCACCATTCACGACCGGATGTGGCAGGACTGCAGAGCTTAGATCTGATCCATTGATTGTGGGATTGCTTAGCTCTGTCTATCATGTGCTGCTTACGCTGTTTGTCACAGAAGTAGTCCTGGGTTGTAGCTTCACCAGTTGACATCTCATTTTGAGGTATGCCTAGTACTGCTCCTGGCATGCCCTCCTGCACTCTTCATTGAACAAGGGTTGATCCCCTGGCTTGATGGTAATGGTAGAGTGGGGGATATGTTGGCCCATAAGGTTACAGATTGTGGTTGAGTGCAGTTCTGCTGCTGATGGCCCACAGCGCCTCATGGATGCCCAGTTTTGAGTTGCTAGATCTGTTTGAAATCCATCCCATTTAGCACGGTGGTAGTGCCACATAACACGATGGAGGGTATCCTCAATGTGAAGAAGGGACTTTGTCTCCACAAGCACTGTGCGGTGGTCACGCCTACCAATACTGTCATGGACAGATGCACCTGCGGCAGGCAGATTGGTAAAGATGAGGTCAAGTATGTCTTTTCCCTCTTGTTGGTTCTCTCACCACCTGCCGCAGACCCAGTCTAGCAGCTGTATCCTTTAGGACTCAGTCAGCTCAGTCAGTAGTGGTGCTACTGAGCCACTCTTGGTGATGGACATTGAAGTCCCCCATCCAGAGTACATTCTGTGCCCTTGCCACCCAAGTGGTGTTCAACATGGAAGAGTACTGATTCATCAGCGGAGTGGGGAGGTGGTAGGTGGTAATCAGCAGGAGGTTTTCTTGGCCATTTTGACCTGATGCCATGGGTCCCCAGTCGATGTTGACTCCCAGGGCAACTCCGTCCCGACTGTATACCACTGTGCTGCACTGCTGCTGTGTCTGTCCTGCCAGTGGGACAGGACGAACCCGGTGATGGTGATGACATTTAACTTAGCTTAACTTAGAGATACAGCACTGAAACAGGCCCTTCGGCCCACCGAGTCTGTGCCGACCATCAACCACCCGTTTACACTAATCCTACACTAATCCCATATTCCTATCACATCCCCACCTATCCCTATATATTTCCCTACCACCTACCTATACTAGGGGCAATTTCTAATGGCCAATTTACCTATCAACCTGCAAGTCTTTGGCATGTGGGAGGAAACCGGAGCACCCGGAGGAAACCCATGCAGACACAGGGAGAACTTGCAAACTCCACACAGGCAGTACCCGGAATTGAACCCGGGTCGCTGGAGCTGTGAGGCTGCGGTGCTAACCACTGCACCACTGTGCCGCCCCTAGCAGGGAAGTGCGGTTGAGCGAAGAGAGGGATAATGATGTTGGAGACATGAAAGAGGAGACTCGGCTCAAAGTGCTTCCACTTCTCACCCATTGCCCCCCCACCTATTTAGTGGCCCACATGCTGCCTTGTGCCCTGGTCACGTGTCTGTTGCTGTGCAGGTGGAACAGGCTTTGGCGGGCCCAAGAGCACCTCGGCAGTCAGAACAGGGATCTGGCCAGCCTGCCTCTACCTCTGCTGAAGCTACAGTGGTTGTACCATGTCCGAAGTGCTCGAGAGAGAGAGAGAGAGGAAAAGTAAAGATTTGTAGTTGCACAAGGGAATGCACATGGATGTGTTGCACAATATTGGATTGGTAAGTTTCTTTTACATTTTTGAGCCATATTAATATCATTTGGTTAGACCACTGTCCTGCCGTGTCCATTTTTGGCTGCAAGTGACCTTTTCACATGTGATGATTGGTAAGACGAGACTTAACACCAATCATTGGGTGGCTGTGAAATTGATGCTTTGTGGATTTCAGGACTACTTTGTTTTGGGAGAGAGGTGAGGGATTGGAGGTGGTTTTAGCATGTGGATGCCAAATGGGTGGACTAATGTAACCTAACTGAACCTCACTATTATGAGGGCATCCTGATCAATATGTGTCCTGCTTCTGGTGCATTGACCGCATCATGTTTGTTCTCCTCCTCCTGAGGATGCCAGTCTTTAGCCAATTCAATTCACTAAATATATCAAGAAATGGTTGAATGCACTGAATGCAGCAAAGGCTATGAGCCCCGATAACATCCCAGCTGTAATATTGAAGACTTGTGCTCCAAAACTAGTTCCGCCCCTACCAGGTTGTTCCAGTACAGCTACAACACTAGCATCTACCCGACAAGGTGGAAAATTGTCCAGGTATGTCCAATCCTCAAAAAGCAAGGCAAATCCAATCCAGCCAATTACCACCGCATCAGTCAGTGCTCAATCATCAGCAAAGTGATGGAAGGTGTCGTTGAGAGTGGGATCAAGCAGCACTTATTCAGCAATAACCTGCTCACCGATGCTCAGTTGGGTTCTGCCAGGCTCGCTCAGCTCCTGACCTCATTACAGCCTTGCTCCAAACATGGACAAGGGCTGAATTCCAGAGGTGAAGTGAGAGTGACTGCCCTTGACATCATGGCAGCATTTGACGGAATGTGGCATTAAGGAATCCTAGCAAAATTGAAGTCATTGGGAATTGGGGGAAAACTTCCATTGCTCGGAGTCATGTCTAGCAAAAAGGAAGATGGTTGTGGTTGTTGGAGGCCAATCACCTCAACCCAGGACAGCACTGCAGGAGTTCCTCTGGGTAGTGTCCTAGGTCCAACTATCTTCAGTTGCTTCATCAATGACCAACTTTCCATTATGAAGTCAGAAGTGGTGATGTTTGCTGATGATTGCACAGTGTCCAGTACCAGTCCTTTGAAGGAGTAACATGTGCTGTGGGTAAAGGGGAGCCTGTTGACGTACTGGACTTGGATTTTCAGAAGGCATTTGACAAGGTGCCACATAAAAGGTTATTGTGCAAAGTAGGAGCTCATGGTGTAGGGGGTAACATATTAGTACGGATAGAAGATTGGCTGTTTGGCACAAAACAGAGAGTATGCATAAATAGGTCATTTTCTGATTGGCAGGATGTGAAGAGTGGAGTCCCGCAGGGGTCTGTGCTGGGGCTTCAACTTTTTACAATTTATATCAATGATTTAGATGAGAGGAGCGAGGGCATGGTAGCTAAATTTGCAGATGACACAAAGATAGGTAGGAAAGTATGTTGTGAAGAGGGCATAAGGAGGTTGCAAACCGATATAGATAGTGTGAGTGGGCAAAAATCTGGCAGATGGAGTATAATGTAAAATGTGAAGTTGTTCACTGTGGCAGGGAGAATAAAAAAGCAGAGTATTACTTAAATGGAGAATGACTGCAGAATTCTGAGGTGCAGAGGCATCGAGGTGTTCTAGTGCATGAGTCACACAAAGTTAGTACGCAGGTACGGCAAGTAATAAAGAAGGCTAATGGAATGCTATCCTTTATTACGAGAGGAATTGAAAATAAAAGTAAGGATGTTATGCTTCAGTTATACAGGGCATTGGTGGGACCACATCTCGAATACTGTGTGCAGTTTTGGTCCCCTTATTTAAGGAAGTATGCAAATGCATTGGAGATGGTTCAGAAGAAGTTTACTAGATTGCTCCCTGGAATGAGCGTGTTGTCTTATGAGGAAAGGTTGGACAGACTGGGCTTGTTTTCACTGGAGTTTAGAAGAGTGAGGGGAGACTTAATTGAAGTTTATAAGATCCTGAACGGTCTTGACAAAGTGGGTGTGGAAAGGATGTTTCCTCTTGTGGGTGAGTCCAGAACTAGAGGGCACTTTTTAAAATTAAGGGTCGCCCTTTTAGGACAGAGATGAGAAATTTTTTCTCTCAGAGGGTCGTGCAACTTTGGAACTCTCTGCCTCAGAAGGTGGTGGAGGCGGGATCATTGAATATTTTTAAGTCGGAGGTAGGTAGATTCTTGTTAGGCAAGGAAATCAAGGGTAGAAGGGAGTATGGAATTCAAAACACAACCAGATCAGCCATGATCTTATTGAATGGCGGACCAGGCTCGAGGGGCCGAATGGCATATTTCTGCTCCTAATTCGTATATTTGTATATTCACAACTCCGCAGATACTGAAGTAGTCCGTACCCGCATGCAGCAAGACCTGGACAACATTCAGGCTTGGGCGGACAAATTCGGACAATTCGTGCTATACAAGTGCCAGGCAATGACTGTCTCCAACAAGGGAGAATCTAACCATCTCCCCATGACATTCGATGGCTTCGCTATCACTGAATTCCCCACTATCAACATCCAAGGGGTTACTGTTGACCAGAAACTGAACTAGAGCAGCCATATGAATACTGTACCAAGAGCAGGTCAGAGGCTGGGAATTCTGTAGTGAGTAATTCACCTCCTGATTCCCCAGAGACTGTCCACCATCTACAAGGCACAAATCAGGAGTGTAATGGAATGCTGTCCTTTTGCCTGGATGTGTGTAGCTCCAACAACACTCATGAAGCTTGACACCATCGAAGACAAAGAAACCTGCTTGATCGGCACCCCATCCACCACCTTAAATAGTCACTCCCTTCAACACCAGCACACAGTAACAGCAGTGTGTTCAATTTACAAGATGCAGCACCTGACCAAGGTTCCTTTAGCAGCACCTTCCAAACCTGTGACCTGTTAACAACTAGACAAAGAAGGGCAGCAGATGTATGGGAACACCACCACCTGCATGTTTTCCTCCTGGTCATACATCATCCTGACTTGGAACTATGTTGCTATTCTTTTGCTGTGCTCTGCGTCTTGTTCCTTCTATAGGTCCAAGCCTTGCTGCTGTGCATTGTTCAGAGCGCAGCACACGATGACCATTCTGGAGAGCCTGGCTGGCGTGGATCGAAGGACACCTGCAGATCTGTTAAGGCACCTGAAGCACATCTTCAGCCTGCTGCTTGCTTGCTTAATGATGCATTTACATGGCTTTCAATGTAGCGCTCCTGGACCTACATGGTTTGGTTCCTCACAGGTATCATCAGCCGTGATTTTTGGGGTATCCCTTGTCTGCAACCGGCCTGCTGGTCAGTCTGCTTTGAGGTGCAAAGAGGTCAGTGAGGGTGGACTGATGCAGGGCAAAAGCATCATAGCTGCTGCATGGGACTCTTGCGTACATGTGCATAATTATATTTTTGTGGTTGCACACCAGCTGTACATTGATGGAGTGGAAACCCTTGCGATTCACAAACACTCCTGGTTGATGTGTGGGTGCCTTGATTGTCACATACATGCAGTCGATGACATCCTCCACCTGTGGGAAGCCAGCCAAACCTGCAAACCTCAGTGCCCACTGATTGTAACTGGCTTCATCAGTGGCAAATTGTACTTAATTGCCTGCCCAAGCAAACATGGCAGTCGTCACCTGTGAAATATATTTGTGGGCAGCCAACTGATGTCCTGCAAATATCTTTGGCAGATCCCTAGAAGAAGCTAGAGCCAAGTAAACTTGCGAATGGTGATGACTTTGACAGCCACTGGTAAATGGTGACCACCAGGTCTACTTGGCAGCAGGCTGCAAATGGCTGCTGCCCCCTGATGTGAGTCATGGCAAATAATGACATGGAATAAATTATATCTCAGTGTACTTGGAATATGGAGTTTTGGGGTTTGGAGACTTGATCTAGGCTGCCGCAATCTGTAGGCTCCGAGAATGAAGTTGGATGGTGGTCTTCCCAAAACGGAAGGAAATGGAATCAAGTACTGTGCACTTTCTGATGTTTAGCTGAAGAGAGTATTCTGAAAAATTACATGTGTTCTGAATAGCCTTCTGTATAATGTACCAAATGCTGAAAAGCACTTTATACCAAACATGTTGATAGGCTGTCTTCCCAATATCCAGTTCTTGTGTGTTTTGCAAAATTTTACATTTGAATCATATTTAAACAACTTATGTTTTTCTCCAGCTTCTGTTCCAACTCCTCATTGATCATCTGGCTGAGTTTGCAACCACTCCAGATGTGTTTGGAATGATCGTAGAACAATTAAAAAAGAGTTACTTCAATGTTCTAATCAAACCTGAAAAGCTGGGAAAGTAAGTGAAGAATTCATGAAGATTTTATTAACGCTTTAATTGTAATTTTAGATCTGTTTGTGAGCTTAGACAAAGGACACTTGTGACTTTTTTGGCATTTTATTCTAACTTCTTTTGTTTGATAACGTGGTCAATTGCTTTCACTGTTTCAGTCATGTCTTCTGGAAGACCGCTTATGGCATCCAATAGTTTTTAAAACTGCTGCATGTAAATGTTGGGATTCTAGTTTCAGATTATTGCTTTTTCTGAATAAATGACCTGCAGACCTGTTCTCATGAAAATATTATAATCAAAGTAGATGGTCACATCAGAAAAGTGCAGGTATTAAGTACCATACTCTAGTGTTTGCTAAAGCAAATTCTATGTCATCTGGTGCTTCCCAGGTTCACTTCCAATGGTAATTTTTATTGGAACTATACTTTTTCCTCCCTAATTTTTTGCAAAAATTAAATGCATAAATTTCTGGCGGCTGTACGTGCTCCCGGTCTTGCCTCCTCAACTGGTCTTTGGAACTAAGTGGTAGCATGGACAATCAAGAGTACAGCACAGAAGTCACTCACTTCAGAGCTACAGCACTAGAAAATAATCTTTAAGCACCTTGACTTACAAATGAAAAGTTGCTTTGATTCTAGATTTTCCCGTAAATTATGTTTATTTTTAATTATTGACATTTCCTCCATCTTAAAGTCAGAAGTGGAGCTATTTGCTTATGATTGCACAATGTTCAATACAGTTCACACCTCCTCAGAGACTAAAGCAGTCTGTGCCCGCATACAGCAAGACCTGGACAACATCCATGTTTTGTGCAAATGTCATTTGCCATTTAACTGCCAGGCAATGACCATCTCCAACAAGAGAAAAGCTAACCATCTCCCCTTGACTTTGAACAGCATTACCATCACTGACTCCCCCACCATCACATCCGGAGAACATAGAATGGTTACAGTAAAGAAGGAGGCCATTTGGCTCATCATGTCTGTGCCAGCTCTCTGCAAGAGCAACTCACCTAGTCCTACTGCTCTGCTGTTCCCTGTAGCCCTGCAAATCTTTTCTCTGCAGAGAATTATCCAATTCTCTTTTGAAAGCCACAATTGAATCTGCCTCCACTGCACTCAGGCAGTGCTTTCCAGATCCTAACCACTTGCTACATAAAATAGCTTTTCTTCATGTCACTTCTGGCTTTTTAGCCAGTTGCTTTAAATTGGTGTCCTCTGGTTCTCGACCCTTCCACCAATGGGAACAGTTTCTCCCTATCTACTCTGTCCAGACCTCTCATGATTTTGAACACCTCTATCAAATCTCTCCACCTTCTCTCCTCTAAGGAGAACAACCCCAGCTTCTCCAATCTATCCATGTAACTCAAATCTTTCATCCTCTGAACCATTCCAATAAATCGTTTCTGCACCCTCTCCAATGCCTTCACATCCTTCCTAAAATGTGGTGCCCAGAATTGCACACAGTACTCCAGTTGAGGCTGAACCAGTGTTTTATAAAGGTTCACCATGACTTCCTTGCTCTTGTACTCTATGCTTCTGTTTATAAAGTCCAGCATCCCATATGCCTTATTACTGCTTTCTCAACCTGCCCAGCCACCTTCAATGATTTATGCACATATACTCCCAGATTCCTCTTTTATTTCATATTGCCTTTCCTCGTTCCTGCTACCAAATTGTATCACTTCTCACTTCTCTGCGTTAAATTTCATCTGACACCTGTCCACCCATTCCACTAGCCTTTGTTGCCTTGACATCTATCACTATCCTCCTCACAGTTCACAATATTTCCAAGTTTTGTGTCATCTGCAGATTTTGAAATTGTGCCCTGTGCACCCAAGTCTAAGTCATTAATATAGATCAAGAAAAGTAGTGTTCCTAATACCCCTGGGGAACTCCAATATATACTGTCCTCCAGTTCGAAAAACAACCGTGCACCTTTACTCTGTTTCCTGTCACTAAGCCAATTTCGTATCCATGCTGCCACTTTTATTCCATGGGCTTCAACTTTGCTGACAAGCCTGTTATGTGGCACTTTATCAAATGCCTTTTGGAAGTCCGTGTACATCACATCAACCGCATTACCGTCATCAACCCTCTCTGTTACCTCATCACAAAACTCAGTCAAATTAAACACCATTTGCCCTCAACAAATCCATGCTGGCTTTCCTTAATTAATCCACATTTGTGCAAGTGACTGTTAACTTTGTCCTGGATTATCATTTCTAAAAGCTTTTTCTTTACTGAGATTAAACTGACTGGCCTGTAGTTAGTGGGCTTATCCTTGCATCCTTTTTTGAACAAGGGCTTAACATTTGCAATTCTCCAGTCCTCTGGTACCACCCTTGTATCTCAGAAGGATTGCAAGATTATGGCCAGTGCCTCTGCAATTTCCACCCTTACTTCCCTCAGTATTCTTGGATGCATCTGATCCGGTCCTGGTAACTCATCAACTTCAAGTACAGCCAGCCTTTCTAATATCTTCTCTTTATCCGTTTTTAGCCCATCCTGTATCTCAACTATCTTTTTGTTTCATTTTTTTTGCCTCCCGTCTGAACTTTTTATATTTAACCTAGTTCTCACTTGTATTATCAACCTGACACCTATCATACGCACCCTTTTTCTGCTTCATCTTACTCTATGTCTTACATCATCCAGGGAGCTCCAGCTTTGTTTGTCCGATCTCCCCACTGCCCCCCCCCCACCTCATAGATTGCACCTTGACTGTACTGGAACCATCTCCTCTTTAAAGGCAGCCCATTGTTTAATTATAGTTTTGCCTGCCAGTCAAAGATTCCAATTTATCTGGACCAGATCTGTTCTCACCCTATTGAATTTGGTCCTTCCCCAATTAGTTTTTTTTACTCTGGTTTGCACCTTGTCCTTTTCCATAGCTAACCTAAACCTTATGATACTATGATCACTGACCCCTAAATGTTCCCCACTTGACCCACCTCAATCCCCAGAACCAGATCCAGCAATGCTTCCTTCCTCGTTGAACCAGAAACATACTAATCTAGAAAATTCTCCTGAACACACTTCAGAAACTTTTCCCTTCGCTGTCCATAACACTATAACTATACAAGTCTATATTGGGATAATCAAAGTACTTCATTGTAAATACTCTATAATTTTTTGCATTTCTAGGTTCCTTGCAAATTTGTTCCTCTGCATCTTTCCAACTTGTTGGTGACCTATAGAATACACCCAGTAGTGTAATGGTGCCTCAATTGTTTCTTAGCTCTAACCAGAGATTCTGCCCTTGACTCCTCTAGAATATTCTCTCTCTCCTGCACTATAATAATATCCTTAATTAATACTGCCACCCCTCCTACTTGCTTTCCTATCCTTGTATCTGAGAACATTTAGTACCAGTCCTCTCCTTTTTTGAGCCTGTTCTCCGTTATCGCCACAAGATCATATTCCCGCATGGCTACCTGTGCCTGCAGCTTACCAACCGTATTCAGCACACTCTGCGCGTTCGCATACATGCATACATGGGGTAACCCAATTTAGGCTTTATTGCATTTCCTCTAACTCTGACCCCACCTAATACTTTGCTATTTTTTTACTGTAGTGCTATCTGTCTCTCCCAATTCTTCGTACACCCAGATTTCCCTCTCTAATGTTACCTCTGGTTCCCATCCCCCTGCCAAGTTAGTTTAAACCCTCCCTAATAGCACTAGCAAACCACCCCACAAGGACATTGGTCCCAGCTCTGTTTAGGTGCATCCCGACTGGCCTGTACCATCTCCCTTAGAACTTATCCCAATGTTCCAGGACTTTAAAGCCCTCCCTCCTGCACCATCTCTCCAGCCATGTATTCATCTGCTCTGTTCTCCTATTTCTATACTCGCAGGTGCATAGCACTGGGAGTAATCTGGTGACCAAAGTAACCTTTGAGGTCCTACTTGCTAGTTTTGTTCCTAGCTTCCGAAAATCTGCCTGCAGACCCTCATCTTTCTTTCTACCTATGTCGTTGGTACTGATATGGACCATGACTGCTGGCTGTTCACCTTTTGTAAGAACCTTACTTATAATTTGTTCTTGGACCAGGCAATAAGAATTCGGACAAGGAGACACCAAATGTAGTGATATCAGGATGATTTATTAAGGCTAAAAGCAATACTTAAATCCAAGGCAGTCTATATCCTAGCCCAGATGGCTTTTACTCTCCGCTGGCTCTAGTGGCACAGACGGCTCATGACTTGTCGTCCTTTTGTCATCTTCAAATCTGTGCACCGAACCTCTCCAGGTCTGTTCTTTTATTCTTTGGAGCCAGTGACGACTCCTGTGTACTGATTGGTTGGTTCATGCATATCAGTGTTTCAGTTAGTCCTGCCATTTTGTTTCAGTACTTCCGTTTATACATTAATCATGATCACATGCGCAAAACAGTATGTACAGACAATGCATTATGACCTTGAAGTGCATTAGATCATACATTTCCGGCTTTTCTGTTACATTTTGATCATAATTTGTTGCATAATTTTCGATATCTGTTCTTTTCTTTCTCTTTATCTGTTTATCAGTCTGTATCACAAGGTAATTCTGGTTGACTCAAACTGTATAGGCAGCATTTTTTCCAGTAAAATACGCAGCTAAAGTTAACTCTTCATTTACCAAAAGCTTATACAAAACATACCTTCTCCTTTTGGCATTTCTTCGCATAAGAAGAATTTAGGAAGCTTGTACTCATCGGTTGCAGGCCCGCTGATGGCTAGTCAGGCCTATCCGTGACTGGCAGATTCTGTCACAGCGGGTGCAAGTGAAGGTATAGTTGCTGTTGGGGACAGTTGGGTCTATCCTTCTCCTTTTTGCTTTTATGCTGGTTCTTTACTCAGGCTTAAAGGTGTCTATAGCACTCCCAATGTAGCATCTCCAGGCATCACGTTCTATGGCCTGCGCTTCCCACTGATGATGATCCATGTGGCACGTAGAAAGGAACAACTTCAAGGAGTCCTTGAAACTCTTGCGCGCGGCCCCTCTGTTCTGTTTACCTATGGTCAGCTCTTCGTACAACACGATCTTGGGCAGGTGACTGTCGTCCACCCGGGCAACATGACCCACCCAATGCAGTTGGCTTTGCAGGAGGATGGCCTTGATGCTGGTGATGTTGGCTTTTCCGGGACTTCAGTGTTTGTGACGTGGTCCTGCCAGCGGATCTTGAGGATGCTGTGAAGGCAGTGCTGCTGGAAACACTCTAGAAAGCATACATAATGGTGTTATAGGACCCATGACTCGACGTCGTACGGAAGGATGGTGAGGACTATTGCTTTGTACGCTTTGAGTTTGGTCTGTGCTCTGAGACTTTGGTTGCTCCACACTCATTAATGGAGTCTGTCGAATGCGCTGTTTGCTTTTGAAAGCCATTTGTCCACTTCCTTGTCTATGGTGGCATCAAAAGAGATGGCGCTCCTCAAATAGGTAAATTGCTTGACGGCATTCATTTCAATTCCCTCAATGACAATACTTGGTGGTCTGTATTCTTCTTGGGGTGCAGGCTGATGCAGGATTTCAGTTTCTTTAACTGATCTTTAGTCCGAAGAGTTGTACCGTCTCGGAAAAACATGTTGTTATGCATTGCAGGTCTGGCCATATATATGTGAAAGTACATAAAATACATAATACAAAAAAAAGGGCCAGTAAAAATTACAGAATCCACACTTCTTACAATCCCCACCTTGAGGTGAAATGCAGCATAGCATTGATTCCTCGCAATTAATCACTTTTTCTCGAATAAGGTAACTTCATTAAGCATTTGGCCTCTAAGGGTAAATTTTTTGGTAATGCATTTTAAACGAAGCAATGCGAGAATAACAAGCACACTCAATAATACTTTCACAAGCAAAAGAATTGGGGGGCAACATCCTTACCCAAGGGTGCTGACCTACATTGTATGTGGTCTCCTACCAGTTACTTTCTCCCAATCTTTTAATCGCTTCTTCCCTTTGTTGTTCTGTCTCATCTTTAGATGTTTCTGGGGTGTTGCCGTTCTTTCCATTATAGATTTCAAATTTATAGACAAAGGTGATATGGGGTGTCCAAACTGAGCTACTGTTTTTAATGCTTCCCCTTGCATCCCAAAATTCATTCTTAATTCGGTGATATTGTGGACCAGTGCAGGAAACAAAACACAACTTCCTATCTGGGTGACCTGAGTGGGTTTGAAGCAGAACATTGGATCCCAACAATTCTTGCAATTGGGAAAAGATTTTTCCTGTAAAAGGGGACCCTTGGACACTTTCCACCTGTAGTGGTAGTCCCCACCTACAGATCACCTCATTCAATAAAATTCTGGCAGCGCTGAGTGAAGTGTTTTATCTACAAGGGCAAGCCTCAATGCACTTGGTAAATTGATCTGTGACAACGAAGGCATAGTAATTCTGGGTCGGGGGCAAGGGGCCAATAAAGTCAATTTGAAGGTGTGTCCAAGGGCCTTCTGGGGGTGGAGAACTGCAGGCAGGTTTTACTGCAGGCAGGTTTTGCTGCAGGCCTGGCAGACAACGGGACACATAGAGATTGGCATCATTCTCTATTGTGGGCCACCAAACTACGGCCAGGATCTTGTCTCGATGGACACAGCTGAGTAATGTCCCCGGTCGGGTGGGAATGGAACAGGAAAAACAGCTCCTCTCCAACCACCAGTGGAACATGCACCACAGGAAGCTTATCTGGGCTGGGCTGATACATGAGTGTGCTAGCTGACTTATGAGACATGACTGTATGGATTGCCCAGGCTGAGGGGGCGGGCAGTGATTTGTCCTGTTTGTGCTAGGCAATGGCTATGGCGTAGGGGTCATACTGTTGTTGGAGTGAACTAAGATCTATTGGGTTGGAGGGTTTTGCAGCTGCAACGTGACAACATTGGTCGATGTCATCAGATTCCCATTTGCCAGAGTGTGCAGTTTCTTTGGCTACCTGATCGCCTTCTGCTTTACCTCCGATGTGGATCTGGCCTTTTTCATGAGCTGCAACATGGCAGGGCTGGGAATGGTTTTGTAGGGCTGACCATAACTTTTGTAACCAGGGTCCATGAGCCAAACATTTACCAGCCGAGGTTCGGTAGGCATTCTTGTGGTACAGGAGAAGAGCGAGTACAGCATTGATGGCATTGGCACTATCAGACCAAATATTCATGGGCCTATCGGATGTTTCCTTAACGGCCGTTAATAAAGCACGAATTTCAGCAAGCTGGCACGAGTGTTGTGAACAGTGTCATTCGATTACTTTGTCTGGTAGGACCACTGCATTGCCAGTGTGTGGTGTTCTGTGCATATGATATGAGGAACAGTCAACATAAATGATTGGGGTCTCCTTAATTGTTTCAGTCAGGATGGGGTGTGAACAGAAATCAATAAGGGGCAGCGGACATTTGTGGGGTCGCCCTCAGGTGCCAGAAGCTGTGGGTACTGTGTTGTCAATGTCCCACTGCGGTAATTCTAAAGTCCATTTATTCAGTCTCTGTGAGGAGACCAGCAAGTCTCCAGGCTTCATTAACAAGGTCAGTGGTACGTGCAGTGAAAGTAAGATTATTTATTGAAGGTCTGCAATGTATGTGAAGCGTTGAACAGCCCAAAATGTAGCTAGAAGGTGGCACTCACATGCCAAGTACGTAGTTTCTGCTCCTTGCAGAATCATCGAGGCGTAAGCTATCGATTGTAGTTTCCCATTGTGTTCTTGACACAGCACAGCAGTCAGGTTCTGGTCTGTAGTCCCTACTTGCAGTTGAAACAGTTGAGTGGGATCAGCCATCAACAAGCAGGTCACTTGCATTACTGCCTGTTTGAGACTCGTTATAGCCATGGTGTGATCCTTTGTCCAGCCGGACTGAACTCCATCTTTTAAAAGGCCGTACAAGGCCTTCGCTAAGTTGGCAAAACCAGGAATAAAATTTCGCTGATAGTTGACGCAGCCTAGGAACGATCAGAGAATGGTTTTGAGGTAGGGAGCGGAAGTCTTTGGATGATTCCAACTTTGAATGTGTCTGGACTTTTGCAGTAGTGGGAGATCAGCACTCCTAAAATGTTGAACTCCTCTTGAAGTAATTGGGCCGCCTTAGGATTTACTTTAACTCCTGACCGTGTCAGGATTGTTAACAGTTCATCTAACAGCTACAGGTGCTCGCCCACAGTTGCTGTTGGTAGGAGCAGATCGTCCACATACTGCAAAGGGCATTCAGGCTTAGAAAAACCTTTCAGAGCTACTGCCATTTGGAAGTTATGTCAGAGCATTGCAAAACCCTTGGGGTTAGCAAGTAATGTGAAAGCAAACCTATACTGATCTTCCTTTCTAATGGGGATACTCCAGAACCCATTTGAAGTATCCAAGGTGGCAAATTATTTCAATCCTACCGGCACTTGTGACAAAAGGGTAGGGGTTTCTCACACAACCGGGGAGCATGCTGGGATCACAGAATTGAGCTTACGATAGTCTATAGTTAGCCTCCAGCTGCCATCTGGTTTTTTAACCGGCCAGATTGGTGAATTGGTCGTGGAAGTGCTGGGCCTAACAATGCCTTGTTTAACAAGGGACTGAATTGTGTCCTTGATGTAAGGATAACTATCTTTGGGGTTGGGATGCTGTTTAACAAAGGAGTGAGGGGTCCATTCACGGACTCTTCATCTTCCATCCTACCGCAGTCACGTTTGTCAGTAGCAAAAGCATCCAAGTGCTGCTGAACGAGCCAACACACTTAAGGGTCCCATGTTTCGGAGGATTGTTGGGGTGCGGCTTTTTAATAGGAAAGACAGAGTGAGCATCAGAAACTTCAGTAAAACTTCGCGTGTCCGACCCCAACCAAATGCAACTCCGGTTGAGGTCAATGACAGCTCCGCATTGATTCCAGACATCAGTTCCTAAAATACTTTGAAAAGGCAAAGACTTTAGTCTATATTATGACTATGCTGTGACATTTGATGTTTACAGATAAATTCTTAAATTCTTAAAGCTGCTAGATCTCTTGCTGTTCTTGCTTGTATACCAGAATCCATTTGGCTCTAAGAGCCCAGTGGGTTAATTTGTCCAAATATATCCACCAATTTAGAAATTTAAAATTTCATAATGCCCAATATATAAATTTACACTCAACAATTCAAAAGTTGTGTGGTGAATTAAATGAAAAAAAAACAGCTGTCAGCAGAAAGGGTTAACTTCTCTGCTTGTTTTCAAGGTGGCGGAGCAAAACATTCTCACGTAGATTTTAGATTTAGAGATACAGCACAGAAACAGGCCCTTCGGCCCACCGAGTCTGTGCCGACCATTAACCACCCATTTATACTAATCCTACACTAATCCATATTCCTACCACATCCTCACCTGTTCCTATATTCCCCTACCAGCTACCTATACTAGTGACAATTTATAATGGCCAATTCACCTATCAACCTGCAAGTCTTTTGGCTGTGGGAGGAAACCGGAGCACCCGGAGGAAACCCACGCAGACACAGGGAGAACTTGCAAACTCCACACAGGTAGTACCCAGAATTGAACCTGGGTCGCTGGAGCTGTGAGGCTGCGGTGCTAGCCACTGTGCCGCCCAAGTTATGTAACTTTTATTTTTAATTTCCCTATTGTTAAAGAACCAAACACAATTTTAATCAGTTTTTTCCAATTCTTTTTGGTATCTTTACTTCAACTTTACCCAAATTTACCCTCAGGGATTGAAAAAAATAAAGATCATTCGTAACATCATCACCCTCAAAGGAAAACATTTCCATCAGGGAAGAAAGCATTTTCGATAAAACTCCAATTGTTTTCAAATTTTTTAACATCTTTTGCAAGAGGTCTCTTACCCAAGGATTTGTTTCGGTACAACTGAGATGAATAAACAAACAAAATCACCTCAGATATCCCAAATTCCAAGTCACACCAATAAACATTTAAAATTCAAAATTACCAATGTTATATGAGCGAGCCTTATATCTGGAATTAAAGATTCCCTCAGACCTTGACGTGATAATTTAGAAGTTCATTGTGTCCACAAATGGAATTCCAGTTTTCCCAATTTAGCAGGTTAGTTAACATTAATAATTTAAACTTAATTCAGACTAATACTTATTAACTAAACACAGAACAGAATAGTATGCACTTTTTTTTAAAAAAGGATAAATTACGTCAATTCTTGTTCTTCAGGCGCCTTTCCAAATGACTGTAGCTAAACTAAAGAAAAAGTTAGTTCTGACAGTCAAATAAAACCTTCAACATTCTTGCAGCAAAAAGAGTTAAAGACAGCACTGCAACCTTGCAGCCCTTCAACAGTAGAAAAGGGGGAGCGAATCTTTTCCATATCTCCTTCATTTATCCTTCCCCCCCCCCCCCCCTCTTCAGCCAGTTCCTGTTGTTTGCTACTTAAAAACAGTCAGTACATGTCTTTAATTTAAACTTCAAAAACAATAACAGTTTTTAAACTCTGGTTCAATTAAACCAAAGTGTTTTAAAACTTCAAATTGGATTTCTGCCAGATGTCTTCAAGGCTGAAGCTTATCTCTTACAAAACAAACTTCAATGCCTTTTCACAGTTGCAAAACTAACTTTTAAATAAAAATAAAACACTACACCAGCATCTTAAATTTAAAATGTAATTCAGTTTTTATATCCCATTTCTGGCTGCATAATCTTTAATTGAAATGAGTACACTCAACAATCACATTCGCGCCACACAAGTGCCAGGCAATGACCATCTCCAACAAGAGAGAATCTAACCATCTCCCCATGACATTCAACGGCATTACTATTGCTGAATCTCCCACTATCAACATCCGAGGGGCTATCATTGACCAGAAACTGAACTGGAGTAGATATATAAAGACAGTGGCTACAAAAGCAGGTCAGAGGCTAGGAATCCTGAGGCAAGTAACTCACCTCCTGACTCCCCAAAGCCTGTCCACCATCTACAAGGCACAAGTCAGGAGTGTGATGGAATACACTCCACTTGCCTGGATGGGTGCAGCTCCAACAACACTCAAGAAGCTCGACACCATCCAGGACAAAGCAGCCCGCTTGATTGGCACCCCATCTACAAACATTCACTCCCTCCACCACTGACGCACAGTGGCAGCAGTGTGTACCATCTACAAGATGCACTGCAGCAATGCACCAAGGCTCCTTAGACAGCACCTTCCAAACCCGCAACTTCTACCAACTAGAAGGACTAGGGCAGCAAATACATGGGAACGCCACCACCTGCAAGTTCCCCTCCAAGTCACACACCATCCTGACTTGGAACTATATCGCCGTTCCTTCACTGTCGCTGGGTCAAAATCCTGGAATTCCCTTCCTAACAGCACTGTGGGTATACCAACCCCATACAGACTGCAACGGTTCAAGAAGGCAGCTCACCACCACCTTCTCAAGGGCAATTAGGGATGGGCAATAAATGCTGGCCTGGCCAGTGACGTCTACATCCCATGAATGAATAAATAAATAAAAAATTTAAACTTTCTTATTTCTAAACCACTTAGAAATATTGATTCCTGTAATGGGTCATGAATTCGAAATGCCAAATATCTGTGTTAAATTCCCATTCCCAAGCCCAAAGAACACACTCAGCTTCAACCAATTCACAACCAAAACATGATTCAAGTTTCACACAAAATAAGCTCATGTATATGTATTTAGACAGATAGGCAGGGCAAGTAACAAACTTATGCCTCTAACATCAACAGTCAAATGATAAAGAGTTAACGACTTTTTAGCTGTGCAGAAAAAGCACAGGCACGCACAGATAAGAATAGACATTCATTCGCGGAAGCTTCCAACATCCAAACACACAAATACTGAAACACATTCTCTTCAAAACAAAACATGTCACACACACATTCGTTTCTCACAACATTTTTGATTTTTGTGTGGGCTGTTTAATTTATTTTCTTTTCCTCTTAGCTATTTTCCCTAACACAGGATTTTCTTTTATTTTTGAATTGTCTCTGGTATGCCGTGAGCCAAACAGCTTTTAGCAAACCATGGTGGCAGGTAGTATCTTGTGCATTCTTAATAGTGACTTTCATTACGACAGCAACAGTGACTGATATGCCTTCGGGGGAGTGTGCAATAATAGGAACATAGGTGATTTCCTGATTGTAAGATTTTTGTGTGTTTAGGTGGGATGTTGACTAGTTTTTGGCCCACAAGGTACAGACTGGTTTCTTAATCAGGATAGAGACTTTATTAGGTACAGCGAGAATATACAAGCAATACTTAACCTACAGCAGTGGTTATACAGCAGAGTGTAGGGTGGCCTCGGTCCTTGCTTCCTGAGCTGCTGTGGTGCAGTCTTCTTTCTTGAGGTGTTTTGTTGACTGTAGGGTGTTCTGTTCACTGTAGGTTAGTTTCTTCTTGAATTGGTGCACCCCGAGTTTCCCCAGCACCTGCCATTTATGGCCCCCTCCGAGAGTTCCTTAATAATAGATTCCAGCATTTTCCTGATGACAATTGTTAAGCTCACTGGCCTGTAGTTTCCTGCTTTCTGTCTCCCTCCTTTCCTGAATAGCAGAGTTACATTTGCTATTTTCCAATCTGATGGGAATTTTGGAAAATTAAAACCAATGCATCCATTATTGCAGCAGCCACTACCTTTAAGACCCTTGGATGAAGTCCATCAAGACCTGGGGACTTGTCAGCTTTTAGTTCTAATAGTTTTCTCAGTACCCTTTCCCTAGTGATGGTAATTGTGTTAAGTTCCTCCCTCCCTTTCAATTCTTGATTCACAATTATTTCTGGGATGTTATTTGTATCCTCTACAGTGAAGACAGATGCAAAATATTTGTTCATTTTCTCCGCCATTTCGTTATTTTCCATTATTAACTGCCCAGACTCGCTCTTGAGAGGACCACACTCACTTTACTTTTTGCCTTTTTAAATGCCTGCAGAAAATCTTACTATCTGTTTTCATATTTCTATCTAGCTTTCTGTCGTACTCTAATTTATCTCTCATTCTTTTAGTCATTCTTTGCTGTTTTTTATATTCTGTCCAATCTTCTGACCCACCACTACTCTTTGCTGAATTGTACGCTTTTTCTTTGCGTTTGATACTATCTATTTACTCTCTACCGGCTCTAGTGGCACAGACGGCTCAGCACTCCTTTTCTCTTGTCTCTCCCTTTGTCATCTTCAAATCTCTGCACAGAACCTCTCCAGGTCTGTTCTTTTATCCTTTGTAGCCAGTGGCTGCACCTGTGCACTGATTGGTTGGTTCATACATATCACTGTTCCGATTGGTCCTGCCATTTTGTTTGTCAGTACATCCATTTGTACATTAATCATGATCACATGCGCAAAACAATGTGTACAGACAGTCCATAATAACCTTGAGGTCCATTAGATCTCACATTTCCAGTGAGACTCATCCTGCTTTCCTTTTACATTTTGATGATAACTTGTTATATAGTTTTCGATATCTGTTCTTTTCTTTCCCTTTATTAGTTTGTTATTGGTCTATGTCACAATGTAATTCTGGTTGACTCAAACTGTATCGGCAGCATTTTTTCCAGTAAGATACACAGCTAAAGTTAACTCTTCATTTACCAAAAACATATATGAAAGTACATAAAATTCATATCAGAAAAAAAATTAAAAAGCAAGGAAAAATGACAGAATCCACATTTCTTGCACCTTTCCCCCTCAGAGTGCTTTGCAGCTGCTCAGTAACATCCCTGACCGTGGCACTATGGAGGCAACATCCCATCCTGATTTCATGTTTGCGGCCACAGAAACGCCTGACTATTATATAGCAACCCATCGCTGTTGCTTTCCCAATCTTCCTTCTGTCCCCTTATACAGCTGAGCCAGCCGTGGTGCCGTGGACTTGGCTCTGGCTGCACTCCCCAGAGGAACCATCACTCTTAGCAATATTTAGAACCAAATACTGTTTGGAGAGCGAGATGCACTCGGGTGACTCTTGAACTACCTGCCTGGTCCTCCTCGATCATCTGGCGGTCGCCCATTCCTCTGCCTGCAAACCCTGAAACAACAGGGCGACCACAACCAGAAATGTGCTATCCATGAACCTCGCAGATGCACCACAGTGCCGCCAACTGCTGCTCAAGCTCCGAAACCCAGAGCTCGAGCTGCTGCAGCTGAGGACGCTGCCTGCAAATGTGATTGTCCAGAACACAAGAAGGGTCCTAGAGTTCCCACAAGTAACAGAATGTACTCTCCATGTGTCTGAGATGCCCTGCCAAGCTTCTATTTGTTAGACTATTAACTGACTTATTAGAAATAAACTTAAGACTTAAATAAATAAACACTCACCAGTCACCAGCTACTCATCATTCAGTTGCTTCCCTTGTGCTGATGTCAACTTATTGTTAACTTAAATGTTTTTACTTAATTCTTATTATCTATATATCTCACATTTTAATTTACTGACATATTCAGAAACTTTTTAGTCTTACTGTTCCTTGCTATTTAACCATAGAACCATAGAAAAGTTACAGCACAGAAGGAGGCCATTCAGCCCATTGTGTCGGCGCCAGCTGAAAAAAGACTAGCCGCCCAATCTAATCCCACCTTCCAGCACCTGGTCCGTAGCCTTGCAGGTTACAGCACTTCAGGTGCAGGTCCGGTAGCTTTTTAAATGAGTTGAGGGTTTCTGCCTCCACCACCGATTTGGGCAGTGACTTCCAGACACCCACCACCCTCTGGGTGGAAAAGGTTGTCCTCATGTCCCCTCTAATCCTTCTACCAATCACCTTACATCTGTGTCCCCTGGTAATTGACCTCTCCGTTAGGGGAAATTGGTCCTTCCTGTCTGCTCCATCTAGGCCCCTCAATTTTGTACACCTCAATTAAGTCACCCCTCAGCCTCCTCTGTTCTAAGTAAAACAACCCAATGGTTCTTGCTATTTAATTTTAACTTTATTCCCTAGATCTGATTAATTGAACACTGATTTTAATTATATGATAAACTATCAGAATAGCTTGAGATGTTTGTACTAATTAATTTACCGAGTCTTTAGTTTAGTTTAGAGATACAGCACTGAAACAGGCCCTTCGGCCCACCGAGTCTGTGCTGACCATCAACCACCCATTTATACTAATCCTACTCTAATTCCATATTCTTACCACATCTCCACCTCTCCCTATATTTCCCTACCACCTACCTATACTAGGGGCAATTTATAATGACCAATTAACCTATCAACCTGCAAGTCTTTTGGCATGTGGGAGGAAACCGGAGCACCCGGAAATAACCCACGCAGACACAGGGAGAACTTGCAAACTCCACATTAATTTCAATTATATTAAATGCTTACCCCATGAGACTTTTTGTCCTGTGACATTACTTCAAGGTTCTTTTTCTTGTCTGGTTCAGACTCACAGTCCAATCACAGTGCTGCTCCTCTCCTCGGCCTCTGCTTTTGTGCTACTCCTCTCCCAGGCCTCTCTTTATGTCTGGGAGTTACCATTGACCAGAAACTTAACTGGACCAGCCAGGACAAATAGTGGGCTGAATTTTATTTGCGCGCTGCACATTGCGGCGGTGTGCTTTGAACTCAGTGGCGTGCCTGCACTGAGCAGCCGCTGCTGAGCCCCCGCGATATTACACGCGAGGGCTCATTAGCATCACTATGAAGTGCCACCCACCCCCTCCATTTTTTACGCAGGGAGAGGCGGGACATCTGGCGCAGTGAGGGACTTTCTAACGGCAGTGAAGCAGGTGCTGGGCCCTATTTAAAGTTCTCCACACCTGCTTCCTGACAGCTGCCAATGAAATACTTACCTGACTGCTGAAGAGTGGGGCTGCTGTCAGTCTGACAGCAAAGCAGAAAGTGCTGGAGAAACTCAGCAGGTCAGGCAGCATCTGTGGAGAGAGAAGCAGAGTTAACTTTCAGGTCTGTGACCAAGTTTTCTAGAGTGCCATTGCTCCTTTACACGCCCAAACAAACACTGAGCGTACACTGTTTATGGAGGGAGGGTACACGTGTAGTGTCTCCCACCCACCCTCCTCCTCTAACCAAAAAAAAGGACTCTGGTGTGTTGATAAGGTAAGCTTTTTATTTAAAAAGTTCAGTCCGTCGGATTGCTAAGCGAACAAGTTTTGACTTTTTTTTTTCGTTTGGTTTTCCAGTAGATTTGTTGGGAATCTAGAATAGTGGGAATGGAGGTAAAGGCAGTTGTATGTTCCTCCTGCAGAATGTGGGAGGTAGGGGTCGCCAAGAGTGTCCCTGCTGACTGCATCTGCGGGAAGTGCACCCAACTCCAGCTCCTCGCAGACCGCGTTAGGGAGCTGGAGCTGGATGAACTTCGGATCATTCGGGAGGCGGAGGGGATTATTGACAGGAGTTATAGGGAGGCAGTCACACCTCAGGTAAAAGAAGTAGGTAGATGGGTTACCGTCAGGGGAAGGAAAGGGAACCAGCAGGCAGTGCAGGGATCCCCTGTGGCCGTTTCCCTCAACAACAGGTATACCGTTTTGGATACTGTTGTGGGGGACGACTTACCAGGGGTAAGCAATGGGGTGCAGGTCTCTGGCACAGAGTCTGTCCCTGTTGCTCAGAAGGGAAAGGGGAAGAGGAGCAGAGCATTAGTCATTGGGGACTCCATAGTTAGGGGAACAGATAGGAGGTTCTGTGGGAACGAGAGAGACTCACGGTTGGTGTGTTGCCTCCCAGGTGCCAGGGTACGTGATGTCTCTGATCGTGTTTTTGGAATCCTTAAGGGGGAGGGGGAGCACCCCCAAGTCGTGGTCCACATAGGCACCAACGACATAGGTAGGAAGAGAGATGGGGATTTAAGGCAGAAATTCAGGGAGCTAGGGTGGAAGCTTAGAGCGAGAACAACCAGAGTTGTTATCTCTGGGTTGTTGCCCGTGCCACGTGCTAGCGAAGAGAGGAACAGGGAGAGAGAGGAGTTGAACACGTGGCTGCAGGGATGGTGTAGGAGGGAGGGTTTTGGTTTCCTGGATAATTGGGGCTCTTTCTGGGGTAGGTGGGACCTCTACAAACAGGATGGTCTTCACCTGAACCAGAGGGGTACCAATATCCTGGGGGGGAGATTTGTTAGTGCTGTTCGGGGGGGGTTTAAACTAAATCAGCAGGGGAATGGGAACCTAAATTGTAGTTCCAGTGTACAGGCTGTTGAGAGTAGTGAGGTAGGGGATAAGGTTATAGGGACGCAAGAGGGCACTGGCAAGCAAGAACTTGATTTAAAGTGTGTCTACTTCAACGCCAGGAGCATCCGGAATAAGGTGGGTGAGCTTGCAGAATGGGTTGGTACCTGGGATCCTGATGTTGTGGCCATTTCAGAGACATGGGTAGAGCAGGGGCAGGAATGGATGTTGCAGGTTCCGGGATTTAGATGTTTCAGTAAGAACAGAGAAGAGGGTAAAAGAGGGGGGGGTGTGGCATTGTTAATCAAGGAAAGTATTACAGCGGCAGAAAGGACGTTTGAGGACTCGTCTACTGAGGTAGTATGGGCCGAGGTTAGAAACAGGAGAGGCGAGGTCACCCTGTTGGGAGTTTTCTATAGACCTCCGAATAGTTCCAGAGATGTAGAGGAAAGGATAGCAAAGATGATTCTCGACAGGAGCGAGAGTAACAGGGTAGTGGTTATGGGGGACTTTAACTTTCCAAATATTGACTGGAAATACTATAGTTCGAGTACTTTAGATGGGTCTGTTTTTGTCTAGTGTGTGCAGGAGGGTTTTCTGACACAGTATGTGGACAGGCCAACCAGGGGCGATGCCACATTGGATTTGGTACTGGGTAATGAACCCGGCCAGGTGTTCGATTTAGATGTAGGTGAGCACTTTGGTGATAGTGATCACAATTCGGTTAGGTTTACCTTAGCGATGGGCAGGGACAGGTATATACCGCAGGGCAAGAATTATAGTTGGGGGAAAGGAAATTATGACGCGATTAGGCAAGATTTAGGATGTGTAGGATGGGGAAGGAAACTGCAGGGGATGGGCACAAATGAAATGTGGAGCTCATTCAAGGAGCAGCTAATGCGTGTCCTTGATAAGTATGTACCTGTCAGGCAGGGAGGAAGTTGTCGAGCGAGGGAACCGTGGTTTACTCAAGAAGTTGAAGCGCTTGTCAAGAGGAAGAGGGCAGCTTATGTTAGGATGAGACGTGAAGGCTCAGTTAGGGCGCTTGAGAGTTACAAACTAGCCAGGAAGGATCTAAAGGGAGGGCTAAGAAGAGCAAGGAGAGGACACGAGAAGTCATTGGCGGATAGGATCAAAGAAAACCCTAAGGCTTTCTATAGGTATATCAGGAATAAAAGAATGATAAGAGTTAGAACAGGGCCAATCAAGGATAGTAGTGGGAAGTTGTGTGCGGAATCAGAGGAGATAGGGGAAGCGTTAAATGAATATTTTTCGTCAGTATTTACAGTAGAGAAAGAAAATGTTGCCGAGGAGATTACTGAGATACAGCCTACTAGGCTAGATGGGATTGAGATTCACAAGGAGGAGGTGTTAGCAATTTTGGAAAGAGTGAAAATAGATAAGTCCCCTGGGCCAGATGGGATTTATCCTAGGATTCTCTGGGAAGCCAGGGAGGAGATTGCAGAGCCGTTGTTGTTGATCTTTATGTCGTCATTGTCGACAGGAGTAGTGCCGGAAGACTGGAGGATAGCAAATGTTGTCCCCTTGTTCAAGAAGGGGGGTAGAGACAGCCCTGGTAATTATAGACCTGTGAGCCTTACTTCGGTTGTGGGTAAAATGTTGGAAAGGGTTATAAGAGATAGGATTTATAATCATCTTGAAAAGAATAAGTTCATTTGCGATAGTCAGCACGGTTTTGTGAAAGGTAGGTCGTGCCTCACAAACCTTATTGAGTTTTTCGAGAAGGTGACCAAACAGGTGGATGAGGGTAAAGCCGTGGATGTGGTGTATATGGATTTCAGTAAGGCGTTTGATAAGGTTCCCCACGGTAGGCTATTGCAGAAAATACGGAAGTATGGGGTTGAAGGTGATTTAGAGCTTTGGATCAGAAATTGGCTAGCTGAAAGAAGACAGAGGGTGGTGGTTGATGGCAAATGTTCATCCTGGAGTTTAGTTACTAGTGGTGTACCGCAAGGTTCTGTTTTGGGGCCACTGCTGTTTGTCATTTTTATAAATGACCTGGATGAGGGTGTAGAAGGGTGGGTTAGTAAATTTGCGGATGACACAAAGGTCGGTGGAGTTGTGGATAGTGTCGAAGGGTGTTGTCGGGTACAGAGGGACATAGATAGGCTGCAGAGCTGGGCTGAGAGATGGCAAATGGAGTTTAATGCGGAGAAGTGTGAGGTGATTCACTTTGGAAGGAGTAACAGCAATGCAGAGTACTGGGCTAATGGGAAGATTCTTGGTAGTGTAGATGAGCAGAGAGATCTTGGTGTCCAGGTACATAAATCCCTGAAAGTTGCTACCCAGGTTAATAGGGCTGTTAAGAAGGCATATGGTGTGTTAGCTTTTATTAGTAGGGGGATCGAGTTTCGGAGCCACGAGGTCATGATGCAGCCGTACAAAACTCTGGTGAGGCCGCACCTTGAGTATTGCGTGCAGTTCTGGTCACCGCGTTATAGGAAGGATGTGGAAGCTTTGGAAAGGGTGCAGAGGAGATTTACTAGGATGTTGCCTGGTATGGAAGGAAGGTCTTACGAGGAAAGGCTGAGGGACTTGGGGTTGTTTTCGTTAGAGAGAAGGAGGAGGAGAGGTGACTTAATAGAGACATACAAGATAATCAGAGGGTTAGATAGGGTGGATAGTGAGAGTCTTTTTCCTCGGATGATGATGGCAAACACGAGGGGACATAGCTTTAAGTTGAGGGGTGAAAGATATAGGACAGATGTCAGAGGTAGTTTCTTTACGCAGAGAGTAGTAGGGGCGTGGAACGCCCTGCCTGCAACAGTAGTAGACTCGCCAACTTTAAGGGCATTTAAGTGGTCATTGGATAGACATATGGATGAAAATGGAATAGTGTAGGTCAGATGGTCGGCGCAACATCGAGGGCCGAAGGGCCTGTACTGCGCTGTAATGTTCTAATGTACCACTTAACTTGAGTACTGCAGAGCTTATAACATCCTGTGGAATTGTACTGCAGCATATGACAGTACTTACAGGAAAGGCTGGAGTGAAAATCCAACGTATCTTAGATCATATCAGAAATTGTTTAATTTTAAATAGCAAATTTATAATGCATGTACCATTAAGTAGACTTTCCTTTTTCCTTTTTGTTTCCTTTTTGCAGAGATATACGTCTATTAATTCTAGAACATGGACGGTGGTCTTTGATGCAGAAGTACCAAACTTTGATGAAAGGTGGATCTACAATTGAGGCACTGATGTCATTTGTGAAGAACTTCAAATCCCATCTTTTTGTAGAAGGATTAGTGCAAGGAAATTTCACAAGCCAAGTAAATGTTTTATTGTGACATTGTTAACCAGCTAAAAGTTGTTTCTACTAACTTCAAGTACGCGCTGGCATTTGTAAGACGAAAGCAAAAATGTAACTGTGTGCGTGGGGGGTGGGGGAGAGCCTGTAAGAATATTAATATTGTGGTTGAAAAAATGCTTCAGTCCTCAATACTTACATAGGATTACATAAGATATATGGCACAGCAACAGGCCATTCAGCCCAACCAGTCTTTGCCGACGCTTATGCTCCACTCAAGTCTTCCTCCATCTCTCCTCGTCTAGATTTATCATCATAACCCAATATTCCCTTTTCTCTCATATGTTTGTTTAGCTTCCCTTTAAATGCATCTATGCTATTTTCTTCAACCACTCTGTGCTGGCAGGTTTCACATTCGCACCACTTTGAATAAAGAAATTTTTTCTGAATTCCTTATTGGATTTTTTTGGTGACTATCTTAAATTGATGGCCTCTCACTGTATCCATTCTATCAAAACCTTTCATAATTTAAAAAACCTTTTATTCGGCCACCCCCCCCAGCTTTTTTTCAAGAGCGAAGAGATCCAGCCTCTTTATCCTTGCCTGATATATATACCCACCTATTTCTGGTATCATCCTATTAAATCTTCTCTGCACGCTCTCCAGTGCCTCTTTATCGTTTTTGTAAAAATGCGAACAGAGCTGCACACAACACTCTAAGTGTGGTGTAACCAAGGGTCGATACAGGGTTAGCATAACTTCCTTACTTTTCAATTCTATCCCTCTGGAAATAAAACTTAGTGCTTGGTTTGCTTTTTATGCTCTTGTTAACCTGTGGTGCAATTTTAAGTGATTGGTTTATTTGTACTCCGAGATCCCTTTGTTCCTCTATCCCACCCAGACTTGCACCTTCCAAGTAATAAGTGGCCTCCCTATTCTTCCTACCAAAATGTACTACCTCACATTTATCTGTTGAACTTCATTTGCCAATTATATGCCCATTCTGCAAGTTTATTAATGTCCTCCTGTACTTTGTTGCAGTCCTTCTCAGTATTGACCATCCTCCCCCAACGTTGGTGTCATCTGCAAATTTAGAAATTGTGTTTTTGATTTCAAAGTCCAAATTGTTAACGTAAATAGTGAACAGCATTGATCCTTGTGAAACGCTTCTTCCCACCTTCTGCCACTCTGAATAACTGCCCTTTTACCACCTGCTTTCTGTCTTGAAGCCAGCTAGCAATCCATTCTGCCACTTGTTCCCTAACTCTGAATTCTCTGACCTTGTCATTAGTCTGTTATGGGGAACCTTATTGAAGGCCTTTTTGAAAATCCAGATAAATTACATCTATTGCATTGCCATTATCTACTCCTTCTGTTACCTCTTCAAAAAAGTCAGTAAGTTTGGTCAAGCAAGATTTTCCTTTTTAAAATCTATGCTGACTATTCATAATTATGTTTTTCTTTTCTTGATCTTCTATTTGCTCCTTTAGTAGGGGTTCCATTATTTTTCCTACTGACCGATCTGTAATTTCCTGGGCATATTCTGTCCCCTTCTTAAATATATCAATTACGTTAGCTATTCACCAGTCCTCTGCCACTACACTTTTTTCTAACGGATTATTGAGTATGTGTAGTAACGTCTCTGTATCTCTTCCCTACAATCTTTTCAGATATGTGGATGCAATCCATCCGGACTAGTAGTTTTATCCTCTTTGAGTTTGTTTAGTTTATTCGATACATCTCTTTTTTTTTAAATGCGCTTATCTCATTACTCAGCACTTCATTCAATGTCTGTCTGTTCTATCTCCCTGGTAGATTCCAAAGTGAAATAATTAATTAATATTTCTGCCATCTCTCTTTTGTTAACTGTGGTATTATCCTGTCTATCCCTTAATGGTCCTATTCCCATCGCAACCTTCCTTTTTTTATTGATGTGCCTATAAAATATTTTATTATTTTGTTTTATGTTCCTTAATAATTTAATTTCATAGTTTCTATTTGACTTCCTAATTGATTTTTTGACTGCTGTCCAAATCTCTTTCTGTTCTGTTCTTAGTGTGCATTCCTCTGCTGTCTATGTACTTAATGTGTGTCTCTTTCCTAACCCACAGTTGTACCCTAATGTCTTTATTCATCTAGAGTCTCACTAGCGTTTAGTTTGTTCTTTCATTTTAACAGAATGTATTTTTCCTGCACTCTGTTGAACACCGTTTTAAATGTTTTCCATTGTTGTTCTAAATTGCTGTTTGCCATTTTTGCTCATTTTATTTTCCCAAGTTCTATTCTCAGCTCCTCAAAATCAGCTTTTCTTCAATCTATTAATCTGGTTTTCATCATACTTATGTCCTTCTCTATTACCATATAAAAGCATATTATGGTCGCTATTGCCCAGAATTTCCCCTACTTTTACTTCTGTCATCTGCTCTGGTTCATTCCCCATTACTAGATCCAGTAGCGAATCTTTCCTTGTTGGACTTTTTACATATTGGGTTTGAAAGGAGTCATGTATATATTGTAGAAACTCCATTCCTTTATACCCTTTACCTACCTGTTTGGTCCAATTAATATCAAGGTAATTGAAATTCCCCATGATTATTATTCATGTTTTTTACTCCATTCCCTAATTTGTTTATATATTTCGCCCTCCACCTCCCTTCCGTTGTTAGGTGGTCTGTATACTACACCTATTAGTGTGATTGATCCTTTATTATCTTTTATTCTATCCATATGGATTTTATTTTTGTCTTACTGATAGCTGCTCCCTTTTTTCTACTGCCATTATGTTATCCCTAATAACCTCCCTTTTTCCCTCTCTATCTTTTCTAAATATGTTATACTTACAGTATTTCATTCCCAGTCTTGATTTTTCTGTAGCCATGTCTCAGTAATCCCGCCTGTGTCTGTCTGATTCCTCCCAACGCATGATTGCCTCAAGCTCCCCTGTTTTATTATGGACACTATGTGCATTGTTGTACAGACATTTTAACTCATTTTTAATAGGCTTTCCTCTCACTTTATGTTTATACATCTTTTTAGACTCCTTTTTTAATGCTTTTGCCAGCTCCATATTTACGATTTCTGCTCGGACATGGGTCCCATTCTGGATCAGGTGGAGCCTGTCCCGTTGGTACAACTCCTTCCCGTCCCAGAAGTGCCAGTGTCCCATGAAAAGGAACCCCTCTTTCCCACACCAACCCTTTAGCCATATGTTAGTTGTCCTGATCTGTCTACTGCTATACCAGTTTGCAAGTGGTTCAGGCAATAATCCAGAGATTATTACCCCTGACGTCCTGCTTTTTAATTTAGCGTCTAACTCCTGATACTCCTTCAGCAGGACCTCCTCCCTGTTCCTAACTATTTCGTTTGCTCCAACATGAGCCACGACAACTGGATTTGCTCCCTCCCTTTGCAATTATTTCTCCAGCTGCCATGAGATATCCGTTGCCCATTTGGAATTCTTGTTTCTTGGCTACAGAGGACGCTATCTATTTCCCTACTTACAGAGTCCCCTATTACTACCACATTTCTATTCTATTCCGCTCTTCTTCCACCTCACCCACCCCCCGGACAGCCTTCTGAGCCACATTTTCCACAATTCTGTTGCATAAACTTGGACTGTAAGTGTGCTATAAGGACCAAAAGGTGCTTTGTTCGATTTCCAACCTGTACTGAGTTAGCTCATCTCAACTAGGATAACAAGACAGCACTAAATTTGGGCTCATATTCCCTTGCTGGGGAGGGGTTACAACAGCCATGGGCTCCTGCCCTTGATTGCTACTGAAGTGTATATTGGGTGAAGACAAGATTGAACTTGGCTGTTGTGTGCTCTGCCAACACTTACTGTCTGGACTAATGCATTAAGGATGGCCACTTGGGTGCAATATTGGAGGTAGTCACTTGTGTAGTGGTACTCCATAAGGAGTTGATTCCTTCCAGAAAGGAGGCGGAGAGAAAACCAGCAAAAAAGAAGTCAAAATGCATGTTGATGTAATGATGGAGTTGGTAGAAAAAGAAGGATTTGTATTTATATAGCTCTTACCATATCCTCACCACATCCAAAAGTGGTTTCCAATCAATGGATTACTTCTGAAATGCAGTCACTATTGTTATGTGGGTAAACTTTGTTTCTAGTGCTGTTTGGTACCATCTTCCCCTAGATATGGGGGAGGTACCAGAGGATTGAAGATGGTAATTATAACCCCTTTATTCAAGAAAGGACATGTAAAAACATTCCTGATTACACTCAGCGCTCTTTCTCTGTGTCTCTGTTTGTCTGTCTGTCTCTCTCTCTCTTTCCCCCTCCCCTCCACTGCCTCTGCTGTCAGGCTGCTTAGTCAACATCCAGTTTTGGATGAGCTGCACTTTCCTTCAGCTAAATATTGGGAACATCCAAGCCAACATCACTGACCTCATCCCCACCCCGGGGGTTGAATCAGACGGCTCATCATCTCTGCATCCTTTGTGACCTTGGGCTGCATCCTTCCACCTCTGTAATATCACCCACCTCCACCCCTACGTCAACACATCTGCTGCTGCAATCCTGATGATCTTTTTGACATATTTAGACGTAATTACTCCATTCTTCTTCTGGCTAGCTTCTCATCATCTGTCCACTGTAAAGTTCACCTCATTAAAATTCTGCTGCAGTGCCAAGTGCTGCTTGCTTATACCTGTCCTCGCAGAGACACATGGGCTCCCAGACCCCCAATGCCTCAGATTTAACAGGATCATCCTTGTGTTTAAATCACCCCATGCCTTTGTCACTCACTATCTTTATAGATTTTCCAATGTTACAGATCTCCTCCTCCCCCAGAACTCTCCATTTCTTTTACTCTGACCTCTTGTACATTCCCTCCTCTCCTCACTACCATGGTGGCGGTGCCATTGCTGTCTAGGTCCCCATGCTCTGGCATTCTCTTCCTATACCCCTCCACCTCTTGCTCTTTAAGACTTTTCTTAAAACCCACTTCTTTAAACAAGCATTTAACTGCACCCCTCCTAATGTAATAATTTTTGGTTTGGCATCAATTTTCTGCCTTTGGCCTCTGTGAAGTACTTTGGGAGTTTTTTCTGTGTTAAAGGTGCTATGTAAATACAAGTTATTGCTTTTGTTCCCTCAACTCTTAGATTTGACACAACTGGGCATGTGATTTAGCCCCAGGCTGTTGCTGATGCCACCAGGAGCTGGCTGGCAGAAGGCAAATAAGGCCAAAATGTAGTGGTTTTTCAACTTTTTTGTGTGGGGAACTGCAAGTATTCACATCCCTTTATTTTGTATATACTATTGTGGAGAAAGCTACCTCTGATATTTAACCACATTAAAAATCCATTCTGGCAGAGGATATTTAAGATATAAATACCTTAGGCAGTGTATATGCAGTAAATCTGCGTTATTCACAATCAAATTATTTTATTTTTTAATTAATCATGAGCTTTTTATGTGAAATTAACAATTATTTTTCTCCCCCAAGGAATCTGTTGAATTTCTGAATTATGTTGTGAAGTAAGTACTTTGTTTCTTCTCAGCATTTTAAACATTTAGACTGTAAAAGCTAAATTCATAATGATCCTTTTGGTGTATTCTAATGAATAGCACGATATTCTCTTTGTTAAACAAAATCTAACTGCGTTAAAAAGTCAGTTGCAACATTGTATATCCTGTTCTCAGTCTCTGAATGACTATACGGGGCAACCAAGATGCACTTTCCTTGCTAACTTCTGAGGCGGGCTTGTTCTCCCTTTCTATATGGTTGTATCCAAGGCAACCAAGCTGCCTGTCTTAAAGCGGTAATGATCCTTTGCTGTCTTAAAGACACACCGCATATTTCCCCAGAAAAAACAACAGGATCCTAACATCTCTGCCCCAGCGGACTGAAATGCCATTCCCGAAGTGCGTTTCATTACAACACAAAAAAAAAGTAATTGCAAAAACAGTAACTTTTTTTTTCACATTTGGATTACTGCAACAAATTCCACCAGAACATTTTCGGTTTTAAATTTTCAAAAGGTTGTCATATGTGGTTTCTATCTTTAATGCCTGTATCCAATGGTCAAAAGTAATTTGCTTTGCCCTCTCAAATTCTAAATATGTCTGCCCAGCCAATCTCCGTAAGTTCCTAAACTTCTGACAGTAAGCTTCAGGGACTAACTCATACGCAGTGAGAATAGCCTTTTTTGCCATCTCATAATCTGCAGAAGCCTCTTCAGGAAGCATGGCAAAAAAATACATGAGCTCTGCCTACCAACCTGCCCTGCATAAGCAGTGTCCAACTTTCTTTTGGCCATTTCATCTGTTTGGCATTTTTTTCAAAAGATATGAAAATGCTTCTATGTCCCTTTCCTCAAACTTAGGAAGAGCCTATATAGATTTAAACAACTTTTCGCTGGGTCCTAACTAAATTCAGATTCTTCCTGACCCGAATTTTCCTTGGATTCAAGACTACCTTTTTGTCTTAGTTCCATCTCTTTTAATTTAAATTCTCTCTCTTTCTCCCTTTCCTCTTTTTCCAATTCAAGTTTTCTTAATTTTTTTTCAGCCTCAAGATTTTTCATTTCTAACAGAATCCTAGCCAATACCACTGCATCACTCTCGGACCTACTACTTTCTTGTTCCTCGTATTCCTCTTCATCATCATCATCATCATCTTCTAATTCCAGATGTTGGGCTATTATGTCAATTATCTCTGCTTTTTTGGCACCTGATTTCAATCCTAACCCCAATTTTGCTGTCAATTCTTTTCATTTATTCTTAGTTAAAGTGATAAAGTCACTCGGAACCATTCTGCTTTCTCAAAAACTCTGCTGTAACCGCTAATGTCATTACAATGGTATAGACTGTACCTTTATTATACAAGAGACCTGGTTCTTTTATTTTCTTTATAATTAGCATTAGATTTAGATCCCAACAATCGACTTTCCAATTACTATGATTCCAGACATGAGAGAAATTTAAATATGTTATACCAGAGACGAGTAATTAATGATTCCAAATGTGAGCTCCCCAAATTACTTTGATTCTGATCCCAGATGTGAGCTGCCTAATTAATAATATGGTTCGTTCACGGGCGAGCCCCCAATTAATATGTTGTGGCACGACCGCTCAAGACAAAACCATCAATCAAAATATATGATTCTGATTGTGGTGGGAGCAACGCACTGTCAATTCAGTCCCGTCACTCCACAGATCGCATAGCATATCACTTTAAACTTTCCAAATTAAAGCCACAGTCGAATTGAGCAATTTATTAATCCCCGAGTGAGGCGAACCAAACCAGTAATCTTTAGATAACAACAAATTAACTGCTTATTAGAAAAACTAAAAAAAACTTAATCACTACTAAGATAAAACAACATTTAAAAATAGTATTAACAATATCGATAAATCCATTCAGATTTACACTTTCTGTTGATCAGTCCTCTGATTCAAAGTCCACTCGCAATCTTCCAGGGTCAGATGAGGTAAGGAAATCTAGTCCAACATCCGAAGCTTGAAACTCCTTGTCCTTCCAGCAATAAGCACAGCAGATCAACAACTCGCAACCACTCTCAAAGGAATCAATCTGGCTTAACTTTTAGAATTTTGAGGGGTAAAAAAAGTAGTCTAAATTCACTTCCTTCAGTTTAAATTAACAGATATATCTTTTCAGTTCATGCTGGCCCAGCTGTGTCTGAACTGTCTCAACATAAAGCCAGTTTAAAAGTCAATCGCAACATTGCATCTCCTGTTCTCGGTCTCTGGCTGTATCGTGGCAACCAAGATGCACTTTCCTTGCTAACTTCTGAGGCTGGCTTGTTCTCCCTCTCTGTATGGTTGTATCCAAGGCAACCAAGATGCTGAAACTGTCTGTCCTAAAGTGGTACTGATCCTTTGCTGTCTTAAAGACACGCCCCATATTTCCCAGAAAAAAACAAGCAGGATCATAACAATATTTCCCATCTTGTAACAGCATTTTAAAAATTTGAGACTGTTTACTGTGCTTTTGTTCAATGAATAAGAAATATGTTAATTATATAACAGGAAGCTGCAGTGCAAGCCACTGGCGATGGAAGTACCTGTCCAGTTCATGGTAGTGGAACTACCTAGTAAACCACATGTGTGCAAAGTGAGATCTCTCAATAAGAATGATGCAAATTCAGAGGTCACTGTTTACTATCAGGTGGGTCACTAATAGTAATCCATTTGTTTTTCACCCAATTTTAGTTCCTTTTTAGCTTTCCTGTTAACCCTGCTTGAGGAACTTATACCTATCATGAACAGCATTTTGACCATGATTCACTTGTTTTTCCCTGTGAGGACATAACTAGCATTCACTCCGCATCTCTTCATGTAACTTGTCTTGAGATAGCAAACACACATTGTTGACCGTGAAAAGTGTAACTGCATTCTTTCAGTATAATTTTTATTTGAGCACCTTTATACTGTAATACTTACATTTGCCCTTGCAAGCAATGCTCTAATAATAATTGTAGCAGAGTCAAAAAGGATTTTAATGTCGTAAAATTTCTGTCTATCAAAGCTGTGGCATTAACATCCAAACTGCACACAACTTGGGTGTTCAAAGATCACTGCAGCATAGATTGATGATCTTCACGTTCTATGATGACCTTTTTCTGAACTTCTTTGTAACTAAATTTTTGCAGAGAATATTTCTGCTATGAACTTCATTTTGACAGTAACTTTATAACTTTGCCAAACCTAAAGTTGTCCATATAGCTGGACGATTTATATGAATGTACTCTATTAAATATATTAAAATAGAAACAAACTCCCACTTCTCGGTCAGTTGGTTATATGGGCCTGTTGCCCTTTCATTTTAAAGTTCTGCTGCTATCTTAATGTTGCCATTAACGATTAAGAGTTTCTTTTAAGAGTAAACATTTAATTTTCATTTTACTTTTCAGTCAGGTGCTCGGAAGGTAAAAGATTACGCACTCATGGAACTGCTTATTGTAAGTGAATATGCTGATCTGTGTATAAGGTGTTTCTGTGTGGTTTTAGAATTTTAAAATAGACTAGCTGTTGAAAAATATGATTGAGACTGCATTAATGTTTGTCAGTAGGCATTTAGAATGTTAAATTTTGGTGAAATTTTCCTCATTATTTTCCCTAGCCTAGCACTTTCTTTCCCGCATGTGTCACTGGAATAGCAACGCCAGTTGATTTTATTTATTCTCCTCCCTACCTCAGGGTAATCAAGGCCTATTCTAGCACCCCATCTGTTACCCTGACTGGATCAGCTAATTCAGCCCCAAACTAGAACTGAAATTTGGGACCACATTTCTGTGTCTAATTACCAAGAGTTGCACTTCAAATATGTCTTCCTTAAGTTTATGCTGATGTAAAACTGAATAATGCAAGGATTTGCAGCAGTTCAAGTTCAGTTCAGAACAAAAAATAAATAAATCATCACCAATTTGGCACAAATATTTCCGTCACATTTGCTAGAAGTTGAATTTTGGTCCAACCCAAGTAAACATTTATCCCTATTTTTTGTGTGATATTATTTAAAAAAATCACAATGTAAAGGGACATGGAACTACTTGTATCCTTCATAGAGGACAAAAGTTCTGTTTTGCTGAGATGTTTTTCCTCTTGGATTTCAGATGCACATGGAAGAGCCTTGCTTTGATTTTCTAAGGACAAAAGAAACGCTTGGGTAAATATTTTTCTCCTCCTGCTTAATAATGTGCACTGTGTCTGGGTCCCTGCCAGCAAGAATCTTTTTTCTAATTTATTGAGAAAATAATGTGAAAGCAAGAGGCCCATATTGCAGGATGCCATGAAGGCTGAAAATGAGAGTCTAGGTAAATCAAAAAATAATAGTTAAGTGATGTCAAGCTCAGGGTTTAAAAGAAAAGAAGTGATTAAGGTGTTTCACAGTTTAGAATGGGAGATTATGTAATTAATCCTTAATCCCAAAGCATTGGGAATATAGGGATGAAAATTATGTGCAGGATGGTGTAATTGGAGCTTAAAGGGACTGGCGAGGAACATTAGGTAGAGCACTGAGCATAGTAGTAAGGAATCAGCCTCTTGTATCTTGTTGAAGATGCTAGAAGAGCATCTCCACGTATCTTGGGAGGACTTGAATGGACTTGTTGACAGAAGTAAATGAGAGGAAATCAAATCGGGAGACAACTGTTACAGTAGAAATACGGGAGTTGCATTGGAGTCAGAATGGATAGCTGAAGAAGGGCTTAGGTTAAATAACTTGTTCTGGGGTGTCCCGTGGGCTGCCACCTTCTGTGCATGGAATTTTTGACGTTGGTCCCGAAGAAAAGTAATAAGTTTGACCTGGTTGATCCAATGATATGGCTAGGTGAAACTTCAATGAACTAACTCCTACCTAAAAGCAGAGCTTTTGGACCTGTTTTAGCTAATTAGAAACCAAACTTTATGAATGTGTGTTCCAGCTCCCATTAAATGATGGAAAGGTGGATGTGCAGAGTGTAGTTTAAACACTAAACTTTCCTGTGCTGGTTATAAACAGTAGATTAGAAGAATGTGAATCAAAAATTAATACATAGAAGAGACAAAAAGAGTGGAACTAAGATTTTTTGTTTAAAAAAGACTATTTTTTTTTAATGCATAGCAATACTGCACTGGTACAGGAATGTGTGTTTATTAATCGCAAGACACTGAAGATTTTAAATAAAAACAAGAAATGCTGGAACCACATTGCTGAGTTCCGAAGAAGGGTCACTGACCCGAAACGTTAACTCTGCTTCTCTTTCCACAGATGCTGCCAGACCTGCTGAGTGGTTCCAGCATTTCTTGTTTTTATTTCAGATTTCCAGCATCCGCAGTATTTTGCTTTTATTTTACTGAAGATTTTAAAGCCTTTGTGAGTTCCTTGTTGCACAATTAGGAGATATTGGATTTTCTATTGAGACTTGACAAATAATTTGGAAAGGTTTTGAATTATTTTTTGACAATATGCTCGTAAGTTTCCATCTGATCTGATCTTTAGGAATGGCTACTCTTGCTCATAACGCACTTCTGTATCTAACCTAAGGTTTTTATAGCCCAGGATAGTGGCTTTATAGGTGTGCAGGTACAAAAGAGTCTCAAATAAACAATTGAACTCACCTTTACCTTGCTTAGCTTTATCTTGCTGAATCAATTTCACTCGAGGTTAGCTTGATGCTGTATGGGTTACTTGAGACTTGTAGCCTCTATGTTTTGCCTTGATAAAAGCCTAGCCTGTGTATTATGTCAATATTCGTCACCACTATAACAAAGAACTGGAATATGCAGCTTATTAATATATATTGACTGCTAATTTTATTAATTTAAAAGAGTGACTTCCTTCATATAGTTAATATTCTGTACTTCAGGTACCATGTGTTTCCTTCCTGCCGAAATACTTCGGGAATCTTGGGATTCTCTATTACAGTGGAAACACAGGCAACAAAGTTTAAGTGAGTTCTGTTTGCAGTTTATTCTGTACTTCATTAAGTTTTTTTGGGTCATTGAAGATTACAGAATTGGGCTGACTATGAATATTAATTTTGGTGCAAGGATTTTCCAAGTATAGTGTCAAATGGAATGACATCACCACTCCCGTCACAATTTTGAATTAGGAGGGATTGAAAGGGCTTCTTTTTTCAATCTTCTCCCCATCACACTCTCTTCCATTCCAAATTTCCATCTAGCTTCTGTATTCAGTTGTTCTTGCTCATTTTATATTCCAGTGAGAAGAATTAAAGCAGGCATAGAATAAAGGAGGTTGTCCCTGCTAGAGATAAGTGACCAAGCAAGAAGATATTGGAGAGGATTTATGTAGGATATGTGGGCATTTTTCCCTTGCCTGTAGATTGTATTGGGTCACCCTAACTCAGACTGAGAAGGTGGATAGGCAATATGCTCCCATACCTCTCCTAATATTATTCGCTCCAGCCCTTGGAACTGGTGTGACTTACCATCTTTGTTCTTTGCTCTCTGTGGTGGTCAATTGGCATCTGACTCGTACCTGTCCTGATTCCAGGGCTGAGATTGTGTAGGAAATCTACATTGTCTTAAATCTAATCATTGTCCTACCATTCCTGACTCTGGATAGTATCAAAGCATGACACTTAGGGAAATTTTTAAGCAAATGTTTTACTTGCTGTGGTGATAAAGATATTTACTGAGGAGTCTTCCAATTATTGAAACGGTGTTGGTAGCAAGTAGTTCCAGGTCAGGTAGAGCACAGCCAGTTACAACCTAAGATGCCATTTTACTTTGCTCAGCAATGCATCTAAGCCCCAACTTCAGAAGAGCACCCACCATTTCGCCAATGTGAATTATTCCCAGTCCCTGAAATTATATCTCGTTTTAATATCTTGTCAAAAAGATAATTTTATAACAAAATTAAAATTAATGTGTAATACCTTGTTTTACATTCAACACAGTACAAGTTTGAAGCTTTAAATTATTTTTTTCAGGCATTTCTAGCTTTTATTTAACAATATTGAAGTATGAAAATAATCATTACCTAGCTGAATAATTGTATTTTTTATATGAAATATATCCGAATGCAGATCAAATGTTGTACCATCTGTGTTCTGTACAGAATTAATTCTATTACTTGAGGTCTGCAGTTTAGCATCTTTGCAAATCATAAATTCCTTTGTACCAATACTTAAATTGGCAGTATAAATTTAAAGTGAAGGCTCAGCCTGATTCCAAAGTGAAGAGGTTATAGGGGTTATTCCCCACCACTTTGTGACACTGTGTGGAGTATCAAACCTAGTTTACAATGCACTCAAGGTCTGTTGAACCCCTTGACATTTTGTAAAATCACCTTGCGTTAATTTAAGCCTTAACAGAACAGAAACTCTCTCTTCCCCACTCTCCACTGACATTTTTAGTGAAATTTTATATTTTCATATACTGTATCCCAGTTATCCAGATACCATTACTGATTGGTGATTTCAATGTTATTAATTACATTTAAAATCTTAAGCAGCACAGAAGTCGTTGACAAGAAAATTGAAGAATTTCTTTGCAGTTTTTCTAAGAAGCTAACAACAATGACCCAAGATTCATTCAGTACTCAGGTGAGAAATATTAACTATATTACAAAGAATTCAAAGAAAACATTATATGGCCTCAAATGAAGATCAGTTTTTTTTACTTGGATTTCATCCATTCAGTGGACCTTTTTAATTTGAAAAATTAATTGTAATTGTTAGAGAAAGATGACAGAACGGATATATCTGGAGTATTATAATATTTCTCATCTATAGGTTTTCCCTGCGCGATATCATTCAAAAGCACAACATCTGGTTCCACATTTACACTCGTGACACACAGCTCTAACTCATCACAACCTCTTTCAACCTCGTCACTACCTCTGTGTTGTCAGGCTGCTTGTCCTACGTCCAATCCTGCCTGAGGCGAAATTTCCTTCAGCTAAACATTGGGACAACTGAAATCATTGTCTTTGGCCCCTGTCGCAAATTCCATTCCCTAGCCGTCGATTCTGTCCCTTTTCTCTGGCCACTGTCTGAGGCTGAACCAGACTGTTCACAGCTTTGCTGTCCTATTTGACCCTGAGCTGGGATTCCAACCCTGTATTCTCTCCATTACAAGGACTGCCTGCTTCTACCTCCTTAATGTCACCTGTATTTGCCTCTCCCTTAGCCCTTCTGCCATTGAAACCCTAATTTTTGCTGCTCTTAGCTCCACACTCAACTATTTCAGTGTTGTCCTGCTGGCCCATTGTCCAACTTCCATAAACTTAAGTTCATTCAAACCTCTGCTGTCCGTAACCTAATTTGCAGCAGGTCACCTGTGTTTACTGACCTACATCAGCTTCCGGTCCACCAATGCCTCGATTTTTAAAATTCTCACCCTCGTGTTCAAATCCTCTGTGGCCTCGCCCCTCCCTATCTCTGTAACCTTCTTCAGCTCTACCACCTTCTGGAAACTCTGCGTGCCTCCAACCATAGCCTCTTTTGCATACACCCACCATAAGCTCTGGAATTTCCTCCCTGTAACTTTCCAGCTCAGCACCTCTCTTGGTCACTTGTCCTAATGTTTCACTTGGCTTTGGTTTCAATTTTTGTTCAATTATGTGCCTTGGATATTTTACTACTTTAAAGCTGCAATATAAATGCAAGTTGTTGATTCACTTAACTTTGAGTTGGTTCTCCAGTGATGCCTAAAATTTTAAGTAATTCTGTTTTTGTGGGCCACTTGAGGATCATTCTTTTGAATTATATATTAACAAAGCAAGAGTGCTAATTTTGCTTCCATAGCAAATTTTGAGTTTGTTTATAAAATACTGTGTTGGCATTCATCATTGCTGTTTGTAACTTGAACGATGTATGTAGTTTGATTAGAGTATTAAAATAAGCCTGAAGGACACTTGCTAAAAATATATTACAGAATCCAATATTGGGCCATTGTTATTGAAACTGAAAATACACTGTTGCACATGGCAATGGTGCAAATCTTACAAAAATTCCTCACCAAATTCCTCACCACTTGACTGTTTTAGTCTACCAACCAAGATAAAGCCTCTTGCTCTGATCCCAATTGTTCAAACACCACGAAGCGAGAAGCCCTCCCCCCCACCACCCACCACCACCACCACTGCCCCTGCCCCCGCCCCCCACCTTAGTCAAAGTCTTCGAGACTGCCTTCCATTGTGGTTTCAGGGAACTGATCAGGTCAGAGGTTTTTGAGCAAATCTCGGAACAGGGAAAGTTTTTTTTGCTGTGAGATAGGGTGACTCTGGCTTTTTGGTTCACCCTGTCTTTAAAGGATTCGATGTTGATTTAACAATTTTGCATTTAGTACTGCATTACAACATTATTTGGCAAGAACTATTGAGAGCCAAGGTAAAGATACAATTTTCCCATCCATTTGGAACACTAATCACAAAATAATTAAAAACTTCCTCCAGTATATGGTTGTGAATGGGATTGTTGTTTTTCCAGCTGTCCTGATTAAGGATCTATTTTAGAGTTGGTCTTTGGCAAAAAATTCTGCGGGGAGAGGCCCATCTCGACCCATGGCGTCGAGAAGGGCCTGCCACATATTACCTCGGTGTGGCCCCCCCCCACTGCTTGGCGGCAGGCCCTTCATCTAAATATGCAGATTAACATTAAGTAGATGCAAATAAACTTACCTGCAGGTGGCAGCTATCCCACGCCGATCTTACGGCCGCCATTCGTGCTTCGCACGCCTTCAGAACATACGGAGTTCCGAGGTGAGAACCTGGTGGGGAGGAGGGAGGAATAAAATTTTCGGGGTGGTGGGGAGGGGGAGGTGCGGGGAAACCAGTTTTTATTGGTTGTGTGAATGGTGGGAAGGGGTTGAAGGGCAAAGAGTGCAAAGTTTGGGGTTTAAAGGTTGGGACTGTCAAGAATGGTTTTTCAGGGGGAGAGGGTTATAAATTTATTGTGTGATCATTGGGGGGAGGGTGGAAGTGCCGCTTTTATGGTAAATGTAATGTTTTCATTAAAAGTTAAAGTCCTGGTCCCTTTAAAAACTAAAATCTCTGCTCAGGGCTGAAAGCCCTTTAGAAATGGCGCCAGAAGGTTTTGCCGAGGACGCGGCGGCTGCCCCCTTCTACGTCATTGGGGGTGGCCGCTCTGCCCCCTCTATTTAAATGAGACCCTGCATGTAATATTGCAGGGGCTCAGGGATGGTGCGTCCACACGGTTTGCATGCCGTCATCAGAGTGCGCCGCCACGAGCTCCGGCGCACTTGTAAAATTCAGCCCAGAGTGTGTAGATGCAGTGAATAGGAAAAAAATTGAGAGGAGGTGGTACTAAACAGGCTGGCTATGCTTTTTAAGTCACCTGGTCCGGATGCCTTGCATCCCAGGTTGCTAAAGGAATTGGGAATGGAGATAGCGGAAGGACTTGCCATAATCTTCCAATCTTCCCTGGATATGGGAGGAGGTGCCAGAGGATTGGAGAGTGGCAAATGTGACACTATTATTCGAGAAAGGGTCTAAGGACAGATCTAGCAACTGCAGGCCAGTTAGTTTAACATCAGTGGTGGGTAAGGTTATAGAAACAATAATCAGGGAAAATATCAACTGACAGTTAGAGGTTTGAGTTAATTAAGGATAGCCAGCATGGATTTGTAAAAGGCAGATCATGCTTGACTTATCTAATTGAATTTTTTGATTAAATAACAGAGAAGGTTGATGAAGGGATGCGGTGGAGGTTGTTTATATGGATTTTAAGAAAACATTTGATAAGGTACCACATAAAAGGCTGGTTAACAAAATTGAGGCACATAGAATAGGAGGATCAGTATCCAATTGGATAAAAAATTGGCTTACGGACAGAAAACAGCAAGTTGTGGTAAATGGTGGTTTTTCAGACTGTAGGATGGTAGACAGTCGTGTTCCCCAGGAGTCAGTGCTGGGACCACTGCATTTTTTGATAATATATATTTATATAACGTATAGATATATGGGGGAGGCGGTGGCATAGTGGTATTGTCACTGGACTAGTAACCCAGAGACTCAGGGTATTGCTCTGGGTATATATGATCGAAGCCCACCTTGGCAGAATGTGAATTTGAATTCAATTGATAAATCTGAAATTAAAAGCTTGTCTAATGGTGGCCATTAAACCATTGTTGATTGCCATAAAAACCCATCTGGTTCACTAATGTCCTTTAGGGCTGTCCTTACCTGGGCTGGCCTACATGTGACTCCAGACCCACAGCAATGTGGTTGACTCTTAAATGCTCTAACAATGCACTCAGTTGTATCAAAACGCTACAAAGTTGATAAGGAATGAAAGCAGACGGACCACCTGGCATTGACCTAGGCACTGAAAACGACAACGGCAAACCCAGCCCTGTCGACCCTGCAAAATCCTCTTTACTGACATCTGGGGGCTTGTGCCAAAGTTGGGAGAGCTGTCCCACAGACTAATCAAGTAACAGCCTGACATAGTCATACTCACCGAATCATACCTTACAGACAATATCCCAGACATGTACTGTCCCACCAGCAGAACAGACCCAGCAGAGATGGCGGCACAATGGTATACAGTCGGGAGGGAGTTGCCCTGGGAGTCCTCAACATCTCATGGCATCAGGGCAAACGCGGGCAAGGAAACGTCCTGCTGATTACTACCTATCGCCCCCGCCCCCCTCGGCTGATGAATCAGTACTCATCCTTGTCGAACACCACGGAGGAAGTACTGAAGGTGGCAAGGGTACAGAATGTACTCTGGGTGGGGGACTTCACTGTCCATCACCAAGAGTGGCTCAGTAGCAGCATTACTGACCAAGCTGGCCGAGTCCTAAAGGACATAGCTGCTAGACTGGGTCTGTGGCAGGTGGTGAGAAAAACAACAAGAGGGAAAAACATTCTTGACCTCGTCCTCACCAATTTGGCTACCGCAGATGCATCTGTCCATGACTGTATTGGTAGGAGTGACCACTGCACAGTCTTTGTGGAGACATGTCCCTTCACATTGAGGATACCCTCCATCGTGTTGTGTGGTATTACCACCGTGTTAAACGGGATAGATTTCAAACAGATCTAGCAACGCAAAACTGGGCATCCATGAGGTGCTGTGGGCCATCAGCAGCAGAATTATACTCAACCACAATCTGTAACCTCATGGCCCAGCATGACCCCACTCTACCATTACCATCAAGCCGGAGGATCAACCCTGGTTCAATGAAGAGTGCAGGAGGGCATGCCAGGAGCAGCACCAGGCATACCTCAAAATGAGGTGCCAACTGGTGAAGCTACAATCCAGGACTACTTGCATGTCAAACAGTGTAAGCAGCATGCGACAGAGCTAAGTGATCCCACAACCAATGGATCAGATCTAAGCTCTGCAGTCCTGCCACATCCAGTCGTGAATGATGGTGGACAATTAAACAACTAACTGGAGGAGGTGGCTCCACAAATATCCCCTTCCTCAATGATGGGGGAACCCAGCACATCAGTGCAAAAGATAAGGCAGAAGCATTTGCAACAATCTTCAGCCAGAAGTTCCGAGTAGATGATCTATCTCGGCCTCTTCCTGAAGTTCCCAGCATAACAGCCGCCAGTCTTCAGCCAATTCGATTCACTCCAAGTGATATCAAGAAATGACTGAAGGCCCTGGATAGATACTGCGAAGGCTCTGGGCCCTGACAACATTCCAGCAATAGTACTGAAGAGCTGTGCTGCAGAACTTGCCATGCTCCGAGCCAAGCTGTTCGAGTACAGCTACAACACTGGCATCTACCCAGCAATGTGGAAAATTGCCCAGGTATGTTCTGTACACAAAAGGCAGAACCTATCCAACCCGGCCAATTACCACCCCATCAGTCTACTCTCGATCATCAGTAAAGTGATGGAAGGTGTCGTTGACCGTGCAATCAAGCAACACTTGCTTAGCAATAACCTGCTCACTGATGCTCAGTTTGGGTTCCGCCAGGGCCACTTAGCTCCTGACCTCATTACAGCCTTGGTTCAAACATGGACAAAAGAGCTGAACTCCAGAGGTGAGGGTGACTGCCCTTGACATCAAGGCAGCAATTGACCAAGTATGGCATCAAGGAGCCCCAGCAAAACTGGAGTCAATGGGAATTGGGGAAAATTTTCTGCTGATTGGAGTTGTACCTAGCGCAAAGGAAGATGGCTGTGGTTGTTGGAGGTCAATCACCTCAGCTCCAGGACATCACTGCAGGAGTTCCTCAGGGTAGTGTCCTAGGCCCAATCATCTTCAACTGCTTCATCAATGACCTTCCTTTAATAATAAGGTCAGAAGTGAGGATGTTTGCTGATGATTGCACAATGTTCAGCACCATTCGCGACCCCTGAGATACTGAAGCAGTCTGTGTAGAAATGCAGCAAGACCTGGACAATATCCAGGTTTGGGCTGATGTGGCAAATAACGTTCGCGCCACACAAGTGCCAGGCAATGACTATATCAAACAAGAGAGAATCTAACCATCTCCCCTTGACATTCAATGGCATTACCATCGCTGAATCCCTCGCTATCAACATCCTGGGGTTACCATTGACCAGAAACTGAACTGGAGTAGCCATATAAACGCTTTGGCTACAAGAGCAAGTCAGAGGCTAGGAATCCTGCGGCGAGTAACTCGCCTCCTGACTCCCCAAAGCATGTCTGCCATCTGCAAGGCGCAAGTCAGGAATGTGATGGAATACTCTTCACTTGCTTGGATGGGTGCAGCTCCAACAGCACTCAAGAAGCTCGACACCATCCAGGACAAAGCAGCCCGCTTGATTGGCACCCCATCTACAAACATTCACTCCCTCCACCACTGACGCACAGTGGCAGCAGTGTGTACCATCTACAAGATGCACTGCAGCAATGCACCAAGGCTCCTTCGACAGCACCTTCCAAACTTGCAACCTCTACCACCTAGAAGGCCAAGGGCAGCAGTTGCATGGGAACACCACCACCCGCAAGTTCCCCTCCAAGCCACACATCATCCTTACTTGGAACTGTATCACCGTTCCTTCACTGTCGCTGGGTCAAAATCCTGGAACTCCCTTCCTAACAGCACTGTGGGTGTACCTACCCCACATGGACTGCAGCGATTCAAGAAGGCGGCTCATCACCACCTTCTCAAGGGCAATTAGGGATGGGCAATAAATGCTGGCCTGGCCAGCGATGCCCACATCCCATGAATGAATCAAAAATAAATAAATTTATGACTTGGATCTTGGAATGCAGAGTAGAAGCAATAGGGAAAGGCAATATATACTTAATGGCACAGTTCTAAAAAGTGTGCAGGAACAGAGGGACCTGTGGGTGTATGTGCATAGATCTTTGAAGGTGCAGGACATATTTAGAGAGTGGTTTGTAAAGTATATGAGATCTTGGGTTTCTTAAATAGAGGCATTGAGTCCAAAAGCAGGGAGGACATGCTGAACTTTTAAAAAGTTCTTTTTAGGCCCCAACTGGAGTATTGCGTTTAGTTCTGGTCCCCACACTTCAGGAAGGATGTGAGGGTCCTTGATGGGGTGCAGATGAGATTTACCAGAATGGTTCCAGGGATGGAGGATTTTAGCTCCAAGGTTAGTTTGGAAAAGCTGGGTTTGTTCACCTTAGAACAAAAGAGATTGAGGGCGATTTAATAGAAATGTATAAGATTATGACAAGCTTAGATAAGTTAGGCAAGGAAAAACTGTTCCCATTAACAAATAGTACTAGGACTAGAGAGCACAGATTGAAAGCTTTGGGCAAAAGATGTAGGGGGAATATGAGGAAGTACTTTTTCACGCAGCAGGTGGTAATGACCTGGAACTCGCTGCCCGCAAGGGTGGTGTAAGCGGAGACGATCAATGACTTCAAGAGGAAGTTGGATGGCCACATGAGAAAATAGACTTGCAGGGCTATGGGATCGAGCCAGGGAGTGGGACTGACTGCATAGCTCAGTGGAGAGCTGGCATGGACTCAGTGGGCCGAATGGCTCCTTCTATGCCGTAAATGACTCTATGACTATGAAAATTACTAAAGGGAAAGGTATGTTTGAGTGGTTTTCTTTCCTTCTTTCACCTTTGTGTTGAAGATAGCTTGATTTGAGAAGTACTATATTTGAAGGTGAGTAATCTTTGGTTTCAGGCACTATGCATTCCAAATTAAATATTTCACAAACTCTCACCTTTTATATTTGAACAGGTTACAGCATTGATAAAGCTTAAACTTTGTGAAGATACACACCTAGGAGAAGAAGTAGACAGAAACTGGGATGAAGTTTTTACACAACAGTATCTCTTCGACAGGCTTACCCATGAGGTATTAAGAGAAAATATTAAGCATGAATCAGAAATTTAAGAAAAGCAAAGCTCATTGAAGTATACTTGACTCAGCCGTGAATTTTATTTCAATTTTGTTTGAGTATATTACAACTGATTTCTAGCCTGTGAATTTTAAGTTTTATTATTTAAGAAATTAGAATAGCTCTAGTGCTAATATGCCATCCTCTTCGTAATAGACCACACCACTTTAATTCCACTTTTAACTGCTTCACTTCCATTTTGCAGAACTTAGGAATGGAAAGATTGTATATTAGCAGCATGCTTTACTATTTTTTTTATTCATTCAGGGATGTGGGCGTCGCTGGCTAGGCCAGCATTTATTGCCCATCCCTAATTGCCCTTGAGAAGGTGGTGGTGAACTGTTCCATTCAATATATGTTCACTCCTCTGATTTCTTACTCCTGTACTAATTGTTTTACATATATCCAGATTCTAAGAGAGCTTATTTTAACACTGTAAATGTGGGGAGCTAGTACACAGACGTTCTTTCATGGCTTGAATTGTAGAAGTGCCAAGTGTAAAAATCCTTATTTATTGGATGTTGATTAGATTGTGTGTGATCTAAAAGCAAGATGATTACAATGGAAAGCATATGAAGAAACATTTCTATCATGAATTAAAAGCGGCAATAAATTTTGCCAATATATTATGTGATTTAGTTGCTGCTGTTCAAAATACAACAATATATACAGAGCATACAGGTTTTGGAAAAAGTATGGGAAACCTGGAATAAGAACTAGCTGTGAGTTGGGGAAATATTAAATTAGTTCTGTGTGCTAGGCAATCGTGTTTATAATCCAATGTTTCAGAATAGTTGGATATCCACTTGGACTTTTTCCCAGCAGGAATACGGGGGCAAAAATCATGTTGTAGTGTCAGGATAATGGATGACTATGGATGTAACATTATTTTAGAGGTTAACTCAAAGTACATAAGAATAACATAGACTCAGCAAAACTGACCAGCATAAATATTAAAATGCATTCTAAATAAACAGTATAAGATTCCAGATACTGATTAAGAAAATCATTAAAAGCAGTATGCTGAAAATAGAGACATGTTGTTGAAACTTTTCGTCTTGCACTATTCAGGACAATCCGCAAGAATACCACTGTAAGGGAAAACAATAACAACAACTTTTTTACTGTATGAGAAGAGAGTGCTGATTGATTGGCAAGTGAACTCTGATAGAGGCGTTGCCACGCCAACATTTGCTAAATAATCCTCAGTGTGCTAAGAATTATGCTGACAACCAATTTAAGATTGCCAGTAGGGCTTGCGGTGTGGTGCATTTGCGTGTACTGGAAGCTACATATATTAATACACAGAGCCCTGTTGTTTGCACACAGAAAGAATATGTACAAACATTGTGCCTGTTTCAGCTAAACAAATTAAGTGACAGTCATTCGCTGGTTCATTCTTCAGGGCAATGCCTTGACCAAACAGAGTCAAGCTGCTTGGATTAAATTTTAAACAAAGCTTGGCAGTTAACTGTCAGTCACCGTAAACTGGTGCATTTGCCATGGCAGTGCCTCTACCAATCAGAGTTTGCTTGCCAACCAATCAGCACTCTTCTCATGCAGTATAAAGTTGTTGTTTTCCCTTACAGTGGTATTCTTGCGGATTGTTCTGATGAGTGCAAGGCGAAAATCTTTGACAACTTGTCTCTATTTTCAGCAATACTCGAGTTCTGTACTACCAAATGACCAAAAGTAGTATGGTTTCACACAAAAAATGTGGGCGTATAGAAGAACTTTGATCAGTAGAGAAATATGAAGGTTGATAAAGGGAATAAAATTAAATTTGATAGCCAGAAAAGTGACTCGGAAAAGTAAGGGTGATATGATCAAAGTTTTCAAGATATTAAGGGGAACAGATGGGGTAGATTGGGAGAAACCATTTCCACTAGTTGGAGAGTCTAAGACTAGGGGCATAATCTAAAATAAGAGCCAGACCTTTCAGGAGTGAAATTAGGAAACACTTCTTTGTGCAACATGTGGTAGAAGTTTGGAACACTCACCCGCAAATGGAATTTGATGCTAAATCAATTGTTAAGTTTAAAATTGAGATTGTTAGATTTTTGTTAGCCTTGTTTATTAAGGGATATAGGACAAAAGCGGTTATATGGAGTTCGGATGGAGACCCGCCATGAATTTTTGAATGTGGGAACAGACTCTAGGGGCTAAATGGTTTACTCCTGTTCCTGTGTTCCTAATTATTTGTCTAGCAGCATGGAACCATCCTTTAACAGGGACTTGCCAGCAAAAAGTTTCTGCTCCTGTGCAAGAAAATATCGCAGAATCTTTTCTATGCCCTGTGGCATGGAATAGATTTGGGCATAATTTTTCTATTTCTGAAGCTATGCAACTACCTTTGGGAAGGCTGTTTTAGTGTTAGGATCTGTTAAAAATCACAAACACAAGCTGAATTTGAATTCAGTAACAGGAATGGCTATAAAGGGTTGCTTTAATTTAACTGATTAGCCACAACAAATGCCAACAGCAGCCTTTTTAGGGAACTGTCCAAGTATACCCAAAGCCATCACACTGCTTTGCAGCAATTGTCCACAATCAAGAAGCTCTTAAAGGGGACAAAGCCCCATACCTGAGATTATCTTGTCCACCTGATTCTACATGTAAGCCAAAAAATAAAATCAGAAGAAGCAAAAATTATTATCTTGCAGTTCCATTACCAGCCCACAGTGTGTTCTTGGAATCCTGGTAATAAGCAGGGACAAGATCCCACTGAGTCATGTGAGATGATCTCTCAAAAGTTGGGGACTCGAGTATTGCATATGAAGTTGGGAGATGTCTTAGTTTATAAAATAAAAACAAGAAATGCTGGAACTACTCAGCAGGTCTGACAGCATCAGTGGAGAGAGAAGCAGAGTTAACATTTCAGGTCAGTGACCCTTCATCTTAGTTTATAGCCTGGTTATTAAAAAGCAATATTGGATAGAGCCATGCTTCTCACCATTACTGATAGATTATCCTGATTACTTTCTGTATATGAAATACATCTTAAAGTTTGCAATTTATTTCTGCATATTTTAATACAGAACAAATTTGGATACTGTATTATATTTTTACGATATCCGCATTTCGTATATCTAAGCTGTGGTTGAGTGGGAGGCCTCCTTCCTGAACCTGTCTTGCTACCATTTTGGACTGGTCACTAAGATATGTGAGAAAATGTGGACTTGGACCTACGTGCACCATCCAATGTAGGGTGGAACACTACTACTTCCATAATACAATAGTTTGGGAGGAAATTGCATACAGCAGGCAGAGCACATCGGGGGAGAGAGTTGTGAATCTTTGGAACTTTCTTCCCCAGAGAGTGGTGGAGGCAGGGTCATTGAATATTTTTAAGGCAGAGGTAGATAAATTCTTGACTAACAAGGGCGTCAAAGGGTATCGTGGTAGATGGGAAAGTGGAGTTGAGGCCATAATCACATCAGCCATGATCTTATTAAATGGCAGAGCAGGCTTGAAGGGGCCAAGTGGCCTATTCCTGCTCCTATTTTGTATGTTTGTAAGAGTGGAGAAAGTTTTTACATAGGATCATAGGAGCTGAGTGGGCCATTTAGCCCATCGAGCCTGCCCCACCATTCAAAATGATCATGGCTGATCATCCACTTCAATGCCTTTTTCTCACACTATCCTGATATCCTCATATGTCATTTGTATTTCGAAATCTGTCAATCTCTGCTTTAAACATACTCCATGACTGAGCTTCCACAGCCCTCTGGGGTAGAGAATTCCAAAGATTCACAACCATCTGAGTAAAGAACATTCTCCTCATCTCTGTCCTAAGTGGTTTCCCCCTTATTTTGAAATTGTGTCCCCTGGTTCTAGACTCTCCAACCAGGGGAAGCATCTTAGCTGCATCTACCCTGTCTATCCCTTTAAGTATTTTGTAGGTTTCAATGAGATCACCTCTCATTCTTTGAAACTCTAGAGAATACAGGCCCAGTTTCCCCAATCTCTCTTGATAGGACAGTCCCGCCATCCAGGGAACAAGTCTGGTGAACCTTCGTTGCACTCCCTCTGTGGCAATAATATCCTTCCTAAGGTAAGGGACCAAAACTGCACACAGTACTCCAAGTGCGGTCTAACCAAGGTTCTATACAATTGAAGCAAGACTTCACTAATCCTGTACTCAAATCCTCTTGCGATAAAGGCAGACACACCATTAGCCTTTCTAATTGCTTGCTGCACCTGCATGTTAGCTTTCAGTGACTTATTGACAAAGACACCCAGGTCCCTTTGTACATCCACACTTTCTAATCTCTTACCATTTAAGAAATACTCTGCGTATCTGTTCCTCCCACCAAGTGGATAACCTCACATTTTTCCACATTATTTTCCATCTGCCACGTCTTGCCCACTCACTAAGTCTGTCCAAATCCCCTTGAAGCTGCTTTGCATCTTCCTCACAACACACATTCCCACCTAATTGTGTGTAATCCACGAATTTGGAAATATTACATTTGGTCCCCAGATCCAAATTATTGATGTATATTGTGAACAGCTGGGGCCTAAGCACTGATCCCTGCGGTACCCCACCAGCTACAGCCTGCCAATGCGAGAATGACCTGTTTATTCCTACTCTCTGCTTTCTGCCTGTTAACCAATCCTTAATCCATGCCAGTATATTATCTCCTGTCCCATGTACTTTAATTTTGCTAACCAACCGCCTGTGGGGAACTTTATCAAAAGCCTTCTGGAAATCCAAGTATACCATGTCCACCGACTCCTCTTTATCAATTCTGTTAGTAACATCCTCAGGAAACTCCTAACAGGTTCATCAAACATGATTTCCCATTCATAAATCCATGTTGACTATGCCCAATCAGGTCATTATTATCCAAGTGTTCATTTACCACATCCTTTAGAATAGATTCTAGCATTTTCTCAACAACTGATGTAAGGCTAACAGGCCTGTAATTCCCTGTTTTCTCTCTCCCTCCCTACTTAAATAGTGGGGTGACATTTGCGACCTTCCAATCTGCAGGAACCGCTCCAGAACCTTTTTAGTTTGTTTCTTTTTCCTTTATAATTAATATCTTTTCAGAATAGCCCTATCAAAATTATGATTTTATTAAAATGCCCAACAAATGTTGTTATCCTGCTATCTTTTTGTTTCAACAGATTCAAGCTCTTAAGTCATTTACCAAAGCAGACTTGGTGGATTGGTTCAGAGCCCACCAGGGCCACGGGAGTAAAAAACTTAGTCTTCATGTAAGTGCAGTGCACCCATTAGACTTATCCTTAAATATAAATGATCTCTAATGTATAATATCACGTATAGAAATGTAATTTGCTTTAGGTTGAATGAGATGCCAAAATAGTAAAATGCATTTTTATTGTCCTTGCCAAAAAAAAGGTTTTTTAAATGTCCACTGACACCCTCCATGATTTAGTGTATTTCCTCAAATGCGTTAGTAGTCAAACCGTGCAGTTAGAAGAATCCCTGGTTTAATCCATGGAAAATGTCGTCCTGTGCTATTCAGACTCTTCCAGTCATAACTAAATCGATGTTGAATGAATTTCTGCCAAATCCTTATGCACTTGTGCTGTAAAATGTAGTCAGCACTAAAAGCATTTTTATGTGTATTGTGGATCCTTGCTGTTCAAAGTAGGAACAACTGTGGTTATCGTTTTTCAATTAATTAATTGTTTTATTTTCCAGTCGATAGTTGTCACGTTTTTTGCAAATGAATCATTCACTGCACAGTAGGGTTCTAACATAGTCAAAATATAGAAAGATTTCAACACTCCCATCTCTCTGCTTTCTATCCGCCATTTCAATTTAATTTCTATATTTTGATAAAATGGTTCCTGTACTGTAAATGGTATTTCAGTATAAGCTGCTGATTGCATTTGTTTTTTTTTTAATTAGATAAGCAAATGTATGGTCTCCAGCTCATATGTTTTATTAAGAGCTCTTTTTTTAAAAATAAATTATTCAAGCAAACAAGAATTTTGTACAGAGAAATATTTAATACTTTAATAGGCAAACAAGGTCAGTTTGACAGAGATTTGTCTGGATACCATAACCAATTTGCTAAATTGTATGCAGAATTAATGCAGTTTTAATCAGGATTTGCCCCTTTGCTAGAGTTTGTGTTGGTGTAAGCTCAGATGGACATAAGGCAGCATTCCTATGGATTTGTGACCAAATCTCCAAACAAACCAAAGGGGCCTGCTATCTGTCCTGGTCAATATTCATTTAAAACAAAATGGTGTGTCTATATCCCTGTAAAATAAGGTTGAACCTCCTTGCTCAGAATCTGTAACATACAGACAGTTCCACTCAATTAGTTTTAATGGATTTGCATACAAATTTAGGATTATGGCTATGTTACTGTAGGAAACTTGTAGTTGTCTAAATTCAACTGTACAAATTACAGTTAATGAACACTACTGCCAGTTTTAAAATTCTGTTTTAAGCACTTAGAGTTCTGTTCAAATGGTTTTCAGTTTGAGTAGGTAGAACTTTTTCATATGCAGCTTTAAAATAATCAGAAAAGGTGGGCTGTGCAGTTTTATGATTTCATCATCTGACTAGAGGATGAACAAATGCTGTAAAATGCAAACAACAGACTGAAATTTGATTTTGGATATGAGTAACCTTATTGGAGGAGATGCTACTGTACTAATTCCTGTTACTTTGTTGTTTTGCAGGTGGTTGGACATGGGCAACATGAACCCGATACAACCACTGATGACTCCACATGTGAATCAAAGTCTATGTATGGAGAAGTGTGGCAGCTTACTTTCTTACCTGTGTCCTCCAAGATGGGACATGCAACCCCCATTAAAGATATTTTTGCTTTCACTTCAAGGCTCAAACTTTATCCCTTTCATAAAATTTTGAAATGATGTTTATCAATTGGAAAAGGTCACAGGAAGAACATGCAATGTGTTACTAAGAATATGCAGTTTACATGTAAAATTAAATCCCGATTCTTGGTGTTTTGCTTTAAGAGGAAAGACATTCTGCCATAAACTGGCGGAATTTCAAATGTAAGTGTGTCAATATAACTAGCTAATTTATGAGTGTATATTGAGGTCTGTGTACTTCACTGATCAGCTAATAATGATGCAGTTGCATCAAAATTCATTGAGGCACAAATGTAGTAACTACTTGGATGATAATGCAGTTTGGTTTGTCGTGACTGCTTTTTGGAAAATGTCACTTAAAACACTTTGGCAAAGCATTCTTTTGAAGCAGGAGGATGTATCATGAGTGCTATATGTGTTTGGTAGACCTGCTTTTAACTAGTGGGTTTGGTTGAGAGGAGTATCAATCTTGTCCAGAAATGTGTTTGCCTATTATCTTTTTGTTCAAACCTGCCTATTTAAAACAGACCAGTTCTGCATGGGAAGCAATCATTGATTTATTCAGCTGTGATTAATTCTCCAACTAGCTGGTGTTTTCAAAGACCCAACTGATACATTTGCAAAATATAAAATCTGTTCCTTTAAACAGAACTTTGAGTGAATTGTTTTGGACCTGTACTGTTTGTTTCAATGTTTTATAATTTTGATGGGGGAGCAAGGAAGTTTTAATTTCTATGTATGAATTACTGGTTCTGTAACCAGAATAAATATGCCCCATACATTAAAGCTAATTGCTGTGTTTTATTTAAATTAATCATTGCTCTGTGTTTTCTAATTATCAGTCTAAAACTAGATCCTGGCAAGAATCTACTTGAACATTTTTTGTGGGGGAGGTGAACGGGAAAAACTTACCAGCTATTAAATTTGTATAAGTATACACTAAGGATATGATTTTTTTATATCTGAGATTTCGGATTCTAACATGTTGGAGTTCCTTTTGAGCTGCTGGAGGTTCAGGATATCAAACTGAATTATTTTATGATGGCTAAGTGGAGTATGTTTTCCTTGCAATAATTATTAAGAAACTGCAAAGTTTTTTTTCCCACTCTGCAGATACAAAATAATGCATGATTGTAAAAATGAGGAATTCGGGGCTATGACCTGCACTCACCAATTTGCATTATGCATTTTAAAATTAGAATCCAATCAATGTTGCAAAATTTAGTTTGTTCATCCTGTAGTTAACATTGCTGTGTTTTCTTTCCATGACTTTCAAAAACTTCTCTTTGTTTCATTTATGATACAATTTGTCTCTTTCCACTAGCCTCTGATCAGTGCTATCTTATGAACATTAGGGTAAGGTTCTGGTGGGTTTGGTTTTTGTGATTCCTTGTGCCATGGTCATGGAGCTAGGCTACTAGAAACAATCTTCAAAAAAGGGGCTGGCATTTTTGAGCAAGATGGGAAAATAAATCATGGGCATGCTCTGGAGAGGATGATCTGCATTGATCTGTGCTTCTCTGAAAGTCAGCTGTTAGAAAACAGCCGTCAATTTAGTGCTTTTCTAATGACAGACCTACATAACTTGGAATGGGTAACAGTTTAAGTGAAAGTCTGGATCCTTGCAGTAGATTATTCTCAGCTGATAATGTAGGCCACTGAGCTCTAGTGGTGGCGAGGGTTAGGGTCCTTGGGCAGCTTTTTTTCTTTTCCCTCTTTCCCATTCAAGTTTTTTGTGGGAAATTAAGTTTCAAAAATTTGAGAGTAGACACCTGTATTCTAAAATCCACTGCAGAGTTTTTCAGTGACGCTGTGATGGAATGACAGCTGATCAAAAACCTACCAGGTTTTCCTGCTGAATCAGTTGATCAATGAATTGGTCAGTGTAGATCATACAAGTAGTGACCAGGAAGCATCTAGGTTTGATCCTGTTGTGTGCTGAGCTAGCTGATGTTCAGCTGGGATATCAGTAGGGGACTAGCGTGGACTTGAAGGTAGTTGGCAAAGAAGAAAAATGGGGCTGGTTTCCACTGTCTATGGTTATTTACTGAGAACAGCATTGGTTGTTGAAGCACCTCCACAGTCCCAGTTGAGTCATCTGCCAGCACTCAATCCAGGCTTGCATCTGAAAAAAAAGGCCTGGATAGTAGTTTGATGCTGATGGAACTGTTGACTCAGTGTAAGTCAGTGTCGTTGGAGAGGAAGGGTAAAGATAAACCTACGATTTGTGGAATGTATGCAATGCCATTGTTTCCTATTTATCAGCAGCCAGTTTTTAATGCATCACCACCTACAAACAAGTCAGTCATAATGGCACAGAAGGAGGGAATTTGGGCAATTGAGTCTTTGCTGGCTGTCTACAGTAACCCAGTCAGTCCTATTCCTCCACTCTATGACAGTAGCCCTGCATGTTTATTCCCCTCAAGTGCCCATCCAATTTCCTTTTGAAATCATTGGATCGTGTCAGCTTCCACCACTCTTGTAGGCAGCGAGTTCCAGGTCATTACCACTCACTGCGTTTAAAAAAAAAAGTTCCTCCTCACATATCCTAGCTCTCTTGCCCAAAACCTTAAATCGGTGTATCCTAGTGCTTGTACGATGACCAAATAGGAACAGCTTTTCTTTGTCTAAACCTGTCATAATCTTGAACACCTCTATCAGATCTCCCTCAGTCTCCTTTGCTCCAAGGAGAACAACCAGTAGTTCATGGTCACCATTACTGAAGCTAGCTTTTTATTCCAGATTTATTAATTAATTGAGCTTAAATTTTCCAGCTGCAGTTTTGGGATTTGAATTACTGTCCCTAGAGCGTTAATCAGGCCTCTGAATTACTAGTCCAGTAACATTACCACTGCCACCGATTTGCTCTTCTGTCTCACTCTCTCACTATTTGAAGGACTATTAATACACCCACTACCGTGATCATCCCGTTTGCCTTGCCCCCCTCAAGGACATCCTCTCTTTCTAACACTACAATGTCTTCCCTAATCAATACTGCCACCCCACTGCCCTTTTTCCTTCCTTATCTTTGCTGAACACTTTGTATCCTTGAATATTAAGCACCTAGTCCTCACTATTTGAAGCCATATTTCTGTTATTGCCGCTACATCATATTCCTACATGCCTATTTGTGCTTGTAGCTCACCGACCTTATTCACGACAGTGTTTTTAGATACACACATTCTAAACCTGTCCTTGTATTCCTCGTAGTCCTTCTGAATCTGCTCCTTTCTAATATAGTACTACTTCCTTCTCCAGTACTATTCAACAGTCTCACTCCTCTATACATCTCATTCACTTCTACTGGGGGGGGTGGTGATGCTGGTGTTCCCCCCCCCCCCTCCCCACCCCGCGTGCGCCAATTAAGTTTAAACCTTCAACTACACTAATGAACCTTCCTGTCACGCCATTGGTCCCAGGCCTGTTGTGGTGCAACCCATCCCTTTTGAATAGATACTACCTGCCCCAGGAGAGGTCCCAATCCCCCAAGAATCTTAAGCCCTCCCTCCTGCAACATGCCTCAAGTCATGCATTGATCCTCCCTATCTTCCTATTCTCGTTAGTGCTTGGCACTGAGTAATCCAGAGATACTATCTTCGAACGCCTACTTTTTAACTTCTTCCCGAGCTCCTGAAAATCTGAGACAGTAGAATCTCAACACTTGCCCTCTCTGTCATTGGTACTGATGTGTACCACAACTTCTGGCTCCCCTGCAGAATATTCTGGCACCCTCTCCTTGATGTCTTTTACCCTGGCACAAGGGAGGAAGGCAGCATGTGGGACTCATGATGTTAGTTACAGAAAGTCCCATCTGTCCCCATAACTATGGGACCTCTTAATGACTATTTCTACTCTTTGCTCCTGTGCGGTTCGTTGTCCATTGAGGCATGATCTGGCCTGCACTCCTGCAAGGTGACATCACTCCCAGCAGTCTCCAATGCTGAGGACTGGTTTAACAGTGGCACATACCCCAAGACTCCTGCACTTCCTGCCTCTTCTGGATAGTCAACCTTCTACTATTAGAGTCAGAGAGATACAGCACTGAAACAGGCCCTTTGGCCCACTGAGTCTGTGCCAACCATCAACCACCCATTTCTACTAATCCTACATTAATCCCATAATTCCCTACCACATCCCCACCTTCCCTCAATTCTCCTACCACTACCTACACTAGGGGCAACTTACCATGGTCAATTTACCTATCAACCTGCGAGTCTTTGACTGTGGGAGGAAACCGGCGTACCCAGTGAAAACCTACGCAGTCACAGGGAGAACTTGCAAACTCCGCACAGGCAGTACCCAGAACTGAACCCAGGTTGCTGGAGCTGTGGTGCTCGCCACTGGGCTCTATTCTGAACTCTCAATCCCTGTGTAGTGAATACCTGCTGGAACATACAGTCCAGGAAACTCTCATCCTCCCTAATACGCTGCAGTGATTCTAGCTGCCTCTCAAACTGAGAAATCCTGAGCTCGAGCTCAAGCAGCTGGAGCCACTTCCTACACGTGATCTCTCAAGACACATGAAGTGTCCTGACGTTCCCACATGGCACAGGAATTGCAAGCCACAGGTCTCAGCTGCCCATCCATAGTCTTAAAAAAAAATCTATTCCCTTTTTAGGATCTATTTAGAACCTTGTTTAAACAATTAATTTTAATTAATGCCTCTTGACCTGCTTTGTGCTAATACCATTAATTCATGTGCTCTTAGACGTAGCCCGATTGAAATTTTTAATTTCCCAGCTCCTGATTTAAATTAATGCCCCAGTTTAAAGAGAAATACTCAGCAACCAATCACCTGGTTTACTGTGATGCCACGCTTTGAATGTTTTTCACTTTTTTTTTTCAAATGTGCTTACTCTGATTCACGTTAACTCCCCGCTGCTACTTTTAACTCTGGCGCTCTAGCACTGTTTTCCCGCAAGCTTATGCTCTCTGTTTCCTGCTGATGCCCTGCTGCCACTTTTAACTGTGGGTCTCCACACTGTTCTCTTTCAGGCTGCAGATAAGATTTCAAATGTGCTAATTCACAGGGCAGCAGAAATAAGGCAGCACAAGTTCAAAAAAATGTGGAATAGATTTTGAGGCAGAGTAGTGAAGACCCTTGCTAGATTCGCTTCAGAAAGGACTGGATGCTAGCTAAACTGGGGTCGACTGAATGGTATTGCGCATACATACCAGGTGGAGCTGAATCTTATGCAAATTGCTAGGAATCCATCAAAGTACTTAAGGTAAGAACTAATAGTTAAATAGTGAATATTATTATGGTAAGGCAGGCCAGGCCAAAACGGCCGCCATTGTGATTATGGGAGTTCCTGAGCTGGAAATATCCAAGGAAACCACAAATAAATATCTTCAGGTTGCCTTACTCAAATCTTAATGAACTTCAACACCTAGAGGTACCATACGCGAGTCTGAAACTGTAAGAAGAATACAATGCTGAATGCCTGTGACTAACAAGGGAAGTTAATTCCGATCAACACATGGTATGGTAGGGCAGGTTATGTTTGGATTCATTCTGGGGATATGGACATCACGAACAAGGCCAACATTTATTGCCAATTGCCCTTGAGAAGGTGGTGGTGATCTGCCTTCTTGAACTGCTAAGGTACATGCGGTGAAAGGTTAGGGATTTCCAAGATTTTGAGCCAGTGACCAAGAATGAACAGTGCTATGTTCAAGTCAGGATGGTGTGCTTGGAGAACAACCTGGAGGTGATGGTGGGCCCATGCACCTGCTGCCTTTGTCCTCCTTCTTGGTGGTGGTCATGGTTTAGGAGGTACTGTTGAAATGGTAAATATATAAATAAGCAGCTATGATTAGACGAACAGATAAACTTCACTGCAGATTGGCCAGAGGACCTGCATTGGGTTTTGCTACTCTGGTATGAAGGGATGGGATATACTGAAGTAGGTGGGAAAAAAATCTGTAAAGGAAGAGAAGAAAAGCATGTAGTCAGTGCTTGCAAGGCAAATTAATGCAGTAGTCATTTACAGACCTACCTGCAGCCAGAGCAAGACTGGGAGCTAATATGCTGTCATGTGCGCAAGAAATGCAATGACGAAAAATTATGGACAAAAACTGAAGAATTATAAAAATTGTCGTTTAAAAAAGTGACCTTTTTAAAAAGTTAACAATGCACTCCAAAATGGCCACTGAAGGTTAAAAGACTCGGCCTTTGTATATTCAAACTGTCTGATGGGGACAAAAAGAAAATCTTCAAAGCGAAGAGGTGTCATTTGGACCCTCCTACACCCATCTGAAATAGTCCCAAATTGAATGGGTTCTTCTGAAACAAAGAAGGTGTGAAGTAGCCACGTCCTCGGCCATTGTGTAATCAGCAGTGGGGAGAGACCAAAGCATCTCCTACCAGAAGATGATGTGCCAAACTTTTTACTTTATAAGGGCAGCCCTCGAAGAGAGAGATATCCAGAAAGAAGCTTCCACAACAGCCTTTCCAGTTAAGGGGCTCAGAGAACATCCAGCAAAGCAGAAGTGATGCGCCATGCTGTAGAATTCTACATTTACACTTTATACAGCAGTGAATTAGAAGTAACCACTCTCTTCAACTGAACTTTCAACCAGGACAGAAATCTACAAATGCCTCAGGGCTGCAACTAACGAGAACTTGACTTCTGAGAGAATTCAACAGGTTTACCATGACCCTCTCCCGCCCCAAAACCTACCCCCACTTACCCCTTTCCCTCTCTATCTGTCTCTTGTGTGTGTGTGTGCAAATGAATGAATGAGTGGATGTGGTTGCGATAATTTTAGGATAAGGCATCAGTAATTGATTTTCTGTTTTAAATCTACAAGAAAACCTGTTGCTGTCTGTTTATTTGGCAAATAAAGCACAGAAGGGGTTAAACCCTAATAACAAAGCACACTTGCTGTTGTCAGGTGGGAGTTGAACAGTGGGAAACACCCAAACACTTCACCATGTGGCTGTAACAATGCCAAAATACAGTATTTAAGAAAGTGAAAAAAGCTGGTAAAAGACACCATCAAGGGAGTAGAAAGCAAGGATCTAATTGTGTAAGCAGTAGGTGGAATCACTGAGTATAGCTATGGAATAGGAAGGGATGGAAAATTGCTGAAGGGTATTTCATAGACCTGCATAATACAGGAAAAGGAAAATCACATGGGCAGTGTCCTGTCAAGTGTATTATATATCTTTAGCATTTCTCCCTTTCGTTGACATAATTTTTTTGGTTTCATAATGTAATTTGGATTAATCTACAAAAAACAAAAATACATGATATAGCTTTGAGTGTGAAGAGGGAAGGATTAACTGCTTTATGACACAAGTTCTGCTGTTTGTGGGACCTTGCTGTGCACAGATTTCTGTGTTTCCTGCATTACAACAGAAACTACACTTCAAAAGCACTTCATTGGCTATAAAATGCTTTAGAATGTCCCATGAAAGACCACATATTCTTTTGAACTATAATTATCCTTTTGGAGGTATTTATATTCAAGATCAGGATCTTGCCTTTCAACATGACTAATGTATGCCCACATGCACTTCAAATGTTACAGTATTAAAGTACTGGAAGAAAATTCATTTTGACAATTGCAAAATGTACTTTATGAATGTTTATTATGTTGCTACAATAAACAGAAGAATGAAAACTAGCTGCAATCACATGTTACATATTCCAGTTAGGTATCATTCTAGGAATAAAATTCTATACAGACTTCAATCAAATATAACACTCTGAAATTAATAAGGCCTCAAAGTGTTAAATTATAAAGCAAAATCATTGGCTTCATTTTCATTTTACATCTGCTATATATAAACATTTATGCATCAATTCACTAAACACTGTCCATATTAATGAAATTCTCTGTATATATATATATATGTACACATATCTATGAAAAGAGATTTAAGCAGTAATGAAACATTCTAGTAAAGCCCTACATTTGTACATGTACGACTTAATACAATGTATGAAATTGTTATTTTTTTTACATCTGTGCAATGGCAATACAGAGAATGCACTTAGTTGTACAGATATCCAAGATTTTTTCCTTAGGCTGAGAGATTGTTTTCAATGTATACACAAATTTTGGCAGATGAACTTGTATACCTAACTTGGAAATCTGCAACTAACGTTACAAATTTCTGATGTGGAGCAGGAGCAAACATTTCCAACAGCCATTCTCCAGCAGTAAAAGAAGGACTCTCTTCACAACTCTTGCAAGATGTTAACCGTTCCACCACACCTTTTTAAAGTCCAATTTCCCTGAGAAAGGAACCACTTAAAATACTACCAGATGAAACCTGAACAATGCATTTCTTAACTGAATGCATTGGTATAACCACAAAGCTATATAGTTTTATTAAATTTTAAGAATCTTGATACAAAATTTTCTGTCAGGTGAAAGGAAGTCTTTTTCAATTGAAGGCTTTAAATGGTGCTCTGTTCAGCCATTTTTGAATATCTTAATATCTATTGCCACCTAACCTCTTTAGCAGTGGATCATCATATATCCAGCATTCTCCGTCTTCATGAAACACCTAGAGAGAGAGATAGCAAATGCAGGTTCTAATCTCATTTTAATTTATTTAAAGCATAGTAATTTTTAATTGATAAAATACTACAATATAACACAAATTAAATACATATGGCACTATTGATTTGTAGGTTAGAAGACACACAGAGACCCAAAAATTGTTGAGTGGTTAAAGGCACTGACCAATATGGCACAAAGCCATACGATCCAGAACATCCTATGTTTGATTCCTGATTTGTGCTGGATTAGTGCAATTCCGCCAGGGTAGCAGCTGGGGAACACAATTGGCATCAGCATTCCTTGAATTTTGGGGAATGGTCAGGGGTGGTGGTGGAGAGAGAAATCTGAGTTCCTGCTTCTCGTCACTGTTTAGTTGCCCCCTGGTGGGAAGTGTTTAAATTGTAGAAGGACAGGATGTTGCTTGATCATGATGCCCACCCCAATGGAATAGCCTACAAAAACTCACTGACAAATGAATCACCAGGGGTATCTTCTAAACAGAAGGAAAAAGATGTACTAGGATTGAAGAACCAGTATAGAAAATATTGTGTTTGCAGTAAAGCAGCTAAACTTACAGGAATAATTATTATACTGTATACCTTTTAAAAATCACTGTTTAGACTTCAGCTAGAGTACTGTGTCCAATTCTGGGCACCACACTTTAGAAAGGATGTCAAGACAGATGAACTGCGATCTAACCCGTGATTTATAAAGATAGACCATACTTTTTCTTGCTTTTGTACTCTATGTCTACATCTAAAAAGCCAATCATTCCATATACAAAAGCAAAATACAGTGGATACTGGAAATCTGAAACAAAACAATGACAGGATAGCAGCCATCCGAACACAAAGTAAAGGCAAGAAGAAAGAAACAAGGGATGGGGGGGAAAAGAAAATCACAAAAAAAAATTGGGGCCAAAAGTTAGGATCTAAAATTATTGAACTCAACGTGGAGTCTGGAAGGCTGTAAAGTTCCCAATCGAAAGAAATGAAGCTCGAGGAATAGCACCTCATCTTTCGACTGGGCACTTTACAGCCTTCTGGATTCAACATTGAGTTCAATAATTTTAGATCCTAACCTCTGGCGCCATTTTATTCTTTTTTCCGAGTTTTCTTTTGCTGCTTTTTTTCCTCCCCCCACCCCTTGTTTCTTTCTTAATGCCTTAACTTTGTATTTGGATGGCTGCTATCCTGTCATTTACACCTCATCCAGACACATCTTTTGTTCCTTCATGTCCTATTACTATCCGCTTTGGCTTTGTACCATGAAACCTTTTGTCATTTAATCTCTCCTGCCCGCCACCCTATCACAGACGTTTCCTTTTCTTCTTCTTCCCCTCTCCTCCCTTTCACTTGCTCAAAACCTTTTACATTTCTAACTTTTGCCGGTTCTGATGGAAGGTCACAGACCTGAAATGTTAACTCTGTTTTTCTCCCCACAGATGCTGCCTGACCTGCTGAGTGTTTCCAGCATTTTTATTTTTGTTGCAATCATCCTGTACGCTTTTTTTTTTAAAAACAGCTTTATCACCTCCTGGCACCTTTTAAGACTTTGTGTATGTGAACCCTCAGATCTCTGTTCCTGCGCCCTCTTTAAAATTTTACCTTTTAGTTTATACTAACTCTTCGCATTTTCCATTCCAAAATGCATCACTTCACACTTAGAATCATAGAATAGAATCATAGAAAGTTTACGGCGCAGAAAGAGGCCACTTGGCCCATTGTGTCTGTGCCGGCCGAAAAGCGAGCCACTCAGCCTAATCCCACCTTCCAGCATTTGGTTTGTAGCCCTGTAGGTTACAGCACTTGAGGTGCATATCCGGACACCTTTTAGATGAGCTGTAGGTGTCTGCCACGACTACCCTTTCAGGCAGTGAGTTCCAGACCCCTACCGCCCTCTGGGTGAAAAAAACCTTCCTCATCTCCCCTCTAATCTTTTTACCAATCACTTTAAATCTAAGCCCCCCAGTCACTGACCTCTCTGCAAAGGTAAATAGGCCCTTCACATCCAGGCTCCTCACATTTCAATCAAATCTCCCCTCAGCCTCCTCTGTTCCAAGGAGAACAACCCCAGCCTATGCAATCTTTCCTCTTAGCTGCATTTTTCCAGTCCTGGCAACATCCTCATAAATCTCCTCTGTAACCGCTCTCGTACAGTTACATCATTTCTGTAATGAGGTGACCAGCATTATCAGCATTAAATTTTACCTGCCATGCGTCAACCCATTTTCACCAGTCTGCCCTTGTCCACCTGAGGTCTGCTTCTATCCTCCTCACTGCTTCCTACATTTCCAAGCTTTGCCATCTGCAAACTTTGAATCTAAATCCAGCTCATTAATACGTCAAAAGAACAGTGGCCCTAATACTGTATCCTGGGAAAAACAACTGTTCATTACTACTCTCTGCTTTCTGTCTCTTAGTCAGTTCTGTATCCTTGCTGTCACTGTCCCTTTAATTTCATGGGCATCTATTTTGCTAACATGTTTATCAAATATCGTCTGAAAGTCCGTGTACATACCATCAACTGCATAACCCTCACCAACGCTCCCATTATTTCATCGAAGACTCAGACATGGCTTGCCTTTAACAAATTTGTATTGGCTGTTATTTATTAACCCATATTCTTTCAAGTGACAATTTAGTCTCGGATTATTATCTCTAGACGTTTTCCCACCAGTCCTTAGGCACCACTCCCATATCCAAAGAGAATTGGAAGATTGTGGCCAGAGCCTTTGCTCTTCTACACTAACTTCCCTCAGCAACCCAGATTGCATTCTATCTGGACTACCAGCTCCTTTCTTGCGACACTGGCAGCATCCTTTTCTTTAAGTGAAGGCAAATGTTACATTTCACCAGCATGTTTCTTTACTTCTCATCAGCATATTCCATAAATAAAATAATTAATAAATCACTACTAAATGGTGTTGAAGTTATGGAATCTGACAAAAGCAGTTATATTGAAGCATCTGTGGTCTCATACCCGTGTCTCCCATTGAACTTCATTCTCTTTTCTCTCCCTTGCTTCAGCTCTTTGTCGTTCCTCAAGTCTGTGCTTTGCATCTGTGGCAGCATCGATATCCTTTATTTTTAAGTTATGTGTTACATCCTTCCAAAGTCTGAATAAAAGCACAAATGGAAGTCTTTTTTTAAAAATACACAAGGGAATTGATTCAATACTTTATCAAGCAGATAATAAATGCTTCAGCATTTACAATATTTTTCAACATGCCTTGCCTCGTTCTATGGAATTCAGTGTATTCACTGTAGCTCTATATACTACTAGCAACACAAAACTTCCAAAATGTTACAAAGATGTATTTTACAGAGATCTAAATTGGTGTGCAATTCAGAGGAATGATGTGAAGCTGGGCTAAACAGTCATTATGATTCCATGCCAGCTCTCTGTAGAGCAATCCAGTCAGTCGCATTCCCCCACTCTATCCCCTGCACTTTTATTCCCCTCAAGTGCCCACCCAATTTCCTTTCGAAAACCATTAATCGTCTCCGCTTCCACCACCCTCGTAGGCAGCGAGCTCAGGTCGTTACCACTTGCTACGTAAAAAAGTTCTTCCTCACATCCCCCCTGCATCTCTTTTCCAAAACCGTAAATCTGTGTCTCCTTGTACAATCAGCTAATGGGAACAGGTTTTCTTCATCTAACCTTGTCTAAATCTGTAATAATCTTGTCCACCTCTAACAAATCTCCCCTCAATCTTCTTAAGAGGTAGGTTTGAATGAGGGTGTTAAAAAAAGAGGGAGATGGCGAGGCAGAGGGGTTTGGGGAGCCAATTCCAGAACTGAGGACCTATAAAGCAGAAGGCACAGCTGCCAATGCTGGGACAAAGGGAGTGGGTGATGCACACAAGGCCAAGGTTTTGGGAAAGATGGGCAGAAGTACCTTCAAAAGGGAGCCGGACTGGTTCTTGACAGGGACCGAGACCACATCATATAGAAGGTATGTGTCCATCTCAGAATAAGGGGTCGACCATTTAGGACTGAGATGACGAGAAATTTCTTTACCCAAAGGGTTGTGGATCTGTGGAATTCTCTATGCCAGAGGGCTGTGGATGCTTGCTTGTTGAGTATATTCAAGACAGAGACTGACAGAATTTTGGATACTAATGGAATTAAGGGATTTGGTGATTGTGAGGGAGGTGGAGTTGAGGTAGAAGATTAGCCAATATCGAATTGAATGGCCTCCTCCTGCTTATCTTTCTTGTGTTTTATGTGATCTGGACTGGTTTCAATCATCTCATCAGGAATTTTCCGAAGTATTTATTGTTTCCCTATTGGCCCTAGATTTTTTCTCTTCCAGAAAATTACATGGCTGTGGGGAAAAGTGTCTAGTCATAATGCTCTAACCATCATCAGGTGTGGTCAGGCTTATAGAGTCATAGAGTTATACAGAACAGAAACAGGCCCTTCGGCCCGTCGTGTCTGTGCTGGCCATCAAGCACCTAACTATTCTAATCCCATTTTCCAGCACTTGGCCCGTAGCCTTGTATGCTTTGGCATTTCAAGTGCTCATCTAAATACTTCTTAAATGTTGTGAGGGTTCCTGCCTCTACCACCTCTTCAGGCAGTGCGTTCCAGATTGCAACCAACCTCTGGGTGAAGATAGTTTTCCTCAAATCCCCTCTAAACCTCATGCCCTTTACCTTAAATCTATGCCCCCTGGTTATTGATCCCTCCGCTAAGGGAAAAAGTTTCTTCCTATCTAACCCATCAATGCCCCTCATAATTTTGTATTCCTCAATCAGGTCCCCCCTCAGCCTTCTCTGCTCGAAGGAAAACAACCCTAGCCTTTTCAGTCTCTCTTCACAGCTGAAATGCTCCAGCCCAGGCAATATCCTGGTGAATCTCCTCTGCACCCTCTCCAGGGAAATCATATCATTCCTATAGTGTAGTGCCCAGAACTGTACACAGTACTTTAGCTGTGGCCTAACTAGTGTTTTATACAGCTCCATCATAACCTCCCTGCTCTTATATTCTATGCCTCGGTTAATAAAGGCAAGTATCCCATATGCCTTCTTAACCACCTTATCTACCTGTGCTGCTGCCTTCAGTGATCTATGGACAAGTACACTAAGGTCCCTCTGTACTTCCCAGGGTCCTACCATCCATTGTATATTCCCTTGCCTTGTTAGTCCTCCCAAAATGCATCACCTCACACTTCTTAGGATTAAATTCCATTTGCCACAGCTCCGCCCATCTTAACAGCCCATCTATATCGTCCTGTAATCTAAGGCTTTCCGCCTCACTATTTACGACACCACCAATTTCCGTGTTATCTGCGAACTTACTGATCATACCTCCCATATTCACGTCTAAATCATTAATGTGATGGATCGGTTGGTTTGTTCCTGCCCGTTAGTTTTGTATGTTCATATGAATTTTGGAAGCAGTAACACATTCAAGATTAGGAGATGGGAGTTGGGGGCGATAGTTTGCATGGACAGAAGTCAAGGCTGGATTTTTAAGTGAGGGGTGGGTAGCGATGGGAGTTATGAAAGACAGGGATCAGTACTTGAGAGCGAACTATTTACAACGTCAGCTAGCATGGGGGCCAGGAACAGAAAGTGGGTGGCCAGCATTATAGTGGGACTGAGGTCAATGGAGCAATTGGTTGGTTTTATAGACAAGTACAAACAGATCATGATGTCCATAAAGGGACTGTGCACGCAGGCATCCTTCTTCAGTAGATGACAGCAATATTTTATGCTGTATTTATATGTGCAAGCTGACTGAAGGAGGAGGAAGCTTTTACAACCACACCGACTTCCTCCAATGCCTTTTTTCCATTTTCCAGCTCAGTGGCATCTGCCTTGCTTGGTTCCACTCTTACCAGTCCAATCATTGGCACAGCATCTCTGACATTGGCTTCTTTTCTTGCCCTACACTGTTATATAACTAATTTAAGGGACAAAAGGGAGCCTTTTATCAAAGGCTTAAAATGATGGGTTACTCAGTACCATTTTACTCAATAATACATGGGACAGTAAATAATTGAATGCTATCAGAAAGAAATAAGGCCCAAATGGTCAGTGTTTTTACTTTACTAAGTAATCTGATGCTCAGTTCAGATGTGAATATAAGAATCAATTCCAAATCTTCTGAATCTGAATGAAGATTAGTATTTGTTATGAATGCTGGACCTAGTAGCATGATTATATTTTTTAAAATTGTGATTTTTCAAAGTTGAAGATGGAGTCCAGAAGGTCAGGTGACCTCACATCCACTCTGCTGAAGAACAAGACAGATCAAAGACATTTTTTGAAAAGAAGAGACTGCAGGGGTAACACCTGAAGAACAATGGGTTTCACCCTCCCAGACGTTTAGGTCGTAAAACAAGGGGTGAGTGATTCTGAAGATGCAAATGTACCAGGCAGCTGTTAACACCTAGGAACGATGGAAGGCCCAGGTGACTCTGTGAAACCAGACTTCTGGAATCTGCATATTGGAACAGCTATTGACTTGAGTCCAGAAGGCAGACAGGCAGTAAGCTATGAAACTAGTGGTTGCGGCCTCAAGGCAAGCTGCAAGAAGAGAAGCCAGTAGTTGCAGCCTGAAAACAGGTTGTAAGGATGACAACCAGCTGTTGCAGCCTCAAGAGAGAGAGAAATAACACCTGCTCTCGGAAGCCTGATACAGCGAAAGGCTGCAAAGATTTGAACCTATTTTGAAAGTTGAAGCTTGCGGAGAAGACAACGACCAGCAGAATCACCAGGAATCACTTTATTCGTGGACATGCAGGTCGGCGATGCTCAAACAAGTGAGTGAAGAGGGTGTTATTTTTGAAAAGGTCTCGGGGATTCAACCCATTGCTACTGGGAGGAGTTTGGGACTTTTACCCACAAAGGATTTTGCCATTAAAAAGGAGTGTGTAATGTATAAGTGTGATGTGAGGTTTTTAAGTATTTTAATAAGTAAAGAAAATACTTTTCTTTGTAATCTGCAGCATCAGCTACTTACAAAGTACCATTTGGTTAATGGGAATTTCTTATAGTTTAGTTGTTATAATAATTCTTAAAACGTGAAATCTTGTCGTGCTATTCTTTAAATTGGTCCGAGGGCTCATATCTCATATTTTAACATCAACAGTCTCACTAAGGTCGTAACAATGTGAACAAATCGTATATACTTCCAACTTAGATTTATTTGCATCGACTCACAGAGCCACGCAATATACTATACTTTGCTCAAGACCCCTTTGAGGATAGGCTTTCAAGTTTATGAACCATCTTCACAAACATTAAAATGATGATTAACAAAAGAAATCATAGGATGTTAATTGCCTTGCCAATATTTCAAGATCACACATAAAGGCATAGTTGCGTCCTTATTAATTTTCAGCATATAGAGATGTTACATGAAAACAAGTAATTAGGGTAGTCTCTAACAGACCATCTGTTTCAATGCATTGCATTATTGGTTATTATTGTCATTATTCTCCCACCAACATGTATCCCCTGTTGTTTCCCTGAGTAGCATAATTATTAAATGTAACTTTAGGTAGGCATTGCATTATATTTCAATGCTGAAGGAGGAAAACAAAATGTCTCCTGAGAACCAACATTCATTATGTACACAACTTAAAAAAAAATTAAGACAGGATTCTACTTGATTAGAACAGTTAAAGGGAAGGAAAATCTTGGACGGTACTATTTATTTATGTGAATTAAGAACCCTTCTGCAGCCATCCAAACCCTGGAAACCATTCTACAGGCTGGCAGATTTGCCTATAAAAAGCAGGTGTACTTTGAATACATAGTTGTTACCGGTCACTTTCCTTCCCCTTTAATAATAGAAAACTAAATTTCTGTTTTCAGACTGCAGAAAAAGGATGATGAATCATTACCTTCTAGATTCAAAGTCTTCCTGATCTTCTAACTTTCTTACTTTTTTCTTGATAATAGGCAATTTCTTTGTATCTATAAATATGCTGTTCTCCTTCATTAAAACAAACCATAAAGTCTTCATCAGTTTTGCTAGTAAGACATTTTAAATCTTGCACAGCTATGTATACAGACAGATACTTATGCTAACTTATTTTTAAATCACAAAAAACAGGTAAACATAGACCATCTTGGAAAAAGATACTTTTTGTTGCATTTTTAACACTACATTTTATGCAGAACACTTGTGAACTTATTTTTTAGTTTCAATTTTATATCCTGCCCTCCTCTCCTTTGGTCATGTTATCAGACAGGATTTTCTGCCCGAGCTACACTTGTTTTCCCACCCATTTAGGGACTCACACTGATCATCCAGCAGCACTTCTACCTGACGCCATAAGTACCAAATATGGACAGGTGTATTCAGAAAAGGTGGTAATGATGCGGTGCCATTACATCACATTTCTAATCATTACCAAGATTGGACATCTGTCACAAAATAGCATTTTGGTGGCAGTGTTGCTAGGGGTGACAAATTTTTTCCATTGACTGTAATTGATTATAGGGTGATCAATACACTGCCCCACACCATCAGATTTTTCTGGGGCGCCCTGGTATATGACACAACAACTCAGATGCCAAATGACAATGTCTTTGGAGAAATGGGAAAACCAGCAGAATGACAGGGTTAATGCTTCATGAACTTTCAAGTGTCCCCCACCGAGATTCATGGGATGAATTTCTCACTGTTTCAAGCCAGGGTTGCTTGGAAGGGAGGGCAAGGAAACTGAAGTTTAAAAAAAAAATTAAGTCTAAAACAAGAAATGAAAAAAAAGTTTTAGTTTTAGCTATATTAAAAATATAAGCAGTATTTTAGTAATCCTTGCAACCATATTAGCATTAAGCATTTAGTTTGTTTAATATGGTTCATCGATTAGAAAAGCAGCACAAAACACAAAGTGACTGGTACGTTTGACTTTAAAAACACAGCTTACCCCCGTACTCCATTTAGCATACATCACTCCGTTCCATTCGCCTTCAACTGAACCAAAGCACTTCTTGTCATTTGGAGAACTGAAATGGCAAATAAATTAAATGTAATAATTTCTTTGTAAGTTATTATTGAGTACTAAAAATCTAAATAATCAAATATTTGATATAAACCTACAAGATTTCGGCAGTTATTCTGTGTTTCTTGCCTCCATAGAAAGGCTTGGTGTGAAATACAATGTTGGCATTGTATCCAGTTTTTGCACAAGTTATGTTGCACTCGCCTCCTAGTTCCACCCAAGGAACTGTTAGAATTGACCTGTTAGATAAATCGAAAAAGGCTATATATCACAACATTTAATATAACTTTCAAACAGAACTTCAACAACAACTTGTAGTTATATACAGCTTTTAATGTAATAAAACATCCCATGGTGTTTCACATGAGCGTTATAAAGCAAAATATGACACAAAGCCATATAAGGAGATATTAGGACAGATGACCAAAAGCTTGGTAAAAAAAGGTTTTAAAGAGTGTCTTAAAGGAGAACAGTGAGGTACAGAAGCAGAGAGGTGTAAGGAGGGCAATTTAGAGCTTAGGGCCCTGGCAGCTGAAGGCACAGCCACCAATGATGAAGCGATTGAAATCTAGGTGCACAAGAGGCCAGAATTAGAGGAGCGCAGATATCTCAGAGGGTTGTGGAGCTGGAGGAGATTACAGAGATAGGGAGGGACGAGGCCATGGAGGGATTTGAAAACAAGGGTGAGAATTTTAAAGTCGAGCACAGCAAAAGCACTGCTAAATCGGGAGCCTATGTAGTTCAGTGAAAACAGGGGTGATGGGTGAATGGGACTTGGTGTAAGCATTTTGGTAGGCCTGAGATCTGCAGCCACTACTTTTTGTACCTTTATCTTTTTGCTTTGCTTTCGATTTAAAACAAAAACCTGTATTAAACCTGTAGTGAATTTTTTAAGGTTACTTTGTAGACATTGACTTAAAACTAAGTGGGATTGTGCTCTGATTAAGTCAAGTAATAATCAATAATGTAATCTATTGCAATCAATAGTAATATTATTAACCATGAAATTGTTTTTCCCAAGAACGCCTTCCTTTTGTTTTTATGCTGGTCAAAGCAGGCTATATTCGCAGCTGTTGTTTTGTCTAAACTACTGTTTTTCTCTTCTTAAAAATAATGGTTGTTTCCCATTGTTTAAAAAGTAGTCGATTCTTATGGTATTTGATGACCCTTGAACTACATGCCAGGACAATGAATAACCTGGCACATGGGGTGGTCAACTATGGTGTGGAGTCAGGAGGTGGAGTTTAATTGATGGACAGTATAATCTAATTGATGGCAGTTGAGAAACACCATCAAAGGATGTGTAAACAGTCTGAGCAGCCTCATAGTGCCTGTGACACGAATTCGATCAGGACTCATGGTTGTCAGACTCTTGTTTTGAGAAAGTCTGACGGAGGCCTCAGAAAGCTGGAATGGAGCCAGAAATTGATATTAAAGGGGCACAGCATCCAACGTTCGGGGCTGCAGCCGGAGTGGACTAGTCAACCACTGAAGACTACAGAAGAGGAGAGGTCAGCGAGTCCATCCCTGTGCAAGGTTCTCTGGAGACATGGTGATGTATGTACCAAGGGGGAATGGTACCATTTTAGGGAGCTGTCGCGAACAAATTAATTTGGGGTTATAGCAGTTGTGCTGTAAGATTGTTGTCTTTCTACATTCTTTTCCTTCCTTTCTTTTTAATAAAGTTCTTTCTTTCCTATTTTTATTAATTATTGTTGAATAATTATTTAATAAAAATGATTGCTTTAGCACATTATTTGGTGTTGAGTCACTCATTCCTGTTACATCCAGAATATAGCTCCGAACCTAAGTGAGAATCCTCAAGGGACTCTCACACCCTACAATGGGCAGCAGAGTTTTGGATGGCCTCAAGTTTATGAAGAGTAGAACATGGAAGACCAGTCAGGAGTGCATTGGAATAGTCAAGTCTAGAGGTAACAAAGGTATGGATGAATATTTCAGCAGCAGATGAGCTGAGGCAGGGGGCAGAGTTAGACAATGTTAGGGATAGAAATAGGTGATCTTAGTGATGGCGTGGATATGTGGTCAGAGGATCATCTCGGTCAAATACGACACTGAGTTTGTGAACGGTCTGGTTCAGCCTCAGACGGTTGCCAGTGAGAGGAATGGAGTCAGTGGCTAAGGAGCAGAGTTTGGAGCAGGGAAACAGTCTTTCCAATATATAATTGGATGAAATTTCTGCTCATCCACTACTAGATGTCTGACAAGCTGTCTGATAATTTAGCAACAGTGGGAGGAATCGAGAGCGGTGGTGGTGAGGTAGAGCTGGGTGTTCACAGTGTTCATGTGAAAACTGAAGCTGTGTTTCTGGATGATGTTGCCAAGGGTAGCATGTAAAGAGGAAATAAAAGGGGGCCAAAGATAGATCCTTGGGGGGCACCAGAGGTAACGGCGTGGGAGAGGGAAGAGAGCCATTGCAGATGATAATAAACACAAACCGGTTTCTCTTAATGTGTATTGATATGCAATAAGGAAATTTAAAGAGTTAACATATAGGACAATACTTGCCTTCCATAGCCATTTGGAAAAGTGAGAATATAATGCTCATCATAATCGAGCAGAGAGACACATCCTGTCAAATGAAAGAAATAAGACTTTGTGGATAAGTGGAACTTGGAAAGTGGTCAAGGTGAAGAAAAAAATTAAGCTAAACTGAAAATTAATTAAGGTGAAGTAAACAAACACAGGCTCATAACCTAAGATAACAGTGAACAACACAATTTATTTCCTTTTACCTGAATGCTACTCAGAATTAAAGGTTGGATTTGGAACTGTATGTAATGGAAGTGAATTGTAATATCATGGAGTTACAAAAACATCCAATAAATTCAACATGCAAGGGTTTAGGTTTCTCAGGTCAGAAAGCAGTGAGAACAGACAAGAAGGAAACGGAGTTTCATATTTTCAAGGTTAACTTCAGTGTTAAGGAGGTTGAAACAGAGAAGCAAAAAATGAGTCTGCCTTGAATTTGCAAGGAGGCAAAGGACAGACCCCCAGAACAGGCGAAGGATGATGACAGCATTTTACAAAAATGAGATTAGAAAGCTATGTATAGATGAGAATGGGTGACTTCAACCAACCAAATCTTGTTTGATGATTGTTAATGATGCTGCATGAGGTGCTTGTGAGGAGGGTTGCAAACTGTGCCACTCCAAGGCACTATGCTTAAAAGACAAGTCTGCAGCATGCCCGCAAGGAGAAGCAGCCAGGTTTCAGGCCACGGCTGTCTATAAGTGTCCTAACATGCCAGTTGTAGTCCTCTGGTATATGGTAGATGCAGATGTCCTTACAGTAGCTTGCCATCTGTTTCCTTGCTGCTGAGATCCAGAGAAAACAGGTTCCCAATGAGATAAGAAAGGTAAGCATAGATGATAATACATACCATCTAAATTTTTCTACTCTGCTCACTCACTCTAAGTTGCCTTCCGCTGAATTTGCAGCACTCCATTCACTCAGGTCCAACCCTAACACTATCATTAAGGCTACTGACAAGGGTGGTGATGTTGTTTGACAGACTGACCGCTATCTTGTTGAGGCTGAATGGCAACTCTATGATACCTCCCCCTACCTCTCCCTGGAACATCAAGCCATCATTTCCAAGACTGCCAGCGACCCCATCTCCTCTGGAGATATTCCCTCCATGGCCACCAACCCCGCACAGCCCGCTTCTAGCTCTTTCCCAAGATCCAAAAACAGGCTGCCCTGGTAGACCCATCGTTCCAGCCTGTTTCTGCCCCACTAAACTAATTTCTTCCTAGCTCGACTCTACCTCTTTTTCCCCTTCTCCAGTCTCTTCCCACCTACATCCATGGCTCTTCTGGTATCCTTGGCAACTTTAATAGTTTCCAGTTTCCTGACCTTATTTGTCTCCTTTTTATCATGGACATTCAATCCCTCTACACCTTCATCCCTCTGCTGCTTCCTTGAACGGAGGCCCAACTAGTCTCCATTCATCACCAACCTCCTCCTCCTGGCTGGACTTGTTCCCATGTTGAACAACTTCTCTTCAGACTCCACTCACTTCCTTCAAAAAGGTGTTGCTATGGGAACCCGTATGGATCCCAGCTATGCCTACCTTTTTGTGGGATATGTGGAACATTCTTTGTTTCATACTACTCAGGTCCCCTACTACACCTCTTTTTCCAGTATATTCATGATTGAATTGGTGCCATTTCCTGCTCTTGCCATGAAGGGAAAATTTCAACAACTTTGCTTCCAATTTCCATCCTTCCCTCAACTTCACATGGTCCACCTCTAACACTTTCCTTCCCTTCCTTGACTTTGCTGTCTCAATTTCTGGGGGCAGGTTATCAACCAATATCTATTACAAGCCCAATGACTTCCACAGCCACTTTGACTACAATTCCACCCTGCATCCTGTCAGTACTCCATTTCATTCTCCCAGTTTCTCTGTCGCATTTGTTCTGATGATGCAACCTTTCATACCAGTGCTTCTGAAATGTCTTCCTTTTTCCTCAACTAAGGATTCTCCTCCACCATGGTTGACAGAGTCCTCAACCATATCCATCCCATTTCCTGAACCTCTGCTCCCACTCCTTCCCTTCCCTCCCAAATACCACAATTGGGTGCCCCTTGTCCTCACCTTCCACCCCACCAGCCTCCACATTCAACAGACCAACCTTCCAGATGAAGCAACGATTTACTTGTACTTCTTTCAATTTAGTATACTCTATTCACCGTTCAGAATGCGGTCTCCACTGCACTGGGGAGATCAAACACAGATTGGGTGATCGCTTTGTAGAACACCTCTGTTCAGTCCGCAAGTGTTACCCCAAGTTTCAGGTCACCTGTCATTTTAATTCTCCAAACCACTCCCATGTTGACCTCGGTCCTCAGCCTCCTGTATGGGTCCAATGAAGTTCAAAGTAAGCTGGAGGAACAGTAACAGGAACAGAACCTTTTGATTCGGCACTCTACAGCCTTCCAGACTCAACAATTAATTCAACAATTTCAGATCATAACCACTGTCTCCATTTTTTTTCGCACTGTAGCTTTTGGTGATGATTCTGTTATCAACATTCGCACCTTCTCTAGACCCACTGTTTGTTTCTTTACTTGTCCCATTACCATTCCCTTGTGCCTTGCACCATCACCTCTTTTGTCATTTAATCTCTCCTGCCTTCCACTTTATCACGGACTTTCCCCTTTTTAAAAATCTTTTACCCTCCCTCCTTTCCCTGCCTCTGTATTTGCTTAAAACCTGTTAAATGTCTAACTTTTCCCCGTTCTGATGAAAGGTCATCAACCTGAAACATTAATTGTTTCTCTCTCCTCAGATGCTACCAGTCCTGTTGAGTATTTCCAGTATTTTCTGTTTTTATTTCAAATCTCCAGTGACCTTTGGCAAGTAGAATATGCCAGAGACTGCAGAAATGATTGATCTTGGCTGGTGCATCCAGACAATGCTAATTCCTGATTAGCCTCTCTTTATCCATGCAGCACCACATAAAGCATGGCATGCTGTGACAGACGTACTTCTGAAGAACTGTCCAGCGTAACGGTCAGTGAAGCAAATACTCAATTATTGTAGAGAGGCCACCAGGGCTCTGCTGGCACAGCTTCCAACCAGAGGAGAAGCCTCTGTAAGTGCTACATTGCCAAAGTGAGGCAATTTCACCTCTGCAAAAGTGGGTGCACAGGTTGACAAGAGGACACAAACCACCTCTTGGGCAGCTAGACCTGCTCAACATCCCTCCAAATGGCCTCTTCCATACATATCAAGGATTCAAACTAGCAAAACCATAGCTACCGGGAGAGGGAACCAGGCACCAGCAGGAGATAAAGAAAAAAAGGTAACAAAATTAGCCCAGACGGGCTTGAGACAGAAGATAATGTGTTACATAAAGGCAATCTCTCCTTTGTTAAGAATTATTTCCATTAAGAGTCAATCTGGAATGCACTGCCTGAAGAGGTGGTGGAGGCAGGAACCCTCACAACATTTAAGAAGTATTTAGATGAGCACTTGGAACGCCATAGCATACAAGGCTACGGGCCAAGTGCAGGAATATGGGTATTAGAATAGCTGGGTGCTGTATGGCCGGCACAGACACGATGAGCCGAAGGGCCTGTTTCTGCGCTGTATAACTCTAAGACTACAGCGGCACCTACATGTTAACAGCTTAACTAACAAATGGCTAACGTGGAAATAGAGTGGGAAGATTCTGCACAACAGCCCAATTTGCAGAACGATCCAGATCAGCTGTGTAATTAGGCAAACAAAATTTGTTACTGAAAATATAAAATATTGCACATTAGGCAGAAAAATGAGCATAGATAAATAATAAATAGAGAGGTAGCACAGTGATACTCTGAGACCTGGGAGAAACAGTAAGCACGACATTTCCAATATTAAGATAACATAAGGAAGCAATTAAAAATATAAGTAGATTGTTGGGAAATGTAGATGGAACAATGGATTATCAGGCTACAGAGATTATGCTAAAGTTTTACAATCTACTGGTCAGACTGTAAGTTCAGTAGTGTACAATTTGGCCACCAATGGAGACAGTGAAGAAGTCAACAACAAGAATGATCTCAAGTGCAAAGGAATTGAGCTGTGAAGGAGATGAGCTACAAAGAAAGACTAGAGAAGCTTCAGCTTTGGATAGGTGGTGGTTTTGGAGGGAAGTCTGTGAAAGCAAACATTAAGTAGTGTAAACTGAGCTGAGACAACCAGTTCAACATAAGGCCAGGCCAGTACAATCACAGGACATAAATTTAACTCAGTGAAATATAAATTGAATTTAACAAAATTCTTATCAAACTTTGACAAATATTTAGAATAACCATCAAGTAAATTAGCAAGAGTCAAAGACATTAAGAAAATTCAAAAAGCAGTTGGATTCAAGGCTGACATAGATTAAATGTCCTTTGCTCATTCATTCTTAAAAATACTGAGGTTTCCTCAATAGCTCAAAGGTAAAGTCATCAGGCTGAACATTGTGCTGGACAGGGGTTTCTGGCACCAGGCCGAAAAGGCAGGGGAAAGCCCGCCTCGGCCTTTTTGCTTCACCTGAAGCGATCCTCCAGTCTTTTAAGTTCTAGGTTTCACGAGCTGGGATCCCCATCCCTTTAAAGATGGGGATCCCGCCTCCAAGTGCTGCCGGCCAATCGGGGGGAGTGGCTGGGGGGTGGTCATGCAATCCAGGGGGAGGGGGGTCCCGGGGTGTAAAGTGGTTCCTGGTGGGGATCCTCCGTAGGCCACAAATTTCCCACGAAGGAGGGACTCCCCCGCCCTCACCTCCCTAAGCCTGCAGGGAGGGTGCCTTGTGTTACAAGGCGTCCTCCCCGCATGGCAGAGGCATCCTCTGTCGCTGGTAAGGTCCCAGCAGCAGCAGGAATAGGCCCTTAATAGGCCACGGAAGGGCCTCAACTGGGCTTTGGGCGGGAAGGCTGTTGTCAGCCTATCCTGCCCCCAGAAGATTGCTTGGCGATGGCAAGGCAACAGGCCCTCTGCTCCACTGCCACCCGCCTCTGGGGGCCACACAAAATCCCGGCGATCATCTCTGAGTCGAAGATCAGGCAGGACCCAAGTTCAATCTCTCGTCAGCCCATCTCAAAAGCGACAATTGGTTGCAGTGCCCTTAATTGAAGAAAATAAAAGTCAGCCATTGCTCCTGCACCCGGTCCTTATGTGGAAATATCTGCCGGGAATACATAATTGTAGATGACAGGAGATTAAGCCACAGCTGTGACGCACAATATGGTTAAAGGCTCATGTGTTATGGTCAGTCAGGCAAGATATGGGAGGACGACTGCTGCCTATGGAATTGTGGAGTCAAGAGCCTCAGGAGAGGGGAGGAGAAAAATTGGACAGAACAAAACTTAAATAAAAATAATACAAAAATATGCCAGCAGTTTATTTACAGTGAATATTAGTGAAGATTTGTGAACAAAACTTACCCTGTCCTATGTTATGCACCCCTATAGACATTCCAAGAAACTTAGATTTAGTCCAAATGTGAGCGTTGAACTGGATTCTTTTTGAGAAACATTCAGCATAAAATGCAGAAACTATAAAGAAAATGGGGGAAAACATGACAAATACACCTTTCCCTTATTAACTGATTACAATATACTGTATAATGGACTGGCAGGATACAGAAATACATAAAAGCTACAACATGGAAATGGCTATTTGGCCCAACCAGTCCAGATTGGTGTTTCCTCATTACGTGAGCAAATAGTTCCCCTCACATTTAACACCCTGTTTCTAAATCCCTCAACCCCTTTTTCTTCATCCACCTGTAGGTGGAGGTACACAATTTCCCATATCAAATTTCCTATCATGGGGGAGGGAGGGGCATTGTCCAGCACAATACAAGGTTAAGGTGGGGCAGGTAAACTGCTCCTACACACCTCATGACCAAGGTTCCCTCAAAGCTGTGTGGTTGCACAGCATCCCAAATGTTCCTGCACAGACCGTGCACAAGTTGGCCTGTTTTAAGTTACCGCTTGTGCGTGGCCGCACAAAAAATTTTAAAGAGCCCACACACTTAAACACATGCTACAAAAAAGAAATTCGAGGGTATATTGCTCACAACTAGTCACAGATACTGACAGGTTGCCCAAAGAGGGAGAAAGAAGTCTTCTGAAACTGCTCTTTAGCATTCTAATGTTTGCTCTAATCAGTCTAAGTTATTATACAGTAAAGCACTCTCCAGAGCAAAGACATCAACAAACAGACAAAAAAATCAATTAAGTAAATAAACATCAACTAGATAGCTCAGGATAAAGGGAGTATCCGGATTAAGAGATTATAACTGATAAACAGAAGACACAATTGGAGTCATTATGAAACCTTTGAGCACAAAAGTGGCCATTTCTACTCCACTATAAAACATAGGATAAGATTTTTTCAAGTTTCTTCAGAGAATACTGTAACATTCTGAAACCTTGTGTAGTTCTTTAGGTATCAGTGGTAACTACTAAACAAAAATTTACAACATTATTCACATGCGATTGGATACAAACTGAAAATATCACATAGCTAGAATTAGCAGGTGATGAATACTGCCAGATCTTTGCTTCCATTTGTACTGAGCTGTGGACAAATGCCCTTTTCTTCATGCATTTTAAATGTGAAAATTGTAAGCTACAGACTGGTATGAAAACAGGAACTCTGTTAAAAGTGGAGCAGAGCTTTGGCAACCTCCCCTGGAATCTTCTTTAAAAAAGCCATTCAGGAAAAACTCAAAAGATTAAAGAGTAAATAAACTTAAAATATTGAAGAGCAAATATTTTCTCAAATTACTTACTCAGACACAGTTTAATACAGTTTGTTTATAGGGTATGCTTTAAATCTCATTTAACCAATATGGAACACACTAAGAAGGAATGCTCCTCTACTTCCCTTCTATTTAGTGATGATGGATGGGGTAAGTGGGAGAAGAAAATCTGATGGTCACCCAATTTGCTGGATTCCTGTCTATGCTCCTGACTTAGATTCTGCTATAAGTGATGGTAAATGCCAGAAGCAATTGCCCAAATATGGGTGGGCATATTCAAATGAAGTATCAATGACACAATGGTGTCATAAGTCACATTTCATGCTATTATAGAAATCTTAGAATGGTTACAGCACAGGAAACCATTCGGCCCATCATGTTTGAGCTGGCTCTGCAAGAGCAATGCACCTAGTCCTACTCTCACACCTTTACCCTGTAGACCTACAAATTTTTTCTCCTCAACAAGGCTGGATCCTAACTTAGATCAGCATTCAACAGGCATGCAGTGTCATTCGAAGACGTGCAGTGACAACAATAATTTAAATGTCCAAAGAAGGATCAGAGATTAAACGAGTTTCAATGGAGTAGGAGTAGAACAGGTCACTACACTGGGAGCACCAAAGTTTTCAAAGCTCCTAGGCTGCCCGATTTATTAAGCTATTGTAGATGTCCCTCCCCTGAGCAGTGGCCATTCCCACCACTTCCACCTCCACGCTAAACTGCTAAGCATAGGTACAGGTACGACTGACAGGCTACCCCATCAACTGCCTGAAACTGGGAATTTTACCAGAGTCAAAGTTGGGTCAGTTGGGCAAGCACTGGGGTATTGGGGCGAATTCTGGCTGCACAGTACAGAGAATATAGAATGATACAGCACAAAGGAGGCCATTCGGCTCTGAATGTGCTGGCTCTGAAAGAGCTATCCAATTAGTTCTACACCCCTGCTTTATCCACTTACAATTTTCACATTTAAAATGCATGAAGAAAAGGGCATTTGTCAACAGCTCAGTAGAAATGGAAGCAAAGATCTGTCAGTATTCATCACCTGCCAATTCTAACTATGTGATATTTTCAGTTTATATCCAATCGCATCTGAACGATTTTGTAATTTTATTTTAGTAGTTACCACTGATACCTGCAATGTTTTCCCCTTCAAGTACTGATCCAATTCATTTTTGAAAGTTACTATTGAATCTGTTTCCACTACCCCTTCAGGTAGTGCATTCCAGATCTTAACTCGCTGGGTAAAAATATTCTCATCTCCCCAATGGTTCTTCTGCAAATTATCTTAACTCTGTATTCTCTGCTTATGAACTCTCCTGCCAGTGGAAAGTTTCTCCTGCTTTACTCTATCAAAACCCCTCATAATTTTGAACACCGATCCAATTTCTCTTCTCTGAGAACTAACCCACCTTCTCCTGTCTCTCCCCATAACTTACGTCCCTCATTCCCAGTACCATTCTAAAAATCTCCTCTGTAGTCTTTCTGAAGCCTTGACATCCTTCCTGAAGTATGGTGCTTGGTAATTCTAAATGACACAAAGGTCCGGGAGAAGGGGAGGGTGGGGTCGGCGGATGGTGAGGAAGGAAAAATAAACCTATAGTCAGATGTACTGCCATATGGCTTCAGTGGTTAGTGCCACAGCATCACTGAGAGAAACATGGAAGCAAATCACCTGCCCAGGAAATGGTATGTAACAGAGATGGCGAGCTGGTCAGAAAATAAAAATACTATTTTGCAGTGGATATTCTTAATGAGATTATTGAAATAAACTTACTCGGTGGGTGATGCGACACCTGCTCTGCTACAAATGTTACGCTATTCCGGCTAGCTTCTGGAACTGGACCTTCAGCAACAGATTCCTGTGGCGAAAGAGGGAACATGTAATATATGAAAATGTGTTTAAATAAGCAGAAATCTCTGTGAAATTGTTAGCATATGTACAGTACAATAATACAGTTCTGAACATTAAAATGATGCCAATGGATTCAGCTATTAGTTGTAAATTATCTAGATAGTGCAACCTTATAAAAGTGAACCTGGCATTTATTTAAACCATAAAAGCTTGGGTAGTCTAATTAGAGTGAGAACACAACCTCTTCTTGTGTGACACAATGGGATGGATTTTGTGGAGGAGGCAGGGCTCCTGGCGCCGGGCCAAAACAGCTGGGGTGGTGGGGGGGGGGGGGGGGTGCGGGAACACCACCTTGGCCTTTTCGTGCCCTCCACTCCCTCCCCCGCCCCCTCCACCAGAGTGATTTTCTGGTGTTTTGAAGGTTAAGTGTCCGGCGCCGGAATCACAGTCCCTTTAAAGACAGGGATCCCGCCTCCAAGAGCTGCCAGCAAATCAGGGGGGTCCTGGGAGGTGCATTGTTTCTTGGCCACCGATTGCACCCTCCCCCCCTACCCGCACCCAAGGCTGCAGGGAGGGCACCTTGTCTTATCTGGCACCCGCCAAGATTGCGTGGTGTCGGGGTGGCGACGGGCCCTCTGTCCATCACAATTCTATGGGGCCCCCCACCTCCGACCTCACCTCAGGGGGGGCCCATAAAATATAGCGCTATATTGCCATTTTCATGGTTGCAGACTGAGTTCAATATGGGCAGGATTGCCAATAAATATTATCCAAAATAGGTTGTATAATTCAGACCACTGGATTATACAACATTGCTGAAATAAAATACATATAGACTGATGAGTAATCTACTGAAATTTATTACCTTTTTTCCTTTGTAAAGTTATTTGCTTCTCTGTTTTAGAATCCTTCTTTCCCTTTTACTATTTCTAATCCACTCTGGTAGTTTTGCCAACTCTAGTTGGCAGTTATTTTGGAAGTTTCATAATGTGATGTCTGACCATGTGACACCTGCAAATCTTATTCCATTTACCTTATAAATATTGGTTCCCCTGTAGTTGAGTATCTTTGCTCTTGGTTTCACACCAGCAACTGTTGTGCGAGATGCTCGAGAACCAAGAGCTGTTTTTCTACATTAAAAGGTGCTATATAGATACAAGCTGTTGTTGCAATCAGTTTTACCTTTTAAGTGTCATAAATCTAAGTCTGCAAGGGTCATTTGTAAAGGTCAGAAAATAAAAGAAATATTTCAACCATTTATATAGAACTTCATTGCATTTCTCCTAAATGTCTCAAAGTGCTTCATGCAATGCATTACTATGAAGCGCAGTGACTTCTGCTACATAGTTAAATTCAAAGACCATTTTATGCACTGTAAAGATCTCACAAAAAGCTCAAGGAATTGGCTGAGCATGTTACGAATCCTTTCACTGATATTTTTCAAAGCTCACTGGAAGTGTGTAGCATGCTACCATGTTGATCTGATTTTGGTGATATTGGCTGACATTGAGAAAACTTCCTGCTCTTCTTTAAATAAGCGGATCTCTAACATAGACCTGAGCAACTGGAGCAGGCTTTCTATTTAATCCCTCATCCAAAGAGCAGCATCTCCGCTTACGCAGCACTCCCGCAAAGTCACACTGGCAAATCAATTTGCAACATGAGTTTATGTCCTAGAATTAGGCTTTAGCTTACAGCCAGGACTGTTACTGTTGGAAACTAGAGTATCTGCTAGATCAATTAAATAATAGCTGCAGTTTCATTTGGAGATCCACTAAGCAAGGGATTGGTATATTGTGAGTCAAATATAGCTGTACTGCGGTTAAAATATACCTCTGAATTATTTTGTTTGGCAGTCCTGCACATACACTCAGCCCTAATCTGTAGTGCAGAACAACAAAAGATGTAGCTGCTACAACAAAACATACAGGCCTTTTTCCATTCGACCTGGTTACTCAATGTGAAACAACTGTAATATTCTAACAACTCACTCCTGAGTGTGCTGCAAGAAACTGTGCCCTTAACTATGTCATGCCATTAAACTTGGATTTTACCTTTCTGAGAAATAGTCTACGAACTCATTTTTTGGAAATAGACTTCATGTGCTTCTTCTCCACTTCCTCTCCCTTAATGATAATATGGAGCATAGTTTAAAAGAAGCTTAGTGTGTTATTTGCAACATTTTTATCTCAATCACAGGCCGTCAACTTCCTGACTTCAGGAAGGATGTAATTTGTAGCCATGTAAGCTGCTTTCAAGATTTTTTTTCAAGTTGATTAATTTCTGGGGGCAAGATTAATAAATAAGACTCTTCTAATAATATCTATTTTAAGTTATTGAATATTAATGCTCAGTATTGAGCTTGACATTAGGAAGCTAGCTAGAAATGTAAAAACAGAATAGCAAGAGTTTCTACAGGTATTTATAAAGGAAAAAAGTAAAGTGAGTGTTGGTCCTCTAGAGAGAGTGAGAATGGGGAGCTAATAGTAGAAAGTAAGGAAAGGACGGATGAACAAATATTTTGCTTCTGTCTTCACTATAGAGGATATAAAAAACATTCTGACAATAGCTGTAAATCAGAAGGTGGAAGGAAGAGAGGAACTTGGTGAAATTACAGTCACCAGGGAAGCGGTACTGCGCAAACTGATGGAGCTGCAGGCATCCTAGGGTCTTAAGAGAGATGGTTAATGAGGTAGTAGATGTGCTGGTGTTAATATTTCAAAATTCGCTAGATTCTGGAAAGATTCCATCAGACTGGAAAGTAACAAATATAAACCCTTTATTCAAGAAGGGGTGGAGGCAGAAAACAGATAACTATAGGCCAGTTAACTTTATGTCTGTTGAGGGGAAGGTGTTAGAATCGATCATTAAGGAGGTTGTAGCTGGACACTTAGAAAAACTCAAGGTAATAGGGTTTAGTTAGCATGGTTTTATGAAAAGGAAATCATGTTTAACCAATTTCTTGGTGTTCTTTGAAGAAGTGACGTGCTGTGGATAAAGGGGAGCCCGTTGACGTACTGAACTTGGATTTCCAGAAGGCATTTGACAAGGTGCCACATAAAAGGTTATTGCGCAAAGCAAGAGTTCATGGTGTAGGGGGTAACATATTAGCATGGATAGAAGATTGGCTGGCTGGGAAAACAGAGTATGCATAAATGGGTCATTTTCTGATTGGCAGGATGTGACAAGTGGAATCCTGCAGGGGTCTGTCCTGGGGCCTCAACTTTTTACAATTTATATCAATGACTTAGATGAGAGGAGCATTGTTGCTAAATTTGCAGATGACACAAAGATAGGTAGGAAAGTATGTTGTGAAGAGGACATAAGGAGCTTGCAGACCGATATAGATAGGTTGAGTGAGTGGCCAAAAATTTGGCAGATGGAGTATAATGTGAGAAAATGTGAAGTAGTTCATTTTGGCAGGGAGAATAAAAAAGCAGAGTATAAAAAAACTGCAGAACTCCGAGGTGCACAGGCATCGAGGTGTTCTAGTCCAGGAGTCACAAAAAGTTAGTATGCAGGTGCAGCCGGTAATAAAGGCGGCTAATGGAATGCTATCCTTTATTATGACAGGAATTGAAAATAAAAGTGTGGATGTGATGCTTCTGTTATGCAGGGCATTGGTGAGACCACATCTCGAAAACTGTGCAGAGTTTTAGTCTCCTTATTTAAGGAACGATGTAAATGCATTAGAGGCAGTTCAGAGGAAGTTTACTAGATTGATACCTGGAATGAGCGGGTTGTTTTATGAGGAAGGATTGGACAGACTGGGCTTGTTTTCACTGGAGTTTAGAAGAGTGAGGGGAGACTTGATTGAAGTATATAAGATCCTGAACGGTCTTGACAAGGTGGATGTGGAGAGGATGTTTCCTCTTGTGGGTGAGTCCAGAACTAGGGGTCACTGTTTTAAAATTAGGGGTCACCCTTTTAGGATATAGACGAGGAGAGATTTTTTTCTCTGAGGGTCGTGCGACTTTGGAACTCTCTGCCTCAGAAGGTGGTGGAGGCGGGGTCATTGAATATTTTTAAGTCGGAGGTAGATAGATTACTGTTAGGCAAGGGAATCGAGGGTTATCGGGGTAGATGGGAGTGTGGAATTCGAAACACAGATCGGGCATGATCTTATTGAATGGTGGAGCAGGTCGAAGGGCCGAATGGCCTATTTCTGCTCCTAATTCGTATGCTCGGATGTCTGAGATTGATAAATGTTTGGGCACTAAGGGAATCAAGGAAAATGGAGTTAGTGTGGGAAAGGGGAGTTGATATAAAAGTTCAGCCATGATCTTTTAAATGGCTGAGCAAGCTCGAAGAGCCACATGGGCTACTCCTGCTCCTAATTCTTATGCTCTTATGTTTGCTTTCTGGGGTGTGATGTACAACACACAATATTTCCATATCACCGGTAGACTGTTTTATCTCCAAAGCTTTTTGCTGCATTTCTAGCCTATGTTCTTGTTATTTCTTTTGCGTTTACATGTGTGCCATGAGGGTCGGTTAGCTCATTTGGCTCGACGGCTAGAGTGTGATGCAGCAAGACGCCAACAGTGCAGGCTCAATACCCGGACTGGCTGTGGCAGTTCATGGAGGCCTGCCTCCTCGCCTTGCCCCACACTTGCGGAGTGGTGACCCTCAAGCTATACATCACCAACTGTCTCTCTCTAATGGGGAGAGATGCCGATGGTCTTTTGGGAGTACAGCTACAACAACAACAACAAGATGTATGCCATAAGACATAATTTATGTCAATGTCAATGTGAAATCCCAAATTGATTGAGAATGGCTCTAAAAAAAATTGACTAACATAGTCTTGTGATAGAAACCATTTCTTCAGTGTTTGGCTTGAGAAGTTTAATGGTTTCTTAAGATGACTGAACAACAAACATTGACCAAAGCCTCTGATATTTGGGAGGAGAGGAGAAAAGAAAAACTGAAATAGTTGATGTTCTGAAACACATGTATTGGGGTTGTCCTTTGTGAACATTACAGACATTCTTGGGAAAACTAAAATGTTCTAAACAATGTCCATCTCATGATGCATTGCAAAATCAGCTTGGAATCAACAGGTAGATTTTATAACTGGAGCTGTAATATTTGAAAAGCTTTCAGAGCAGCAAAATTGGAAATCATAGGCTGCTTCATTCACCAAGTTTCAATAACAGCTGATAGAAAAGCTTTTTTAAAATCTCTCATTGAGCATTATTCACTGGTGAAATTCGGAACATTCTTGAATCTTGACAATTGAAACCTTTGGTTACAGCGGAAATGTGTACAAACATATCATGACTTGATATACTAATCAATGTTTTGTGCATAAAACAATTTATCTTTTCGTGTATTAGTGGAATTATTTCTCATTCACCCATTTTTAGCCTGACTGAGTTACCATACCTAGTGTCGGAGGATAGTGGAAGTGCTGCTATACACAAATCAATACTGAAACAAATCAACTGGTCGGGAGCCTAGCACAGAATTAAATAGGGAGCATCATTGTTGCTACCAACACAGGCATAAAATTCAGTGGCATTGGCCGCTGCAGCAGAACAGAAGCCTAACGATGTTTCCTGGCATGAAGGAACAACTGAGATAAAGAACCACTACTGACAAATGTGTGACATAGGGTTATGGCAAAGCGGTGGAGGATCTTAGAGAAATAGGAAGGGAGAAAAAGAACGAGGAAAGGGAGAGGTGAATATAAACAAAAAAAAGACAAGAAATGAGAGACAGGGAGAAGGACCGAGAGACAGGGAGTGAAGGGATGAGAGAAAGGAGAAAAGAGTAGAGTCTACAGAGAGGTGAACTGGAAGCACCTAGGTGGTGATTTTTTGTCTAGCAATTTCTATGTTCCTAAGAGTGCTCTTTCCTCTCAGTTAGCATGACAGGAGTGGTGTCTTTATATTAAATGTACCTTCTCAGCCATTCATGGTGCAGCACTTATTGCGGATGCAGGCGCTCAAAACCTCATCCATCATAAGCAAAAAGAAGCTACATGGCTTGAAAGCCCCTGTGCAAACAAAAAGGTGGGAAACAAACTAGAAATTAAACTAAATTAATATTACTGCAAAGATGATTATGAGAAAAAACAACTTACTGTATTGTCTTCACCTTCATTCTCAGGGAAATTCCAATGACATTTGAAGATCTCTCCTAAAATGGGATTGTATGGTTTCTTGGCTACAGATCCCTTGCGACCAGCATGAAAGGCTGACAGGTACCATTTGACAACCTGTACCATTCGGTCTCTTGGGTCGCTTTGGTCTACAATACTTTACAAAAAAAATGTATTTAAGAATATTTTGTTTCATATGATGGTAAAACAATCATATACAATAGCTGAGGCGAAAATAACGTTTTGGGAAAGGCTCCGTCTGTAGGTAATTAATGCCATGTACTATTTTCAGAGTGAGTAAATGGACATATGACCTGTCCTTGGCCTTCTGCAAATTTTTCTTTGTAACAAGATACACAAACAATGACTCGGGATCTGATTTTCTTTTCCTCTCCTACAATAAGCATTTGATCTCCAATCAGCATACACCCCAAGGGTGCATAACTCTGTTCCACTACTTTGGGGGAAGAACTCAGACAATTAAACGTGCAGATTTGCATTATTATCTAGTCTGAGATACAATACTGGAAGTTACATATGGAAATTTATCATTGAGGCAATGGAAATATGTAAAGTTTTTTATATCAGTCAGATTTCAACTTAATCACTGCAAAATTACACAAGGAGGTAAAACTCTTCATAAAGCTATACCCCTGTAAATTAAGCTATTGTGACAGATTATAATAGAAGCAATGCTGAAGAAATGTTTTTAAAATAAAATCTGTACACGCCAGTCCCACATCATATACAAATGAATTAGTATCATAATAGTAAAGGTTTTTCATATCATTGCAGAAGCCAGTTTGACCTGCTAAGAGAATACTTACCTCACGAACAAATCTGGATGTGCAAAAAAATCTGCATACATTTCCAACAAAGACCGTCTTTCCAAGATAAATGTGGGAAGGACCACCTGCAAGAGGATTGGCTTTTTATTAGTTAAATAGTATGGAAAATCTCAGTGATGTCTTCAGAATTAAAACAAAAATGTGGTTCTGCACAATTAATCTAAATTGCAAACCAAATAGTCGAACAAAACAAGGAAGTATATACTTTTCAAAGGAAGGAAACAGAAAAAAGCTCAAATTATGCCACTACCAAACAGTAAATACATTTCTATCTTTGGAATATACATATTATTGATTCCAGTTAGTAAAAAAAAACAGAAATTCATCAGCTTTCCAGAAACTGACTTGAAAGCACAACTGAAAGTAATAATTTGCACATTGCTAATCAACAATGAACTACTAATGTACTTGGATGAAATATTACAATATAGATTTATATTTTTTCCCCAATGGCTCTATACCAACAGCGTAAGAACACAGGAGATTTACTAGAATGTTTCTTCCTTTTCAGAGTGGTAATTTTGCAAACAATGCTTGTACATTCACTGAAAAACAAATGGTCCACTGTCCTCACCTTTGTCAGGTCCATGCCCAGTCGGACCTGAGACAGGAGATGCATGATGACACTCTTATGCTCTTCCACAGATTCCCCTTCACCCTCATCATCCCTCTCATCATGTGTATCAAACAACTCTGTGAAAGGCAACAAACAAATGGAAATTATATTTAAAAGGAGACCAGAGTATTTTTAAATCACCAACATCCCTTTCAAAATTTGGTTTTACTTACTAAACTAGTGATAATCCTTAGTTTGATGGAACATTCATGGCAGTATTGCTAATATAAATAGTTCTATCATTAATAATCTGTTAAATGCATAATTTTAAGTCCAGTAGCACTCCTGGTGTCCATGAAGAGCCAATTCCACCATTTTGCACAGTCTAAACAGCAGCAGCAATATCAGTGTGTGGAATTTCATTGTCCATTTCATTGTAGTGAACTTTGACAGTTTCACTATTACATCAGTCAGAACAGAGATCTGAAGATTGAAGAGACTGGTCTGATTTTGGAATCCATTTGTTAATCTATATAATTAAAAGTTTTATGTCCCATGTACGTGCCATGGTATTTTTGTGCCTTTTCAGATTAATTAGTTTCTGGTTAATCTTAATATTGAATGTTGATATGTGGCAAATAAAATTCTCCATGTTGAAACGTTGCAAATTTTGTAATACACCACAAATAGAGCAACTATTAAAAATCCTGCATAGGACCTGAATTGCCTCTCCGCAAACCTTACTTCCTTTCGTCATGATTTTTAATCACACTTGTCTGTTGTTACCATTGTAAATTATTATATCAACATTTCCTAATTAATTTTATTACTTCAATGGTCAGAATTTAGTTGCAGCCTTTTGCCAGTAAGTGACTCTGCAGGAGCTCCTAAAATCTCGCCAAACTGTTGCCATTGTTTACACACTAAAAAATCTTTCATATACTGGCCAACACCACAGATAAATAAACACAAAACATACATGACACTCATGAAAAAAAATGAATAGTTTTCATTCATATATGTATGCATGTATTTGCATATAATCTGCAAAGCAAGCAGCAGAAAAAGTTCTTTGAGGGAGTTACATACACTGTGGATAAAGAGGAACCTGTGGATGTACTGTACTTAGATTTCCAGAAGGTATTTGATAAGGTGCCACATCAAAGCTTACTGCAGAAAATAAAAGCTCATGGTGTAGGGGGTAACATATTTGCATGTATAGAAAATTGGCTAGCTAACAGGAAACAGAGAGTAGGCATAAATGGGTCATTTTCTGGTTGGCAAGATGTAACGAGTGGTGTGCCACAGGGATCAGTGCTGGGGCCTCAACTTTTTACAATTTATATAAATGGCTTAGATGAAGGGACCAAAGGTATGGTTGCTAAATTTGCTGATGACACAAATATAGGTAGGAAAATAACTTGTGAAGAGGACGTAAGGAGGCTACAAAGGGCTAGAGATAGGTTAAGTGAGTGGGCAAAGACCTGGCAAATGGAGCATAATGTGGGAAAATGTGAAATTGACCATTTTGACAGGAAGAATAAAAAAGAAACATTATCTAAATGGTGAGAGATTGCAGGGCTCTGAGATGCAGAGAGATCTGGGTGTCCAAGTGCATTGATTGCAAAAGTTTAGTATGCAGGTACAGCAAGCGATTAAGAAAGCTAATAGAATGTTATCATTTATCGCGAGGGGAATTGAATACAAAAGTAGGGATGTTATGCTTCAGCTATACAGAGCATTGGTGAGACCACATCTGGAGTACTGTGTACAGTACTGGTCTCCTTATTGAAGGAATGATGTAAATGCGTTGGAGGCAGTACAGAGAAGCTTTACTAGACTAATACCTGGAATGGGCAGGCTGCCTTATGAGGAAAGGTTGGACAGGCTAGGCTTGTATCCGCTGGAGTTTAGAAGAGTAAGAGGCGACTTGATTGAAACATGTAAGATCCTGAGGGGTCTTGACAGGGTAGATGTGGAAAAGATGTTTCCCCTTGTGGGAGAATCTAGAACTAGGGGTCAGTGTTTAAAAATAAGGGGTTGCCCATTTAAGACAGAGATGAGAAGAAATTTTTTCTCTGAGGGTCATGAGTCTTTGGAATTCTCTTTCTCAAAAGGCGGTGGAAGCAGAGTCTTTGAATATTTTTAAGGCAGAGGTAGATAGATTCATGATAAGCAAAGGGGTGAAAGATTATCAGGGGTAGGTGGAAATGTGGAGTAATCAGTTCAGCCATTAACTTATTTAATGGTGGAGCTGGCTCGAGGGGCCGAGTGGCCTAGTCCTGCTCCTTATTTGTATGTTCGTATGTCTGAAAGTAAAAGAGCAGGAAATTCTGGAATTAAAGGAACCATACTTCAAGTCTGGAGATGCCCTTAAAAAGGTCCTGAATGTTATCATGTTTATTTAAACTGACCCTTTTTAGTTGCACTACTTCTGTTACAGAGGTACTCAGAAAAGATGCAAATTAATTTAATCTCAAGATTCAAAATTTTTGGTCTTAATAAAAATGCAGCCTACTAAACAGATGAAACAGTCTGTCTATTCAATATTCTAGGCAAGGAGCTACCATAACTAGCCTCTATCAGAAAGCTTTTGATAGAAATTTGATTCAATTTGCAATATTTTAATTTAAAATATTATAATGCGCACTTCCAGTAATGAAGAAAGCATAGTAGTTTGGCAGTGGACAACAATTAATCTTAGGGGACCCACTAGAAGAGTTTTGAATTCTTCTCAATTTAAGAAAAGGACACAGTTTAGCAAAAAACACACCTGCATCATTTGTTCCATTAGACATGGAGGAATTCAACGATTCTGTAGTGTCCGGGCGCTTCAGACTGCCACCTGTGCTGCTGTGTGTGATCACTACTGGAGATGCTGAACTACAAAAAAATAAAGAAAAATGCCATTATAAAATGTAAAATCTGTTTGATGTCTCTTTAAACTTTCCTGTAGTGTGTGGCACTGTAAATAGTGAATTTATTTCTAATATTCAACTCTATGATTATATAGTTTTAAATAGTCTTCTTAGAACTAGCATGAGCTCAACTTACAAGCTTCAGTTAATGTCTTCATCCTCACTAACAATACAAGGGCACTTGTGACATAAGCAAATTCATGCTTCATACATCATCATATCAAAGGAAGGATTGTATTACAAAGTTGTTTCTCAGCATTGAATCATCAGGCTATTATGGTTTAAATCTTACACTATAAGGTTATTTATGAAAAGGACTACCGAGTATCTACAGCAGGTAAGAATGGATAAAATATACATGCAATTCTTTTTCATAATTTTCTCATTTTTAAGTGAACAGTCAGAGGGGAGGGAGAAATGCAATAGACAACTTCCTTCATATTTTGAAAAAAGAACAGAGGCGGTGGCATTGTGGTAATGTCACAGGACTAGTAATCCAGAGAGCTAAATTAATGCTCTGGGGACATGAGCTTGAATCCCACCACGGCAGGTCAAATTTGAATTCAATTAATAAATAAGGAATTTTTTTAAAAAGCTAGTCTTTCCAGACCCACAGCAATGTGGTTCACTCTTAAATGCCCTCTGAAATGGCCTTGCAAACCACTCAGTTGTATCAAACCGCTACAAAGTCTAAGAAAAGGAATGAAACTGGATGGACCACCTGGCATTGACCTAGGCACTGGAAATGACAATGACAAACCCAGCCCTGTCGAACGTGCAAAATCCTCCTTATTAATATCTGAGGGCTTATGCCAAAATTGGGAGAGCTGTCCCACAGAGTAGTCAAGCAACAGCCTCACACTCACACTGACGGAATCATACCTTAGAAACAATGTCTCTGACACCACCATTACCATCCCTGGTAGGGGTGGCGATACAGTGATATACAGTTGGGAGGGAGTTGCCCTGGGAGTCCTCAACATTGACGCCGCACCCCATGGGTCTCATGGCATCCGGTCAAACTTGGGCAAGGAAACCTCCTGCTGATTACCACCTACCGCAACCCCCACACCTCTCCTCAGCTGATGAATCAGTTCTTCTCCATGTTGCACACCAACTGAACGAAGCACTGAGGGTAGCATGACAGTATTGGTAGGAGTGACCACCACACAGTCCTTGCGGAGACAAAATCCCATCTTCATATTGAGGATACCCACCACCACTAACACCGTGCTAAATGAGGCGCTGTGGGTCAGCAGCAGCAGAATGGTTTTCAACCACAATCTGTAACCTCATGGCCCAGCATGTCCCACTCAACCATTACCATCAAGCCGGGAGACCAAGACTGGTTCAATGAAGAATGCAGGAGGGCATGCCAGGAGCAGCACCAGGCATACCTAAAAATGAGGTGTCAGCCTGGTGAAGCTACAACACAGGACTACTTGCATGCCAAACAGCAGAAGCACCATGCAATAGACAGGGCTAAGCGATCCCACAAACAATGGATCAGATCTAAGCTCTGCAGTCCTGCCACATCCAGTCGTGAATGGTGGGAGACAATTAAACAACAGAAGGAGACTCCACAAATATCCCCATCCTCAATGGTGGGGAGCCCAGCATATCAGTGCAAAAGACAAGGCTGAAGCATTTGCATCCATCTTCAGCCAGAAGTGCCGAGTGCATGATCCATCTTGGCCTCCTCCTGAGGTCCTCAGCATCACAGATGTCAGTCTTCAGTCAATCCAATTCGTTCCACATGATATCAAGAAATGGCTGAAGGCACTGGACACTGCAAAGGCTACGGGCCCTGACAACATTCTGGCAATAGCACTGAAGAGTGGTGCCCCAGAACTAGCCACATCCCTCGTCAAGCTGTTCCAGTACAGCTACAACATTGGGATCTACCGTCAATGCGGAAAATTGCCCAAGTATGTCCTGTACACAAAAAGCAGGACAAATCCAACCCGGCCAATTACCGCCCTATCAGTCTACTCTCAATCATCAGCAAAATGAGAAGGTGTCGTCGACAATGCAAGAAAAAATACCAGCAACAATTCTCAATTTTTGCGTCAACATTCAATCCTAATGTCACATGGCTTTCTTCCCCAACTAATAGAAATTTTTTTAAAGTCTACAATTGCATGCAAATTCGATTAATGAAGTAAAGTTTCTTAATCTGGCTATATCTTTTACCAGATATATTAAATTCTTCCACCCCACTTCCCCTTACGCCTGACTGTCACCATAAGGCAGAGGCAGGTCCAGAAACCAATGTTAGATAGCGAGTACCTTCACCTCCCTCCACCAGGGCTGATGGTTCAACTCGTGTTGATAATGATATTAAGTACTTTTTCATGTACTCTAGACATTTCAAATCACTTCAAAGAGCGAATTAACTTCAGAATGCAGTGACCTTATTTAGGTAGGCAAACCCACAGAGACAAATGTAGGTATTTATTCCAAGGTAGTAAGCATCTAATTTATGGGTACAAGTTGTATTTTTTTCTAAACATTCTCTGGTTATTTTTGGCGGACCCCATGAAACCATCTCATGGTGCCCCAGTTGAGACCAGGGGTAGAATTTTATGCTCTCCCAAGCAGCGGGTTTGGATGGTGGGGACCGCGCCACCATCCTGCCTCCGCTGATATTTAGTCCAGGGTGAGAGGCCTGTGAGTAGCCTTCTCACCCTGCCACCAGTTGTAGCCCTTAACTGAATAATTAACTCCCAACTAAGGGTCTCTTCCTGCCGCAGCAACCGTGCAGGCCACTTCCCAGCTCCTTGTACAGGGGGTGGGAGGTCTCTCGTTCAACATTGGAAAGGGTTGCTGGGGGGTCCTGCTGAGGGCCACCCCCCTCCCCCACGATCCCTATCCCATGAGACCCTTCCTGCCCTGATCTACCTGAGGCTTGACTGCAGCAACGCCCCTCAGCCTCCTGTAGATGCAGCTATAGCAACATCCACTGTCTCCACGGTGGCACTGCAGCTGCTGGCAGCTCTGCAAGGCTGGGACATCTAGCAACGGGATCCTAAATCCTATGGAAGGCCCGCCGCTGTCCAGTTAAGTGCCTGACTGGCACTAAATTCGGCGGCCCTTCCGTAGAAGATGCGGGGTCTTGAGTTGTTTTCCCCTGACGTCAAGACCCCCACCGCCAGCACAGAATTTCCAACCCCCCCCCCGCCCAGAAATATCTACATGAAGGCCGGTGCCTGAAGGAGCTATGTGACGCAGATAACACCATTCTGAGAACAATAGACAATTGACTGTGCTGTGTCTTTGTTATCTCCTGCAAAGGCTGCAGAGTTCCTTGAACTTATGTTGGGCAAGGGGGTGGGGGGAGGGAGGGGGAGTGGGAGAGAAAGCGAGAGAGAGAGAGAGAGAGAGAGAGAGAGAGAGAGAGAGAGAGAGAGAGAGAGAGAGAGAGAGAGAGAGAGAGAGAGAGAGAGAGAGAGAGAGAGAGAGAGAGAGAGAGAGAGAGAGAGAGAGAGAGAGAGAGAGAGAGAGAGAGGAGAGAGAGAGAGAAGAGAGAGAGAGAGAGAGAGAGAGAGAGAGAGAGAGAGAGAGAGAGAGAGAGAGAGAGAGAGAGAGAGAGAGAGAGAGGAGAGAGAGAGAGAGAGAGAGAGAGAGAGAGAGAGACTTTATTACTAGGAAACCACAGCCTCAGCATTTCTTCTAAAACTATTATTTGTAGTATTTCTATAATATTCTCAGAACTAATTTTTCTTATAACTATGTTATCAAAACTAAATGCAGAAAGACGCCAACAGTGTGGGTTCAATCCCCGTACGGGCTGCGGTAGTTCATGGAGGTCTGCCTCCTCACCTTTCCCCACACTTGAGGAGTGGTGACCCTCAAGCTATACATCACCAACTGTCTCTCCAATGGGGAGAAATGCCTATGGTCCTTTGGGACTATGGCTAGAGCAATTATTAAAACTACCATTTTCTTATATTGCCTGAGAATGTGTGGAGGCAGGTTCAATCATAGTTTTTAAAAAGGAACTGGATAATTATCTGAAGAGAAAAAATTTGCAGGGCTACGGGGAAATGGCAGGGGAGTGGGACTAGCTGAGTAGCTTTTACAGAGGCCTGACATGGACACAGTCGGCCAAATGGCCTCCTTCTACGCTGTATTCTATGATTCTAACCTCTGTTCTAAAGTACTCATTATTAATTCACATGTTTTTTCAAAGTTAAAATCATGTGACTGCTCCCCTGAGAAACTCAGCCATAAGAGACAAGGGGGAAAATTTTATGCTAGCAGCAGGGGTCTTGATGTAGGGGGGGAAACCAACGCAGAGATCCCCTCTTCTACAGAAGGCCCGCCAAATTTAGTGCCAATCAGGCACTTAACTGGACAGCAGCCGGGCCTTCCATAGGATTTAGGATCCTGTCGCCAGAAGTCCCAGCCTTGCAGAGCTGCTGGCCAATCAGAGGCTGGCAGCTGCAGTGCCACAGCAGAGGCAATGGCTGCTGCTATAGCTGCAGTGAGACCGGAGAGTGAGGAGTGGCACTGGAACCAGGCTTAAGGTAGTGAGTGAGGGATCTCACGGGGTGGGCGGTAAGGAGGCCAGGGACAAAGGCAGGGTTGGTGGAGGATGGCCCTCAGTGGCTACCCGCCACCACCCCCCGCCACTTTCCAATGCCGGGTCCTTCGTTCAGGCACTAAGTGCCCCCCGGGAAGCAGCCCCCACATTTTTTTTCTGCAGTGCGTTCCGTGCAGTGGCAAGGCCACCCGCCGCATGGGTAATTGCGGCTACAGCGGGAAGCTGCCCTTAATTGGGGGTTAATTACTCAGTTAAGGGCCTCAATTGGCTGCGGGGCAGGAAGGCCATTCACAGCTCTTCCCACCACAGACTAAATTTCAGCGGAGGTGGCCGGGTCCTCCCCATCCCCCGCCACCCCCCTCCCACCCAATTTTATGCTTTCCCTACCTCCAAACCCACTGTGGGAGACAACATAAAATTCATCCCTAGGAAATTCCCAGGTTTGATCCAACAGCAGAGCTATTTTTGGGAGGGAATTCCAGAGCTTAGGGCCTAGACAGTTGAAGGCCTAGCAATAAATGGCAGGGTGAAGGAAATCAGAGATGCACAAAAGGCCAAAATGAGAGGAATGCAGTATTCTCAAAGGGTTGTAGAACTGAATGAGGTTACTGAGACAGGGAGGGGCAAAGCTGTAGAGGAATTTAACACAAGGATGAAAATTTAAATTTGAGGAATTACTGAAATGGGAGCCAATGTAGGTTAGTGAGTGCATAGTGAATGGGACTTAGTGCGAGTTATGATAGACACAGAGGATGCAAGATGGGAAGCCAGCCAGGAAAGCATTGAAATAGCTGAGCTTGAAAATAATAGAAGCATGAATGAGGATTTCAGCAGCCGATGGGCTCAGACTGGCTAAATTACAGGAAGCATAGTGCGTTTTAATACTGAAATAACAGAAGCAATATTGGAATTCCAGTGCATGTAATAAAACAATTTCATATTGGTCAGGTTTATTTAAAGTTGTGTTGGAATCTGCATCTAGTATAGATGCTGATCTCCGTTCAGCTTAATGGAAGCTCACCAGAAACAGACCACTGGATAGCTCAACTGAATAGATCTTTACTGGTCAGCAAATCTAATACAGTCTCCACAACACTGTTTCATATTGAAGAATGAGAGAATATCCCTGAACAAGAAACATTCACAAGTTTTTTTTTCATTTAACTTACTCTCCCCAGGCATAGTTTATGAAAATTTATTTTTCCTCTTGAAAAATCTTAATTCCCATTGAGAATTCATGCATGCATCATAAACAGAATACTACATGCATATGAAGGGAAGGAAAAATTATAAATCTTCTTGAAAAGTGGACTGACCTAAACTTGTTTGTTCTTGTATCGCTGAGGAGTTACCAGGTTAGTCAGTGTAGTTGTGAAAATATTCTTCATTTTTCACACTGGTGCCACACAGACTCCTTTATGTATCTTTTGTTGCTTCCTTAATTTCAAATGGTTTGAAGTTCTGAAGAAGGGTCTCTGACCTGAAACGTTAACTCTGCTTCTCTGCACAGATGCTGCCAGACCTGTTAAGTATTTCCAGCATTTCTTGTTTTTATTTCAGATTTTCAGCATCTGCAGTATTTTGCTTTTATTTTAGGGATGCTTAGAGTTGGTTACATCAATCTAACCAAAATTTCATGAAAAACTCATTGTTTCTGATTCAAACTGCGTCAAGCTGTTCTCAGAGGTCTCAGTCCCCTAAAAGCTTATCTTTTCAGCAGCTCTATCTGTCAACACTTTGCTACTCTACAATCTAAACTGGAGACTGCAAGTCAGCAGCTATATAAATTGAAACAAGTTATTCAGAATAAGCCAGGTCTACATTTTTTGCCATTTACTTAATAAAAACCTTAAAATAAAACTTTATTTTGTTGACATAATGGACATCGTAAGAATTGTAAAAATATGCATACATTTAAACATGGTTCATCTTTAGCCACATATTTCAATGAAAACTCTAAAAACATGAAGGGAAAAGTTTGATTCTACAGTTAGTTGCTCTTATGTGGACAGCAGTTGTGTGTTTGTATGTGTGTGAGAGTGTGAGTGAGGGTGAGTGTGAGCATGTGAGAGAGAGGCCGGGATTTAGTCCAGGTGACGGGGTCTCGACCTTCGGCAAAAATGCTGGCGAAAACCTCATGTCGCCCCTTCTGTTGGAGGCCCAGCGAATCAAGTGCCAATGAGGCACTTAACAGGACAGTGGCAGCCTTCCACCTGATCAAGGACCCCGGCAACAGAAATCCCATCCTCTCAGAGCTGATGGCCAATCAGAGGCCAGCAGCTCTTTGATTGTGCAGCGCCACTGTGGAGACAATTTCTGCTGCTGTTGGAGCATGTCCCGAGGCCTAGGAGCAGCGCTGGACCCAGGCCACAGGTAGGTCAGGGCAGGAGGGGTCTCGCGGGGTGGGGCTCGCCGGGATGTAGGGGGGTCAGCAGCAAGGGCAGGGAGTAAGCTTTCAGCTCCCGCCCCCTCACTCCTTCCCAATGTCGGGTTCCTTGTTCAGACACTAAGTGCCTTTTAATGAGGGACCCCCATCCCCAGTTTTTCTTGCCATACTCCCCATGCAGGGACAGGCCCACCCACCGCTCAGCTAATTCTGGCAGTAGCGGAATGAGGCCTTTCACTCGGCATTAATTGCCCACTTTAGGGCCTCAATTGGTAGTGGGGCGGGAAGGCCGTACACAGGCCTTCCCGTCCCGGACTTAATTTCTGCCTAGGCAGGAGGATGGTGGGGTCTCACCCCATCCCCACCGCCATCCCACGTGTTTGTGGAATGACTAATTCTTGGACAATGTATAAAGCAAAACAAATGAGGAAGCCTTACACCTTTTACCATCAAAATTCATCCCTGGTCATAATACAAGGGTGGTACTGAGCAAATTGTTGGAGCTGCGGGCTGAAAAATCCCCGGGTCCTGATGGACTTCATCCTGGTGTGTTAAAAGAAGTGGCTAGTGAAATAGTTGACGCGTTGGTTTTAATTTTCCAAAATTCCCTAGGTTCGGGGAAGGTTCTAATAGATTGGAAAATAGCCAATGTAACTCCTTTATTCAAAAAGGGAGGGAGACAGAAAGCAGGAAACTACAGGCCAGTTAACTTAACATCTGTCATAGGGAAAATATTAGAAGCTATTATTAAAGATGTTATAGCAGGGCACTTCAAAAAATTCAAGGTAATCAGGCAGTGTCAACATGGTTTTGTGAGAGGGAAAACATGTTTAATCAATTTATTGGAGTTCTTTGAAGAAGTAATATGTGCTGTGCATAAAGGGGAACCTGTGGATGTATTGTACTTAGATTTCCAGAAGGCATTTGATAAGGTGCCACATCAAAGGTTGTTGTGAAAAATAAAAGCTCATGGTGTAGGAAGTAATATATTGGTATGGATAAAAGATTGGCTAGCTAACAGGAAACAGAGAGTAGACATAAATAGGTCATTTTCTGGTTGGCAAGATGTAATGAGTGAATACAAAAGTAGGGAGGTTATGCTTCAGTTATACAGAGCATTGGTGAGATAGAGCATTGGTGAGACCACATCTGGAGTACTATGTACAGTATTGGTCTCATTTAAGGAAAGATGTAAATGCGTTGGAAGCACTTCAGAAAAGGTTTACTAGACTAATACCTGGAATGGGCGGGTTGTCTTATGAGGAAAGATTGGACAGGCTAGGCTTCTACTCTCTGGAGTTTAGAAAAGTAACTGGCTACTTGATTAAACATATAAGATCCTGAGGGGTCTTGACAGGGTGGATGTGGAAAGGATGTTTCCTCTTGTGGGAGAATCTAGAACTAGGGGTCACTGTTTAAAAATAAGGGGTTGCCCATTTAAGACAGTGATGAGGAGAATTTTTTTCTCTGAGGGTTGAGAGTCTTTGGAACTCTCTTCCTCAAAAGGCAGTGCAAGCAGAGTCTTTGAATATTTTTAAGACAGAGGTAGATAGATTCTTGATGAACAACAGATGAAAGGTTATCAGGGGTAAGCGGGAATGTGAGGTTACAGTTAGATCAGTCATGATCTTGTAGAACGGCGAAGCAGGCTCGAAGGGCCGAGTGGCCTACTCCTGCTCCTAATTCGTATGTTCGTACAATAATGAAGTTGCAATTTTGATACAGTAATTTAGTTAAAACTATATTTTTTAATCTATGTTAACACACGCACACACAAAATTAATTTCCTTGCTCGTACAAGACAAGTTTTGTGTTAGTGACTGAACTGCAGGAAAGAAGGCTGCAATTAAAACCAGAGGATGATTGCCAGGGGTGGGGAATAACATTTATTCTAATGTAAGCTTTATTACCAGCATTTACAAAATAGGAGATAAATTTTTTAAAACTGGCTTTTTTTGTAAACCCTATTATAATTTGCCTTGCTAAAACCACAAAACAGAGCCCAACTTGAGTAATTGTGATTTTAGATTAAACCCAGCTTTAGGACTGACACATTAAATACCATATCCACAGAGATCCTCAGTAAATGAATGATTAATATGCCAAGCAGCTCCTTTAGAGATACCAGGGAAACTTTTGTAATTATGCCATCACTGAATCCTGTTTTGGGAAATTAACCTCCACATGCTGCTTTTAAACTTGGTCTAGGAAATCAATCTTCCAGGCAAGGTGAGCCCCACTTTATTATGGAGACTTAGACAGCGAATACTTGCAGTTACTCAAGTGAAACTGGTCCCCTCATCTCAATGGCAAAACCTCAGATCATATTCTTATGTATCTATAAATCTGCAATTTCAACAGTTCCTAGACCTTGGCTTGCTAACAGACCGGGCTGCTGACACCCGTGCACAGTATTTGGCTGTACTTAGTATTAAAAGCGCTTTAGGATAACTACTAATATTGGTCCAAAATACAAAGGCCTTGCATAGACAATGTAATTGCTCTTTTTTTACTTCTAGAAATGTAGTTCCAAATATATTCACCTCATGGAATCCATGAAGTAGCTCAGATGGTATGTACACTCAGTTAAAGGACAAATCACAATCTCCCAAAACAATCTCTGGCATGGACTCAATGGGGACAAATGGCCTCCTTCTGTGCCATTAAGACTCTGACTGTACGAATCAATTTTTTGTATTTCTCGAATTTTCTTCCGCTCATCCTGAATGTGCACTATACTGTTTGGGTACAGTTCCATGAACACCGACAGCTCTCCGCCACCTTGTTGCAGTAACCATTCTTCATGTGTTAAACACACAGTATGTGTTGGCAGGTTTTACCAACTATGGAGGACAGCCATCACATCCGAATTCTAACCTGTTTTCTTAATGGCCACTCACACAAAGACTTTTCAGCAGGAGTCATTTCAGTTGGTTTTATGCCCACGGGTGAGGAGGTAAAATATACGGCGCCCCAACTACTTCCCAGGCAAAAATCAGCACAAACCACTCAACAAACCCAAGACAATTAGGTCTATGAACATAGGAACAAGAGAAGGACATTCAACCCCTCAAACCTCTTCTCATTCTATTAGAAAAATTGTGATCTGTACCTCAACTCCATTTACCCGCCTTTGCTCCATTTCCCTTGATACCCTTAGCTAACAAAACAGGTTAAAAAGTCCTTCCTGATTTCACCCCTAAATGTCCTAACTCAAGATTATGCCCTCTTGTTCTGGATTCTCCCAAAAGAGGAAATAGTTTCTCTGTATCTAATCTACCAGTCTCTTTATCATATTAAACATTTCGATTAGATCACTCCTTAACCTTCTAAAGAGAATACAAACCAACTTTATTCAACTGGCCTCATATTTTAACCCTTAAGCCCTGGTGTAATTCTCGTGAATCTGTGCTGTACGCCCTTACAAAGCCAATAATATCCCTCCTGAGGTTTGGTGCCCAAAATCTAACACAGTATGCCAGATGGGGTCTCACCAAGGTTCCGTACAACTGAAGCATCACTTCCTCACTTTTGTATTCCAATCCTCTTTGGATAAAGGACAATATTCCATTGGCCTTTTTGATTACCTTTTATACCCGTGTGTTAGCTTTTAGCGAGTTGCATACCTGCATGCCCAAACCCCATTGCTTCTCCACAGCTCCTAGTCTCTCATCAAGATATTCAGATTTGTCTATATTGTATCCAAAGTGGATGGCTTCACATTGATTTCCAACTGCCATAGATTTGCCCACTCACTTAGTCTATGTCCTTTTGTAATGTCCTGTTCCCACTGACACAATTTACCTCGCCTCCTAACTTAGTGTCATATGCAATGTTGGATGTACAACTCTCTTCTCCTTTATACAAGATTGACTGTGCGATAAGGTGAAATATATATGGTGAAAAGCTGCGGCTCCAGTACAGATCCCTGTGGAATCAGAGTACGTTCCCTTTATCCCTACTCCCAACCATTTACCAACCCACATCACAGGGTTACCTCCAATTTCATGTGCTTTCATTTCTGCTGATAAACTCTTATGCAGAACTTTATCAAATGCATCCTGGAAGTCCATATGTATATAAAACATTCATAGGTGCTCCTCTATCCACTATGCTAGTGACTTCCTCAAAAGATTCAACTCAATTATACTCAATTATTCTTAATTGGAATTTTGGCATTTATTGCTAAAGGAATAGAGTATAAAAGTAGGGAAGTGTTGCTGCAACTGTTCAAGGCATTGGTGAGACCACACCTGGAGTATTGTGTACAGTTTTGGTCCCCTTACTTGAGAAAGGATGTAATTGCATTGGAGACAGTTCAGAGGAGGTTCACTAGATTGATTCCAGAGAAGGGGGGCTTGTCTTATGAAGAGAGATTAAGCAGTTTAGGCCTTTACTCTCTGGAGTTTAGAAGAATGAGAGGAGATCTAATTGAGGTATACAAGATGATTAAGGGGATTGACAAAGTAGACATAGAGAGGACATTTCCTCTTGTGAGGCAATATAGAACGAGAGGTCATAGTTTTAGGATAAGGGGTAGCAGATTTAAAACCGAGATGAGGAGAAATTACTTCTCTCAAAGGGTCGTGAGTCTGTGGAATTCACTACACTAGAGTGCGGTGGATGCCAGGACATTGGGTAAATTTGAGGAGATAGACAGATTTTTAATTAGTAATGGGTTGAAGGGTTATTGGAGAATGGGCAGGAAAGTGGAGTTGAGGCCAAGATGAGATCAGCCATGATCGTATTGAATGGCGGAGCAGGCTCAAGGGGCTGAATTGCCTACTCCTGCTCCTAGTTCTTATGTTCTTATATTCTTAATCAGATCCAAGCTATCTTTCACAAATACATGTCGACTCTTTGATCAGCTCATACCTGTCCAAGTACTCAGTCACTCAGGGCTGGATTTTGTGCTGGAGGCAGGGCTCCGGGTGCCAGGCCAAAAAGATGGGGGAGCCCTGCCTCTGCCTTTTCGTGCCTCCCTGGAGCAATCCTCCAGTCTGAGTCAAAGTTTTAGGAGGCAGGATCCCCATCCCTTTAAAGACTTCAAATCAGAAGAGTGGTGGCCACTGCCAGTATTGCAGAGGCCTTGGAACCAGGCCTAGCAGTGGAACCCCTGAACAGAGGTAGGTGAGGCGGGGTCACGGGGCCAGTCGGGAAGGCCCCGGCAAGGGGGTGTGGGGGTGGTTGTTCAGTCCAGGGGAAGGGGGGGGGTCCCAGGGGGTAAAGTTGTTCCCGGTGGGAATAAATTGCCCACGAAGGAGGGTTCACCATCCCTCCAAGTCTGCAGGGAAGATCCTCATTTTACAAGGTACCTTCCCTGTGCAGCAGATGCCCCACCCACCACAGGTAAGATCCTAGCGGCAGCAGGGACAGACCCTTAATAGGCCACTTAAGGGCCTCAATTGGCCTCTGGCCGGGAAGGCTATTGGCAACCTATTCCACCCCTGGGAAGATTGCTGGGCAACTGGCCCTCTGTTCCCCCGCCACCCGTTGCGATTTTCCATGCCCCCCACCTCTGACTGCGCCTCTTGGGGGCCTGTAAAATCCTGGCCTCGATGTCTAATGATATCCCACAACTGATGTTAAGCTGTTACTGGAATCTAACAGGTCTGTACTTACCTGGTTTCTCCCTCTTTCCCTCATTCGATATTTGCAATTTTCCAATCCAAAGCCACAATTCTAAAATCTAGAGAACTTGTTAAAATTTATGAACAAATCTAAAATTTTCTCATCTATTTCTTTCAATCAGATCCTAGAGATTTATTTATCTTAAGTCCTATTATTTTTGTCATTGCCATTTTTTAATCCACTGAGCATCCCCCCTCAACTTATTTTTAGATTCCCTTGTACTGCTGGTATGTCATCTTCCTCCACTGTGAAAACAAAAATACTCATTTAAAAATTCTACCATGTCTTTGCTGTCCAATATAATTTTGCCCGCATCCATCTTTAATAGGCTCACATTCCCCTTTGCTACTCTTCCCTTAATATATTTACAATAATATTTGCTGTTCGCTTTGATATCTGTTGCACGTTTTCTTTATATTACCTTTTTGCACCATCACTGCTAGCTTTATTGCTTTCTTTCGCTCTCCCAGCTCACTGGATCTACACTGTTCCTTGCATTTGTGTAAATCTATTCACTTGATACTATCTCTTACTTCATTTGTTGACCATGGATACTTAACTACACACATTGAACCTTTGCCTTTTCATGGTATGTACTAGTTTTGCATTGTACCAAATATTTCTTTGAATACTTGCTACTGTTTAACTGTAGGTTTACCAATTAACAGTTCAGCTCAGTTTATTATGGTCACCTAATTTCTCATCCCTTTGAAGTTTGCCTTACTTACATTTAAAATATTGTTTCGTGACTCTCACTCTCAAAACTAATAACAAATTCAATCATATTAATGGTCACTAATTGTAAGATGTTCCCTTACTATTAGTTTAATTAATTAATTCTGGTTTGTTACTCAACTGTGATTCTAATAGGGCTGTTCTCTTGTTGGTTCTGAAACTTATTATTCTAAAGAACTGTAAGGATTAATGTCATATCACATGCTGTACGTACCTTATAAGGTACTGAGACAAGCTCAAGCATCAAATTGTGACAAGACTATATGAAAGCAATTCAAGACGAGGTCACAGGAGATCTTGATTACTAATCAGAGGAGGTCAGAAGTAAATGGAACTCGTATATATTTCAAACTGATAATGATGCTAGAAGTAGCATTATTTTAAAGCAAGGAGTTTCACGTAACAGTCAGCCATTCATTCAGATCAAAAGAAAAGTTAATAGACTGAACTGGAACCAAGAAATGCAGAAAAGGTCCAAGTTTCCAGCTTGCCCTTTTGATCGAGAAAAGTATGTCAGATGTTCCCCTGACAAAATATCATACATTGATATTTACGTTAAAAGGACAACTTTGAATCATACGGGATCAGTCTTAGGACTGAATCAGTAGCCTCAAAAATATTGCAAGACGGATAGGAAAGTCAAAATTCACACAATTTCAGAACAGTATACAGAAAGCATCTTGTACTTTAAACTTTGAGTACAGGAGGGGATTGGAACGTCAATGGGGAAATGAGCATAGAGAGTAAAAGATTGTCAGCTGCAACCTCTCCTGTTAATTTTAAAGGGTGCATCCTGTCATGTGAGTCCTACTGTTGACCTAACTATTGCTCTATGATTGGCCAAATGCCGAGAAGTTCAGAACATTCTAGTTTTTCAGATAGTGGATAAGAAAGGCTGGTAATATGGGATAACAGCTTGAAATGGGAAGATATTCACCAGTAAGACATACCAATCGATGCAAATAGGAGGTACTCTTTGATCCTGTTGGAACTAGAGTCTCTCCTCCTTGCCTTATTGCCACAGGAAAAAGTAACTCTAGGACCAGTTCTGGAACTCATTGAGTGAAGCAACACACTGAAGCATAGTCAGGGTAGAAAATATTTTAAGCAGCGGAGTTTTAAAGGGTTGAATTTAGTACTTGTCAAAATGAGAAATACCAATGTTGTGGAACAGATCCATGTTGGTATCATGTGCTGCAAAATCAAGTAGAGCAAGGAAAAATGCAGATTCTAGTTTCCTCTGCTCTCGCCCAACATTGTGCCTTAACCCAATACAACCACAACTAATATTGTTCTTCTTAACCTAATCTCAGATCGCACACCCCACTTTACTAGGTTAGTAGAAAGTTAATTCAATTTTGTGTGAATTTGTCAAGAAGGCAATAAACATTTGAGAATAACTTTGAAATAGATTTCCTCAATATATTTCATAGCTTTCAATGCAAACAATGCATGAAAAGAAAATGACACTTGAGTCACCATAGGCTCACTTAAATATTTAAGAAAATAAATTTCAAATAATTTTTTTGAGGTACTCACTCTAAGCAACGCTTCGGAGAAGAATTATTCTGGTAGAACTCATCAGCATCATAGAATTCATCCTCACTGCTGGAATATGAAAAATCTGGGACTGTATTAGGAGACAGATTTACATGGCTGGGCGAAGTGATGCTGCTGCTGGGTGCTGACTGTCCACTTCCTAGTTTACAGAAACACACAATTGTACTTCAGTTGTTAACATGCACTTCTATTACTAGGCATTTTCTAATGGAAAGGTGCAATCAAATAGACTTTCACAGAAGCTCATATTGCTTACTTTCTAATGCAAGTTTCTATTTTTTGTCTTAATGATGTATGTATTATAATACAAAACAGGCTTTTTAAATAAAAGTATATATATTGTTAGATCATCTATAAACAATCCAGCTGCTTTGCAACATACATTTTACTTCCTCTTAAGTTTTGTAACATTAACCAGCTTTAGCGACAGTAAGCTATCTTGATGCACTGTCAAGGTGAACGCACCAGAAATGTGTCCTTTTACCAACTGGAATGCAGTGAATGCTCTTCCAGTGGCCCTGTGTATCTATGTATAAATGCTCCTCTGAGCAAAGAGCTAAGACTGCACCCCAGAATTAACCTTTACATAGAGTGGGAAGACTATTCGTTCATCCAGGACACCGATTCTTTAAAATGGACAGAGTCCCAGGTGATTTTCTTTCCTTGTGGGATAACAGAAATTTCTATTTGCATTTGAAGGTTGACCAATTAAGGAAGAAATGTGATTCTGAAGACAGGTAATTTTACTAGTGGCAATCTAATCAATTTGTAATACAATTAAATAGAGCACTGTTTTGATTATTTTCATTACTCTTTGTACTATAGACTCCCTCCACTCTCTTCTCTTCTGTAAGCATTAGTTCCTTACAGATATATAGTACCATAAGCACCAGGTACCTTATAATTTTTGTTTTTATTTCCAAAAAAATACTTTATTCATAAAAATCTGTAGAAAATACATTACCAAACAGTTTCAAACAGCACCAAAAAATACAAACATTGCAAAGGAGATCAGTTTCCTTCAATACAATCATGAGTTGCTTCACAACCCTTCCATTTCACATTTGTCATGCCAATTACATTTTTACATTTACAGCAAATGAAAATTTTCCCGATACAGTTCGAGGGGTTTCCCATGGGTCCAGCCCCTCAGTTCAGCTTGGTGGGGGAACCTTACACTGTGCTCTTTCCCCATTGAGCCTTTGCTGCGGCTGCCCCAAGCTTTAGTGCGTCCCTCAGCACGTAGTCCTGGACCTTGGAATGTGCCAGTCTGCAACATTCGGTGGTGGACAACTCTTTGCGCTGGAAGACCAGCACGTTTCAGGCAGACCAAAGGGCGTCTTTCACCGAATTGATAGTCCTCCAGCAGCAGTTGATGTTTGTCTCGGTGTGCGTCCCTGGGAACAGCCCGTAGAGCACAGACTCCTGTGTTACAGAGCTGCTTAGGATGAACCTCGACAAAAACCACTGCATCTCTTTCCACACCTGCTTTGCAAAGACACATTCCAGGAGGAGGTGGGCAACCGTCTCTTCCCCACCACAGCCACCGCGGGGGCATTAATAACTCAGGCATGTAGTCACTCTTCACCAGTGAACTTAGGCAGTGAAGCTCAGCGGACTATTTATCTGAACATTACCACAGAAGAGTTCCATCCTGACCTCTTCCAACGCCCACACAATTCCAGCAAGGGTTGTCTGACAGGATCAGGATCAAGGAACCTGGCCAATTATCCCTTCCCTAACCTTAATACTCAAGTAGATCAATCCAAACAATTTAGTAATGTTGTATTATACCCTTGCAGCTTAACAATACCTACTGAATAACTGTTGTAAAAGTCTTTTTGTGATGAAATAACAGCTTCCTCAAAAAAAAAGAGGAGCTGTTTGGAATGCAAATGGATAACCATTACTCAAATGGTAAACAATAGAATACCTAACGAATTTCACAATACAGCTCATTGACTTAAGTATTTGTATCAGTTCCCGGCTCCATGATTGCGCAAAATTCAAACAAAAGGATTTGTTTTCTCTCTTTGCATTTTAATACTTCACATTTTACTAAGTTTGAGTTGCAACTCACTCTTTTCCCCTGATGTGACCAGCACCTTGGCATCAATGCTGATGAGAACAATTTGACTACAATTACTACTACTAATACAATTTCAGCAATGAAGCTAATATGAATATTGACAAGAAAATTGGAAAAGGTTGCTAAAACTGGCTGCCATTGTATGAAAAAAAGTTAACATTTCAATCACATTCATAATGGCCATAAACTGCTTAAAAACAGCAGAGTTAAAGTAGACGTTACAAATCTGAAGACCTGTTCCAGTCATGAGTTCATCATAATAATAAATCAGGCTATTTTAGTTGATTTATGTCAAAAGGAGGTGTATAATAAGTTGTAAAATAAAGGCTTCAGTGCAGCATAAAATGGATACACAATGGTTAAATGTAGACTACTGAACTTGCCTCTCATGTCCAGAAAAATATAAAAATACAAGTATGGAATTGTGTACTCCTGTTTTTGTCATTCAAGTCCCAACAGACTAAAGGCACTGAAACAACCCACTCTCAAGCTTCTCTACACAATTCTTCTACGAGCACAGCAAAGGCTGAATCAACTCTCAATCCTCTATCTCCCCAGGGGGTGCAGGGGTGGGGCAGAAGGGTTTTCTATAGTGGTGCAACTGGAAACGAAAGCTCCGTCCTAGCATTCCAACACAAAACGTGTTCTCCCTACTCAAGTATCAAGTTTTCTCACTCATGAAATAAACTCCACTACTCCAGTATTCCTTTTCTTTTAAAAAGCTAAATCACAAAACACACAGAAACATGACTACAGCTGGCACATCATCAAATTACATGTTAATAGTTCTGGTCAAGCTGATAACACCTAAATTTCTATATCCATGCATCATAGCATATCGACTTATAGGAAAATAAAATACATCTAACCTGTACTGTTGGGAGTTGGTGTCTGATGGTTACCCATTGCATTAACAGCAGATCCCACAGCCAATGTTGATGGACGCTGCTCTGCTTTACATAACTGAGCAGGCTCTGTAAAAAAAGCATCATCAAAACAGCGCATTACAGTGCCCTCTTGAACAATAAAGTCTATGCTATAGAGTGTTTGGAACAGTCAGAAGAAAGTGCAGCATGTCCTTTTGTGACTAGCCCAAAGTCTCAAATAGTATACACTGTATTTAAAGATTTACAACACATCCTGTTTATTTTAAAATGTAATACAACATTTCAATGTTAAAAACAAATCAGATCGGTTCTAAAAATAGCTATCAATTTCATCACTCAGTTGAATCAGCAGTGGAGAGGTTCACATCAATATTTTCTAGTCCATTAAAAACAATAGGAGGGCTGTTGCAAATATGATACTTAGCCTGTGAAACAACAAAATACAACAATCTTGCAATATATTCAATTTGAGCTCTTAGCTTGCAATCAGAAATAGTCTAATAGCACTTCCAGTATTAGTATCACAAAAAAATGAGGAATCATTTACATGGAACCCAGAATCAAATGCCTGTAGTGGAAACTATATTATTTCCAATTATGAATTTTGTATTGCGCCTTTTTCTGCTTCAGCAGTAAAACTCGGATAATGACAATAAATATTACAAATTTATATCGTTTAGCCTGCAGCATAATCTAGAGATTCACTTTGTCAACACACCAGAATACTGCAAGTAATGTATAGGGATTGTTATCCAGTCACATTTGATTTCAAAAGCTATTCTAAATTAAATTCTTTACAGCTAAATTTATTAAGTCCCATTTTACAACGTCTGTAAATTGTTGTTCTAGGGTTAAAAACACATTCACATCAAATTTGCTGTCAAAATAACTATGAGGCTATTGGACTCATTGTTACTTAAGTGCAAATACCACACCAACTACAGGCAAGGGCAGATGTGTGATTAAACGTGGAAATTGTAAAATTGTTGGAGATGGACCGTTCTGCTGTTAGCTCCACAAAAATGGCATTTCGTTGTCTGGCTCCCCAATCAAATGCATTGAGTGAAGTGAAGTTCTTATACTTGCACTGTAGGTATGAATAAACTCGCCACAGAAACTAAAGTCATTTCGTCTAATTACCCCTTTCACGTCACAATAAATGTTAATTACTGCCAGTCAACTCTCTGGCACTGAAACTTAACAATTACAAGTGTGGAGCCTCATTACTTCAGGTTTTAATTGAATTACCTTAAATCTGTGCCCTCTTGTTCTCGATCCTTTCACCACTGGGAACAGTTTCCCCTATCTACTCTGTCCAGACCCATGATTTTGAATATCTCTATCAGATCTCCTCTCAAACTTCTCTTCTCTGAGGAAAACAGTTGTTGGAGATTTAAATATTTTAAAAAAGTTTTAATGTCAATAGCTATCAATTTCATCACTCAGTTGAACTAGCAATGGAGAGGTTCACATCAATATTTTTTGCTTTTACTTCCGGCCTCTTTTAATCCAATCTTTTTCTCCTCTTTATTTTTCTTTCTGTACCTGATTTAGGATTGAATTCACCTATTCTAATTTACACTTCCTTCTCAATTTTTGCACTGTTAATTTTATAATGTTTCAGTCTGATTGGTTAGTGAGATACACAGTTGCTTGTCCTGTTGACCAGATGGCCTGTAGAGGGCCCGCACCATTCTGGTCTCGCAATTACAGCTCAAAATATCATTGACAATGGGACAAATTTTGCTGTGATTGGTAAACTTTGTCTTGCACACACCTATAGACTTTGTGGGCTGGATCTTGTTCTCTTCCCGACGACGGGTTTCATGGCGGGGGGGGCGGAGAACTGGCGCGGCAGCAGCTGCCACGGAACCAGAGGCCGGGATTACCGGTTCTGATTCTCCCGGGGGCAGGATGGACCGATGACGGCCTTCCTGCCCAGAGGCCAAATAAGGGCCTCTTCCCGCCGCTGGAATCATACCAGTGGCAGGGGTGGGAGGGCTCCGTCGCACGGGAAGGACGCCTTGAAAAACGGGATCCCCCAAACCAAATGCCCACCCCAACCCCGCCCTGTCGCCGGGGCTTTCAGGGCTGGCCCTGGTGACCCTGCCTCACTTACCTGAGGTCCGGGGGTTCCAGCGCTGGGCCTGGGTCTGCTGGCCACCAGCAGTGGCCACTGCTCCCTTTGGTGCTGGCAATATTGCTGAGTTGCCGGCCCTGTGATTGGCCAGCACCTCTTGGAGGTGGGATCCCCATCCCTATTAAGTGCTTAAAGGACCGGGGACCTTGCCTCCTTAAACTTTGACCACAAAAGACCAGAGGATCGCTCCAGGGCTCAGAAAAAATGTAGAGGCGGGGTTCCCCCAACCTTTCGGCCCGGTGCTGAGAGCCCCGCCTGCTGCATAAAGTCCAGCCTTGTGCAGAGCTTTGCATGGCAAGTTGCTGTCAGCAGAACAACCAAACTGCATGGTGCCCTCTACAGGGCATCTAGACCTGTGTGAACAGGGCAAGCAACTGTGCGTCTCCTTAACCAATTAAACTGATAATGAGCTTCCAAATTGCACATGTCTGCTTGCCGTAAATCGCTGTCCGATTTGCACATAAGTAACAGTGAAAGCTGTTAGCCTCAACATTACATTCTCAGCAAAATCCAGCCCACTAAATGGGCAAGGGCAAGTCTAACTAATAGCAGGTGCTATTCATTGCCCTGCCACAGAAAATCTTGGGCCAATGTTTTTACACTATGGAGATATTTTATTGGACACAATACTAATGAGCTAGGATAATTAACAGAAATAAGTACCTACCTTACTTCCTTATTATCTTTCACCCAGTATTTTTTTTAAATACAAATAATTAGCTGTTTAAAATATGTACAAGCTGGTCTTGAAGAAGCTAACAGCCAAATTTTGTCTTTTTAAAAAAAAAATTGTAATTTTTACAAGTGTACGCGAGATATCCTCTTAGTTTAGTCTGCTTGTACTCCGTCTTCTCTCATAAGATCATAAGAGATAGGAGCAGGAGTAGGCCATTCAGCCCTTTAGTGAGCCTGCTCCACCATTCAATAAGATCAATGCTGATCTGATTGTGGTCCCAACTCCACTTTCCTGCCTGTCCCCCATAACACTCGACTCCCTTGTAGATCAAAAATCTATCTAACTCAGCCTTGAATATATTCAATGACCCAGCCTCCACTGTTCTCTGTGGAACAGAATTCCAAAGATTAATGACCTCTGTGAGAAGAAATTCCTGTTCTTCGCTGTCTAAAATGAGAGACCCCTTATTTTGAAACTATGCCCCCAGTTCTAGCTTCCCCCATGAGGGGAAATATCCTCTCTGCATCTACCCTGTCAAGCCCCCTCAGAATCTTATATGTTTCAAGAAGATCACCTCTCATCCTTCTAAACTCCAATGAGTATAGGCCCAACCTGCTCAACCTCATATGACAATCCCAGGAATCAGCCTAATAAACCTTCTCCGAACTGCTTCCAATGCAAATATAATCCCTCTTTAAATAAGGAGAACCAATACTGTACACAGTACTCTAGACTCTCGTCAGCAGGGCGCTCTATTTACAGGTCCTTGTTAATCTCTCCTATGGCGAGTCATTAGGTGGTATGAATTATCACTTTGGCAGGATTGCTTTCGACAATAGAGGAGCCACAGCATTTGCTTTCTGCACAAATGGGATATTGATGCTGCAACCTTCCACTCCATAGCACTAACCATTTGTGTTTCAATACTGCTGTGTAAGGAGGTGGGCTTCAGTGTGCTGCTGCTTCTCTCTCTCTCTGATTGACTGCCACTGGGAAATCAGCAATATGCCCCATTTCCACATTTGCACTGTGGTTGATGAGGGACACAGAAAAGGTGGAACTTTCGGGACTGCTGGTAGGGCAGCATCAATTCTGCCTCTTTTACTGATGTCAAGACAGGAGAGGAGCAGGAGTAAAAAATAAAACCCTGCCCCCACACCCCCCCCCAGTCAGAATTTTTAGCCATGGGGAGAAAGGGCAGAAACCCAGCAGAACCAGGTCCCATACTAAATGCAACTCCACCTGGTAACATTCCTGGCACCCTCCCAGAACTCAGACCTTCGGGACTAATAACTATAATAAAAAAAAGTACTTAGCATTCATGCAGGAAAGAAAATTAAACATTAACTAGTTGTTTTTACTGCAAATATTGATGCTGCAACCTTCCATTCCACAGCACTAACCATTTGTGTTTCAATGCTGCTCTGTAAGGAGGTGGGCTTTAGCCACAGAATCTTCCTTATGATTCCCATACACTAAGCCCAAATTAACAACTAAGAAAATCAAAAAGTCTCCTCTCAATTTCAGGCATGTCAATGAACTGAAGCCAAGCATTTTCCCAGTTGGTAAAAAAGCAGAAGAAGGGTCAGTGACCTGAAAACATTAACTCTGCTTCTCTCTCCACAGATGCTGCCAGACCTGCTGAGTATTTCCAGCATTTCTTGTTTTTATTACTGGAGATAACTCCCCTGCTCTTCCTCAAAATACTGTCACCAGATCTTTTATGCCACCTGTGAGAGCAGACGGGGCCTCAGTTAAACATCTCATTCAAAAGACAACACTCCGTCAGTACTGCACTGGAGCATCAGCCTAGATTTTTGTGCTCAAGTCTGGGAGTGGAACTTGAACCCACAACCTTCTGATTCAGGGGCAAGAGTGCTGCCAACTGAGTCAGAGCTGACACTCCCTCCATTAGGGACTTGATTAGCTGGTTCGACTTGCTCGGTCAATGTCTGCCCATTGTCAATAATGTTTTCAGCTGCAAGTTGCTCGAAGTGTGAGATGGGATACGAGGCAGCACCCTCAACAGGACATCAGGATCTGAGTGAATGGGGCAAGCAACTGTGTATCTCCTTAACCAATCAGACTGAAGCATTGTGAAATTAACAGCACAAGGACTGAGAAAGAAGTGTAAGAGTGGGTGAATTCAATGTCAAATCAGGCACAGAAGAGAAAGACTGGATTAAAAGAGAAAAAAAAAGAGACAAAAAAGAAAAGTGAAAAAAGTAATTAACTTTTTTAAAATCTGCAACAACACTTAAAACTTGAGACGGTTGTGAATCTTTGGAATTCTGTACCCCAGAGGGCTGTGTGCTCAGTCATTGTGTATATGCAAAGATGAGATCGATAGATTTTGGACTCTAAGGGAATGAAGTGATTTGGAGATTGGGTGGGAAAGTGGAGTTGAGGTGGAAGATCAGCCATGATCTTACCGAATGGTGGAGCAGGCTCAAAGGCCGTATGGCCAATTCCTGCTCCTATTTCTTATGCTAATTTTCCATGCCAGATAATTTGACCAGCTGTAATTAACACTCATCATGCTGTTAAAGGGATACTTAGACATGAAATAACTTTACTCAGCTTGCTGTGGCGCATTTACTTTGTATCTACAGTGCAGGTACTGGCACTTAACACCAATCAATGCATTTGAACGGGGAATCAGACAGCAAGATGTCATTTTCCTGAGGTTAATGGCAGAGCAGCGCATCGCCGACAGCAACTTTTTGATTTCTACATTTAATTGTGCATCTGCCCACGTCTGACATTGCTGTAGCATTTGGACATAAATAACATTGAGCACTATTAACCTCATAAGAACACAAGAAATAGGAGCAGGAGTGGACCATATGGCCCATTGAGCCTGCTCCACAATTCAATATCATGGCTGATCTTAGGCTTCAATTCCACCTTCCCACCCACTCGCCATATGCCTCGAGTCCCTGAGAGACCAAAAATCTGTCTATCCCAGCCTTAAATGTATTCAACAATGGATCATCCACAACCCTCTGGGGTAGACAATTCCAAAGATTCACAACCCTTTGAGTGAAGTAATTTCTCCTCATCTCAGTCCTAAATGATTGGTCCCTTATCCTAAGACTGTGCCCCCATATTTTAGATTCCCCAACCAGCGGAAACAATCTCTCAATATCTACCCCATCCAGCCCCTTCAGAATCATGTATGTTTCAATGAGATTGCCTCTCATTCTTCTAAACTCCAGAGAATATAGGCACAATTGACTCAGCCTCTCATCATAGGACAAACCCCTCATCATTATTTTGACTGCAAATGTTGGGCCATTGCCTGCAAGTTACTTTAATGAGAGGAGGGGAGCAGAGAATTATTGGGCAAGAAAACTGGTGATGGATAAAAACACAACACGATCTTTTATTGGAGCTCTTTCACTTGCTGTATGGATGCTGAAATTACCCTGTCAGCTTATAGGTTTCCCTTACTTTCCAAAACAGGAGATGAGGACAAGGAACATGAGGGGCGGCACAGTGGTTAGCACCGCAGCCTCACAGCTCCAGCGACCTAGGTTCAATTCTGGGTACTGCCTGTGCGGAGTTTGCAAGTTCTCCCTGTGACTGCGTGGGTTTCCGCCGGGTGCTCCGGTTTCCTCCCACAGCCAAAGACTTGCAGGTTGATAGGTAAATTGGCCATTATAAATTGCTCCTAGTATAGGTAGGTGGTAGGGGAATATAGGGAAGGTAGGGAAGGTGGGGATGTGGTAGGAATATGGGATTAGTATAAATGAGTGGTTGATGGTTGGCACAGACTCGGTGGGCCGAAGAGCCTGTTTCATTGCTGTATCTCTAAATAAATAAATAAACAACACTCTGTCAACAACTCAAAATGGATGGAGACATATGAAGCAGCACATCAGCAAAGAGCCACAGCTGAATGGCAAGTTAACTAAATATTACCATGTTATATGTATCACTGTCTATCATATAAAGTGACCTTTTTCTTTCTCATTTTAACATTCCTCACACATCAAAGCAACTGGAAGACAGGAAAATTATAAAGAGGTAAGTTTCTTTACAAAAGGTTCCTCATAGGTTTACTTTCCTCACATATACAGGTATATGCAATATCTTTCTGTTTGCAGAATAAGACCAACTTTACAACACAATCTTGTTTGAACATCAGGAAAACTGAAACCGTCACAGAGGTCACACTCCACTTCCTTGGCACCAATTCCTCTTGCCAAGGTGTGCCAGTGTGCAAAATCTCGTCATCCAGTTAAAATCAAAGCAGAACCTCAAAACGCACATCCTATCTATCATCAAGATCATTTACTTCTAAATTAACAACACAGTCCCCTCCACCCTATTGCTGCTGAAAGCTTTACTTTCACCTCTAGATTCAATTTCTGCAATGTACTCCTTACTGGTCTCTTATCCGCCACCCTCCATAAGCTCCATCTTGTCCAAAACTTAGTCATCATATCCACACCCAAAGTAAGTCCTTCTCAATCACTCACGTCCTTACTGACCAACACTGGCTCTGTATCCCCTAATACATTGAATTTAAAATACTAATTGTCATATCCCTCTACAGCCTCACCCTATCTCTACAAAAAGCTCCAACTCTATATCATCAATTTGCATTTTAATCTTCAACTTTGGCCTTTTGTATGTTGTGTGCTCCCTTAGCCCCATCATTTGTGACAGTGTCTCCAGCCACTCAGGGCCTACTCTTGGAATTCTGGCCTTAAATCCTTCTTCCACACTACTTTTCTCTCCACCTTTAAAAACATACTCAAAACACAGCTAAGACTTAATTCTCCCTTTATGGGTCGGCATCTGTTCCTAAGCCTTATTTGCACACCATACTACCCCACCCCCACAACTCCCCAAAGTGCTTTGGATGTTTAAAACCACATGTCTGCTCTATGCATCCATAATGTTCTAATTTAACATCTTCCTAATACACCGTCTTTTAGTGGGAATGATGTCAAAGGTTGTCTATCATGAAACAAGTCAGTGACTGAAAACAAACTAAATAGGACCTTTTTGTGAGTACAAAGCACAAGTAGATCTTTCACTTACTGAACTAGCACCAAAAAAGTAACCGTGTAGCTTAGTTTTGGAACACACCAATCAACTGTTTTGCAAATGTGACCTTTTTCTTTTCATATCAAATAATTTTGTTTAAACCACTTCAATGATACATTTTTAAACAGTAAAACTGAATTACTAGATCCATAAAATTTTAAATTCTGCAGCTGACTTAGGTAGCTGATTTTTACATGTATATTAATGTAATGGTAACTGGGACTTTTCTTTGTTTAAAAAAAGTCATACTTTCTCATGTTCCCATGGTATTTACTGGAAAATATCTGCACACCTAGTTCCTTTAAGGAGATCAAGCCAAGAGCAATAATATTTTCACTACTCCTTAACATGGTTTGTTAGCACAAATACACAGACCTAATATGTTTGGTCCAAACAATTCAAGGCATTTGCAACAGTGTGAAACAGTAACAAGTAGGTGAGCACTTCATTTAAGAGTGCATTCAGCCTCTCTATAGTATCAAATTCAAAGTTTTAATAAACTAATTTAGCCAAACTAGTGCAATATATTGGTGCCTCAAGGTAATCAGTCAAGAACTACAGAATGAGGATTACAATATGAATCAATGCAACTGGCTTCGAATCTTGTTAGGGTCATGGGGGAGTGAGCAGCGAGGGGAGCAGCAGGAAAGGAGGCAGGGTTGAAAGAGAGCTAATTTCCCAGTCTTTCCAGAGAGGGACAAAAACAGTAATTGTAAAAAAAATTCAAAGTCTACTTGTAGGAAAGGTCATCTTTAAAAATAAAATTTAAAATCTATGTAAAGTTTCATTTTTCAATCTGCAGTTGTTGTTAGGAATGAATTCTAGCTCTACATTAGTGCACACATCACTGCATTCTAACCTTGTGCTGGATCAGCTAGACAAACCACCACAAAAAGAGTAAAAATTGTCCAATCCCCACTTCCCCAGAAACTGGCATGTACGCTTACAAGTAAAGGCTTCATTTACGACCTTTTACCAAATAGAAACAAAATAAGATAGAAGTTATAAACGTTGAAAAGCTTTGGAAGCAATTGATGAGGCCAACAATAGCACAGTTCAGGATTCACAGTGACATCAAGGATGTTGTGGGGGGGGGGGGGGGCGGTTGCGGGATAGGGAGAATACATCTCATCATGATCCAAGTGAAACATAATACTTGATTCTAACATGGCTTGGCAATTAAATTTTCCCCCCAAAGCAAAAATGAATATCCACAAAACAGTAATGAACCTACTTTAATAGATCATCAACAAAACATTTACAGCCTTTCAAATGATCCTTCAATTGCTCTGATCAGACTTGAGGATTCAAAGAATAAGACAGAGAAACTATCTTCTGTTGAAAGTAGATTCCCCCCCTTCCAATAATAGCATTTTAGAAAAAAAAACTTTGGCTCCTTTTGAGAAACTGCAAACATGCAATCATGGGGCGCTAACAAGACTTGGCTTTCCATATACTTAATGTACAAAAAATTCCCATTTGGACAATTGGGTAGACAGTTAGTCTGTTAAACTGTCCTTTCACATAGCAATCTGCTGACGTATGAGGCAGGAACATCAGTCATTATCCTTCAGGTAGATTCTAGTACTCCAATGACTTTAAAGATTCAAGTGCCTGCTGGAACTCTAGTCAAGTTCCAATACACTGGACTGCAAATAGGCAAGCAACAGCTTCACAACTACAATTTGCAACATGCAATTGCTGACCTCAGCCATTCCATCATGGAGAAAGCCAAGACAGGCCAGTTGGATCCCAGATAAAAGAATCATCATCAATATTAAAAACATGCATTCCTGCAGCACCTTTAACACAGAGAACAAACCAAAGTGCTACACAGAGGATGGACACAAAGCTAGAGGAGATACTAGCAGGATTCACTAAAAGCTAGGCTAAAGAGGTAGGTTTTAAGAGTGTCATAAGAGAGGAAGGGGAGAGATTTCCAAAGGCCTGCTATCTAAGCAGCTAAAGATAGATCTGCCAAAAGAGGGTGGAAGACGGGGAGATGCACAAGATGCCAGAGTCAGAAGACCACAGGATCTGGCATAGCATAAGGTACACGAAGTTCAGAAGGTGGAGGATGGGAGGCCAGCAAGGAGAGCATTAGAAGAGTTGAGTCTGGAGATGACAAAGTTAAGAATGAGGGTATTCCATAGCTTATGGGTTGAGATAGGAGTGGAGGCAAGCAATGTTATGTAGGTAGAGGTAGACAAGTCTTTTTGTGATGGAGTTAGAACTCATCTCAGGGTCAAATAGGAAGCTGAGGTTGTAAACAGCATGACACAGTGGCCAGGGAAGGCAATGGAGTCAGTAGTCACACAATCACAGAATGGCTACAGCATAGATGGAAGCCCTTCACTCGTCACGTCCGTGCCAGCTCTCTGGAAGAGCAACTCAGCGAGTCTCACTCCTCCACCTTTTCCCTGTAGTCATGCAAATTTTTTCCCTTCAGATAATTATCCAATTCCCTGTTGAAAGCCACAATTGAATCTGCCATCACCACTCTCACGCAATGCATTCCAGATCCTAACATTTAATATGTAAAAATTTTTTCCTCATGTTGCCTTTGGTTCTTTTGCCAATCGCCTTAAATCGGTGTCGTCTGATTCTCAACCTTTTCGCCAATGGGAACAGTTTCTCCCCATCTGCTCTGTCCAGGCACCTCATGATTTTGAACACCTCGATCAAATCTCCTCTCTACCTTTTCTCCTCTAAGAAGAACAACCCCAGCTTTGCCAATCAATCCACGTAACTGAAGTCTCTCATCCCCAGAATCATTCTCATAAATCTTTTCCGCACCTCACCAAGGCCTTCACAACCTTCCTAAGGTGTGGTGCCCAGAATTGGACACAATACTCCAGTTGAGGCTGAACCAGTGTTTTATAAAAGTTCACCATAGGTTCCTTGCTTTTGTACTCTATGCCTCTACTTATAAAGCGCGATCTCCACCCGTTCTGCCACATTCAAAGATTTGTGCACATATACCCCCAGGTCCCTTTGCTCCTGTGCTTCCCTTAGAATTGTATCCTTTATTTTGTATTGCCTTTCCTCGTTCTTCTTACAAAATGTATCATTTCACACTTCTCTGCATTAAATTTCATCTGCCAAGTATCCATCCATTCCACCAGCCTACGTCGTCTTGAAGTAGATCACTATCCTCCTCACAGTTCACAATACCACATTACCTTCATCAACTCTATTAAGTTTAGTATCATCTGCAAATTTTGAAATTATGCCCTGCACACTCGAGTCTATGTCATTAATATAGATCAAGAAAAGCAGTGGTCTTAATACCGACCTCTGGGAAACATCACTATATATCGTTCTCCAGTCTGGAAAACAAACATTCACCACTACTCTCTGCTTCCTGTCATTCAGCTAACCTCGTATCCGTGCTGCCACTGTACCTTTTATTCCATTGGCTTCAACTTTGTTGACGTGCCTGTTATGTGGCACTTTATCAAACGGCTTTTGGAAGCCCACGCAGACAACATCAACCACATTACCTTCATCAACTCTATTAATTCATTGAAAAGCTCAAATACATTGGTTAAACATGATTTGCCCTCAACAAATCTGTGTGCTGGCTTTCCTTAATTAATCCAGATTTGTCCAAGTGACAGTTAATTTTGTCCCGGATTATCGTTTCTAAAAGCGTGCCCACCACTGAGATTAAACTGACTGGCCTGCAGTTGCTGTCTTTATCCTTACACCCTTTTTTGAACAAGGATAATTTCCACCCCTACTTTCCTCAGTATCCTCAGATGCATCTGATCCGGTCCTGGTGACTTATCAACTTTAATTACAGCCTGCTATTCTAAAACCCCCTCAATCAATTTTTAGCCCATTCCAATGTCTCAACTACCTCCTCTTTCACAGCATCTTCTTCCTTGGTAAAGAAAGATGCAAAGTAGTCATTTAGTACCTCAGCAATGCCCTCTGCTTCCATGTGTAAATCCCCTTTTTTGGTTCCTAAATCGGCCCTACTCCTCTTTTTACTACTTATTTGCTGATAGAAGACTTTTGGATTCCCTTTTACGTTGGCTGCCAGTCTCTTTTTTTTTCCACTTCCCCTCTGAACTTTCTATATTGAGCTTGGTTCTCACTTGTATTATCAACCTGACATCTATCATACACAATAAAAACAGTAAGTGCTGGAAATACTCAGCAGATCTGGCAGCATCTCCGGACAGAGAAGCAGAGTTAACATGTTAGGTCTGATGGAAGGTCACAGACCTGAAATGTTAACTCTGTTTCTTTCTCCACAGATGCTGCCAGACTGGCTGAGTATTTTCAGCACTTTGTTTTTATTTCAGATTCCAGCATCCACAGTATTTTGCTTATCGGTCATATGGATACTTTTTCTGCTTCATCATACTCTCTATATCTTTTATCATCCAGGAAGCTCTGTTTTTGTTTGTCCTACCTTTCCTCCTTGTGGGAATGTACCTTGATGGTACCTGAACTAGCTCGTCTTTTAAAGGCAGCCCATTGTTCAGAGAAAGTTTTGCCTGCCAATCTTTGATTCTAATTTACCTGGGCCATATCCATTCTCGCATATTGAAATTGGCCCTCCCCAATTAATTACTTTTACTCTGGATTGCTCCTTGTCCTTTTCCTTAGCTGACCTAAACTTTATGATGCTATGATCATTGTCCCCTAAATGTTGCTGACACTTGATCAATTTATCCCACCTCATTCCCCAGAACCAGCAATGCCTCCTTCCTTGTTGGACTGGAAACATACTGATCTAGAAAATGCTCCTCAATACACTTCAGAAACTCTTCCCCCTCTCTTCCCTTTACACTATAACTGTCTCTGTATATATTAGGATAATTAAAGACCCCCATTACAACTTCTCTTTCGTTTTTGCACCTCTCTGTAATTTCCTTGTAAATGTGATAGCCAAGATCTTTCCCACTAGTTGTTGGCCTATAGAATACACCCAGTAGTGTAATGGTACCTCTATTGCTTCTATCCAAATTGATTATGTCCTTGACCTTGTGATGGAATGTAGGTATAATAGGCTTAATTAGGTAGAATTTAGATATCGTTAATATATTATACCTTTTAGAATTAGGGGTTGAACAAATGGTCAGTTTTCAAGACTCACTGAAATTCCCTTTTAAGAAGGTCGAGTTAGAAATTTCAAGGTCTTTCAAGATCCCTGTTACAATAGAATGTGAACCAGAAACACCTTTTAAGTCGGGAAATCCATTTCAGTGTTTCTGTTGGCAGGGACTTGGAGGACAAACACACATTGAAATATCCTCTGTGACATCAGTAAGAGGTAGCAATAAACTTAATTGATAGTGTTGGTTGCTTCAAGGTACCATGGAAAAGGCAATAATAGATAATAAAACAATAAATGGAACAGTACTTACAGGAACAAGAGCTCAAGTAAACACAATTATAAACAATTTGACCAGATAAATGGTCACAACTTCAAGAGCAGGGGAATTCTAGCAAAACATTAAATGGAGATGTTAGTTAATGATACTACCAAATATGGATTGTAAAAGCAGGAAAAACACACACAGAAGAAAGGTAACACTTGTATGCTAAAAAGTCAGATGATACCTCAGAAACAGTATAAACATGAGAGTTTCTGAAGCAAAAATTAGAACTGTTGAATCCTCATCAATGCTTCTCACCCTATGGTTTACTCGGGGAATTCAAGGTAAAAGTTTGCTTTAAATTTTGATGGATATTCTAAGACATTTTGCTGTAACATTAGCAGGGTTAAACTTTTGGATTCTATATTAGAAATAAGATTATGTGTTACATCTCTTAGCAATATTTGATATTGTGATTATACTTATCCAATTAAAAGTGTGTTGCATGTTAACTTTTATATATTTATTAAAGAATTTAACAAATTGTCTCATGTAGCATTCTGTATACAACTACGAGAACCCCCTCTCTGTGTCTCTAAGTGGAGAGATATGTATTAAACAGCGTTTCCCTGACCCTTATAATATCTGGGATATTTATGATTTAGCCATAATTATTAAAAATAGGCTATCTGAAATATGGTAATATTCTCTGTTAGTTTCCTTTTTTTGAGGGAAAACTAGTTCAATTCTTTGGACCCAAATAAGTGTCTATAAGAATTTGTCTGGTTTGAACTTATTTAAAGGAGATTCATAGGGATGTACTCCTGATTGGGTTTAGTCCCTATAAGGGGTTCAAGTCATATATCACTTCAACCTCTCTAGGACATCCTCTCTCTTCAGCACTGTAATATTATCCTTAATAAATACTGCCACCACTCCTTCTTTCCTTCCTCCCTATCATTCCTGAACACTTTGCATCCAGGAATATTTAGTACCCAGTGCTGCCCTTTTCTGAGCCAGGTATCCGTTATCACCACAACATTATATTTCCACATGGCTACATGGGCTTGCAGCTCACCAAACTTACTGACCACATTCTGTGTGTTCACAGACATGCACTGTAAACCTAATTTAGGTCTTATTGCATTCTCTATTACTTTGATCCCACCTATTAATATTACTTACTCTAGTGCATAAGTCTGTCCCAATTCTGTGCACCTTGTTTTTTCTCTCTAATGCTACCTCCTGCTTCCCACTCCCCTGCCAATTTTGTTAAAAACCTTCCCAATATCACTAGCAAAGCACCTCACAAGGCATAGGTCCCAGTTCTGTTCAGGAGCAACCTGACTGGCTTGTACAGGCCCATCTCCCCCAGAACCAGTCCCAATATCCCAGCAATCAAAAGCTTATCCTCCTGCACCATCTCTCCAGCCATGCATTCATTTGCTCAATCCTCCTATTTTTCTACTCACTAGCATGTGGCACTGGAGTAATCTGGAGATCACTGCCTTTGTACTCCTGTTTCTTAATTGCTTTTCTAGCTCCCTAAAGTTTACCTCCAGGACTTCAATCCTCTTTTTATCTATGTCATTGATACCAATATGGACCACGACTGCTGGCTGTTCACCCACCCCCTTGCGATCATAATATGATTGAATTTTACATTCAGCTTGAGGGAGAGAAGAGTGGGTCTAAGAACAGTATTTTAAATTTAAATAAGGACAATTATTAGGGCATGAAAGCAGAGCTTGCTAAAGTGAACTAGCAAATTAGGTTAAGGGATAGGTCAATAGAGATGCAGTGGCAGACATTTAAGGGGATTTTTCAGAATACAGAATAGATACATTGCAATGAGAAAGAAAAATTCCAGGGGGAGGACCCACCATCCATGGTTAACTAAAAAACTTAAAGATAATATCAAACTTAAAGAAAAAGCATATAATTGCGCAAAGATGGGTGGCAGGTCAGAAGATTGGACAGAATATAAAAAACTGCAAAAAATTACTAAAGATGAATAAGGATGGAAAAATTAGAGTACGAGAGAAAGCTAGCTAAAAATATGAGTTTCTGTAGATATTTAAAAAAGAAAAAGAGTTAACAATGTGAGTGTTGGTCCTATTGAAAGTGAGTCTGGGGAATTAATAAGAGAAAATAAGGAAATGGCAGATGAATTGAACAGGTATTTTGCATCAGTCTTCACTACAGAGGATACAAGTAACATCCAGAAAAAGCTGTAAATCAGGAAATGGAAGGGAGGGAGGAACTCAAGAAAATTACAATCACCAGAGAAGTGGTACTGAGCAAATTGTTGGAGCTGTGGGCTGACAAGTCCCCAGGTCCTGATGGACTTCATCCTAGGGTCTTAAAAGAAGTGGCTTGTGAGATAGTTGATGCGTTGGTTTTAATTTTCCAAATTTCCCTAGATTCGGGGAAGGTTCCATTCGATTGGAAAATGGCCAAAAAGGGAGACGGAAAGCAGGAAACTACAGGCCAGTTAACTTAACAGCAGTCTTAGGGAATAAGTTAGTAACTATGATGAAAGACGTTATAGCAGGGCACTTCAAAAAATTCAAGGTAATCAGGCAGAGTCAACATGGTTTTGTGAAAGGGAAAACATGTTTACCCAATTTATTGGAGCTCTTTGAAGAAGTAACATGTGCTGTGGATAAAGGGGAACCAGTGGATGTATTGCATTTAGATTTCCAGAAGGCGTTTGATAAGGTGCCACATCAAAAGTTACTGCGGAAAATAAAAGCTCACGGTATAGGGGGTAACATATTGGCATGGATAGAAGATTGGCTAGCTAACAGGAAACAGAGAGTAGACATAAATGGGTTATTTTCTGGTTGGCAACGTGTAACGAGTGGTGTGCCACAGAGATCAGTGCTGGGGCCTCAACTTTTTACAATTTATATAAATGACTTGGATGAAGGGACCGAAGGTATGGTTGCTAAATTTGCTGATGACACAAAGATAGGTAGGAAAGTAAGTTGTGAAGAGGACATAAAGGGACATAGGTTAAGTGAGTGGGCAAAGACCTGGCAAATAGAGTATAATGTGGGAAAATGTGAAATTGTCCATGTTGACAGGAAGAATAAAAAAGCATATTATCTAAATGGTGAGAGAATGCAGAGCTCTGAAGTGCAGAGGGATTTGGGTGTCCTAGTGCATGAATCACAAAAGGTTAGTATGCAGGTAAAGCAAGTAATTAGGAAAGCGAATAGAATGTTACAGTCTATTGTGAGGGAAACTGAATACAAAAGTAGGGAGGTTATGCTTCAGTTATACAGGGCATTGGTGAGACCATATCTGGAGTACTGTGTACAGTATTGGTCTCCTTATTTAAGGAAGGATGTAAATGCTTTGGAAGCAGTTCAGAGAAGGTTTACCAGACTAATACCTGGAATGGGCAGGTTGTCTTATGAGGAAAGGTTGGACAGGCTAGGCTTGTATCCGCTGCAGTTTAGAAGAATAAGAGGTGACTTGATTGAAACATACAAGATCCTGAGGGGGTCCTGAAAGGGTGGTGTGGAAAGGATGTTTCCTCTTGTGGGAGAATCTAGAACTAGGGGTTACTGTTTAATAATAAGAGGTCGCCCACTTTAGACAGACGAGGAGAAATTTTTTGTCTCAAAGGAAAGAAAGTCTTTGGAACTCTCTTCCTCAAAAGGTGGTGGAAGCAGAGTCTTTGAATATTTTTAAGGCAGAGGTAGATAGATTCTTGATAAGAAAGGGGTGAAAGGGATCGGGGGTAGGTGGGAATGTGGAGTCGAGGTTACAATCAGATCAGCCATAATCTTGCCGAATGGCGAAGCAGACTCAAGGGGTTGGGTGGCCTACTCCTGCTCCTAATTCGTATGTTCTTATGCACCTCAGAGTGCTCTGCAGCCACTCAGTAACATCCCTGACCCTGGCACCAGAGAGACAACACGCCATCCTGAATTCACGTCTGTGGTCGCAAAAACACTTGTTTGTTCCCTTAACTATAGGATCTCCCATCACTATTGCTTTCTCAATCTTCCTCCTATCTACCTCTACGCCAGCTGTGGTGCTGTGAACTTAGCTCTGGCTGCACTTCACAGAGGAACCATCACTCCCACCAGTATTGAATACCAATTGGACAGAGGCTTGCACTCAGAGGACTCCTGCACTACCTGCCTGGTCTTCCTTGACTGCCTGGTGGTCACCCATTCCCTGTCTGCCTGCAAAACCTTAAGCTGCAGGTGACCACATCCAGAAGTGTGCTATTCACAAAACTCTCGACTTCGTGGATGCACTGCAGTGTCACCAGCTGCTGGAGCAAGCTCTTCCAACTGATGACACTTTCTGCATATATGGTTGTACAGGACACCAGAAACATCCTGGAGTTTCCACATTGAACAGGAAGTGCACTCCATGGGACTGAGATGCCCTGTCATACCTCTGTTTATTAGACTATTAAGTGACTGAACAGAAATAAACTTTAGACTTAAATAAAGAACCAGCTACTCACCAATCAGCTGCTTCCATTGTGTTGGCATGGCTTTATTTTATAGGGAGTTAACTTAAATGTTTTACTTAACTCTATTACCTCAGAGTGCAGTTTTCGGTAGCAGGAAAAGATGATGGCTTCAATCTTCTCAATGTTTAGCTGGAGAAAAGGACAGCTCATACAATAATGGATATCTGACAAACCAACTGACAACACAGAGACAGTGGAGAGGTGGTGGAAAGTATAACTTGGTGCCATCAGCATCCATGTGAAATCTGACTCATTTCTGTTGATGATATCCCCAAGACGCAGCATGCAGAAGGAAGAGAAAGGGCCAAAGATGTAAGCTTGAGAAACTCAAGAGGTGAAGGTATGGAGGTGGGAAGACAAGCCATTGCGAGAGATGCTTTGGGTATGATCCAAGAGATGGCAATGTCACGTGGAAATCTGATGTATGAGGCAGGCACATCAGTCATTATATTCAGCAAGCCTCAGCTTGAAAATGGAAGACAGACATTAGAGGATGGGATGGTCAACCATGTCAAAATCTGCAGAAGGCTCAAGGAGGTGCAATGTACCACGGTAACAAAGAATGTTGTCCGTGACTTTTGTTAAAGACATTTTGGTACTGGGCTGTGGGGCGTTTGAAAACTTGATCTCAGAAATTTAAGCAGAAAGTTGTAGGAGCGATAGGCATGGATTTGGGAGGTGACAACAATGACTTTGGAGTATAAAGGGAGGGTGAAGATGCACAGTAGTTTGCAAGGACTGAAGTATCAAAGATAGCTAAGCCAATGGTGCACCAGATATTATCAAGGCTGTGCCTTTGAGTTTTAAAGTGCAAAGATGGAGGCCATACCAGAAAACGATCAGAATAGGAAACAGTGAAGGTTCTGCCGGGGACAAAGGCATCAAGTGGAGATGAGCAAGCTGTTGAACAACTCAACAGCTGCACAGATATTGTGGCAATTGAAGGGTCAAAGGCCAGGCAATTGATAGCTTGAGAGCGCATTTGTAAGCAGCTGGGGTGTTGAAGGATATGAGGAAATGGTCAGAGATAGCCTCACCAATGAGATCGAAGAGGTGGTCATGTGGCGGGAGGGTCTTATAGGAGAAGTTTAGGGAGGAAAGGAAGGCAGCAAATTAAGAAGGAGGCAAAGGAGATGTGAGTCGATGTTAAAATCACTGATGATGAGAAATCATTCACTGTTGAGTTTGAGGAAGGAATTGAGAAACTCAATTTGGATTTCAAAGAGGGGGAGTAACCAATGAGCATTTTACAACAGAAGCTTGAAGGAGGAGCAAGTGCCAGAGGGAGTAGTGAGACAGATCAAAGTGGATCTTAGTAATAAGGGCCATACAGTGACAGTCCTTTAAGCAGGACAGACGGTGAAGAGATACCATGGAAACCCCAGTAAAATGATGCAAACGCCATTTCTTCAAAGTTTCCATGGATTTTCCAATTTTTTTTTTCACGGCATGTGGGCATTGCTGACAACGCCAGTATATATTGCCCATCCCTAATTGCTCTTGACAACTGAGTGCCTTGCTAGGCCATTTCAGAAGGCAGTTAAGAGTCAACCACATTGCTGTGGGTCTGGAGTCACATGTAGGCCAGACCAGGTCAGGATGGCAGAGTTCCTTCCCTAAAGGACATTAGTGAACCAGATGGGGTTTTATGACAATCGATGATAGTAATGATGCCATGAAACTAAGACTAGCTTTCATTTCCAGATTTTTTATCAATTAACTGAATTTATTAATTAATTGAATTTAAATTACACCAGCTGACATGATGAGATTTGAACCCATGTCCCCATGGGATGAGCCTGGGTCTCTAAATTTCTAGTCCAGTGATATTACTACACCACCAATGTCATAGAATCATAGAAAGTTTACAGCACAGAAAGTGGCCACGGCCCATCGAGTCTGTGCTGGCCAAAAAACGACCTACCCAGCCTAAGCCCACCTTCCAACATTTGGTCCGTAGCCCGGCAGGTTACGGCACTTGAGGTACATATCCAGACTCCTTTTAAATGAGTTGAGGGTTTCTGCCTGTACTACCCTTTCAGACAGTGAGTTCCAGACCCCTGCCACCCTCTGGGTGAAAACAATTTTCCTCATCTCCCCTCTAATCTTTCTACCATCACTTTAAATCTATGCCCCCTCATCACTAACTTCTCTTCTTAGGTAAATAGGCCCTTCACATTCACTCTATCCAGGCTCTTCACAATTTTGTACATTTCAATCAAACCTCTCCTCAGCCTTATATAATAAAAGCAAAATGCTGGAAATCTGAAATAAGAACAAGAAATGCTGGAAATACTCAGCAGGTCTGGCAGCATCCGTGAAGAGAGAAGAGGAGATAACGTTTCAGGTCAGTGACCCTTCACAAAACCTCAGCCTTCTCTGTTCCAAGGAGAACAACCCCAGCCTATCCAATCTTTCCTCATAGCTGCATTTTTCCAGTCCTGGCAATATCTTCATAGATCTCCTCAGTACCCTCTCTAGTGCAATTACATCCTTTCTGTAATGAGGTAACCAGAACCGCACACAGTACTCAAGTTGTGGCCTAACCAATGAGTTATACAGTTCCAGCATAACTTTCCTGCTCTTATATTCTATACCTCGGCTAATAAAGGATAGAATTCCATATGCCTTCTTAACCACCTTATCAACATGTCCTGCTACCTTCAGGGATCTGTGGACATGCACTCCAAGGTACCTCACTTCCTCTACACCTCTCAGTATTCTCCCATTAATCGTGTATTCCTTTGCATTGTTTGCCCTCCCCAAATGCATCACCTCACACTTCTCTGGGTTGAATTCCATTTGCCAATTTTCTGCCCATCTGAGCAATCGGTACACTATCAACCACACGGTCAATTTTTGTGTCGTCTGCAAACTTCTTGATCCTACCCCCTACATCTATATCCAAATCTTTAACATTATCCACTAAAAGCAGGGTACCTTGTACTGAAGCCTGCAACTTCCAGTTGCAAAAACACCCGTCAACAATTACCCTTTGTTTCCTGCCAATGAGCCAATTTTGTATCCACCTTGCTACATTCCCCTGGGCTTTATTTTTTAAACCAGTCTGCCATGTGGGACTTCGTCAAAAGCCTTGCTAAAATCCATGTAGACCACATCAACTGCACTACCCTCATTGGTCTTCCTTGTTACTTCTTCAAAAAATTCAATCATGCTAGTCAGACAAGAACTTCCCTTAACAAATCCATGCTGACTATCCTTCATTAATCCATGCCCTTCTAAATGACAGTTTATCCTATCTCTCAGAATTGATTCCAATAATTTGCCCACTACTGAGGTTAGACTGACTAGCCTTTAATTATTCGGTCTATCCCTCGCTCCTTTTTTAAACGAAGGTACAACGTTAGCAGTCCTCCAATCCTCTGCACCACACCTGTCAGATGTTACAACAATCACGAGAATCCAGATGGAGATTAACGGCAGATATATTTTACAATAAATTCACAATGAAGCTCATTGGAATAATTTTCTTCAGTGTGGCAGCCTTACGTGATATGGCAACACTTCAATGGGCAGTATGCTCTATGTAGTGGACTGGTGACAGCCACCCTGAAATTTATCAAGTGAACATCAATGGATGATTTCTACCCAAGCAACATTGTAGATTAAATGTGGTTAAAAAACCATACATGATCCTGGCCTTTATAAATGGAGGCATAGAATACAAAAGCAATGATGTTATGAAGAACCTGGTTTGGCCTCAACTGCAGTACTGTGTCCAATTCTGGGCACCGCACTTTAGGAAGGATGTGAAGACTTTAGAGAGGGTGCAGAAAAGGTTTACAAGAATGGTTCCAAGGATGAGGGACTTCAGTTGCATGGATAGACTGAAGAAGCTGGGGTTGTTCTCCTTAAAGAGAAGGTTGAGAGATTTGATAGAAGTGTTCAAAATCATGAGGGGTCTAGACAGAGTAGATTGAGAAAAACTGTACCCATTAGCGGAAGAGTCGAGAACCAGTGTACACCAATTTAAGGTAGTTAGTAAAAGAACCAACAGGAGGAACAACTTTTTTACCCAGTGAGTGGTTAGGATCTGGAATGCACTACCTGAAAGTGCAGTGAAGGCAGATACAATTGAGGCTTTCAAAAGGAAACTGATTAAGCAGCTGAAGAGAAAAAATCTGCAGGGCTATTGAAAAGGATGCGGGAGTGGGACGAGCTGAGTTGCTCTTGCAGAGAGCCATCACAAACATGAAGGGCCCAGTGGCCACCTTCTGTGCTGTAACCATTCTATGATAACATATAACTCCTAATCAGTTTATTAACCCCAGGAAATACATAATGAATACACCAAAATATAACTTAATAGGAACATAGGAGCAGGAGGTGGTCATTCAGCCCAACGAGCCTGCTCCACCATTCAATGCAATTATGGCTGATCATCCACTTCAATGTCTTTTTCCCACACTATCCCCATATTCCTTTATGTCATTGGTATTTAGAAATCTGTCAATCTCTGCTTTAAACATACTCTAGAGCTTCCACAGCCCTCTGGGCAAAAGAATAGTTGGAGGAAACTATAGTATAATCCAGAATCAAGAAAGATTACATTTTTTTCAAAATGGCAATGACTCCCTTAAATAGCAATTAAAAGTGCACCATTTACTACGAAATTAACGTTCAATTACTGTGATCACACACAAGTTTCAGAAAACAAAGACAGTAAACTTTTGTTTACTGAAAATGCCACCCCTCAAGCAATATTTTAAAACCATTTCCTCCCTGCTTGTGCAAAAATTGAACTATGTGGACAGGTAGGGCACAGCATGGTTGAATTAGTAACAGTTATATATTACTTATTCCATCCCTCCCCCAATTACAGGCAAATAATTAATAAACCATGACCTATGTATTTCCTGGTTTACCTTAAATGTGGTTAATAGACTTACTTGCAAACGTTGGATAAAACTTGCATATTTTAAAATAAATTTTTAATCACAAAACTACTTTTGTTATTAAAAACCCAAAGACAGTAATAGTAATGATAGAGCCGACCAACTGTTTTTTTCATAATATAATACAACAATACGGTTACCCATCGTACATATACCTATATATTTGAATTAACTAGTGGAGACAGCCATCTACCTGGTGGTAAAACAGTTTGTGTAGGCATAGTGCTAATTACTGTTGACTCCAGAGGACTAGGTTGAAAAACTCCATCGACTGGGTTGATGGTACTCTAGAGAGGTCAAAAAGAGAGAGATTAAAACAGTTCCATTATATCACTACAGTAATAACGGAAGACAGTGGGGCACAGAAACAGATCCAGAATGGAAGTCAGCTGAAACCTGAGGAAGAGAACACTGGGAGAAATATAAGCTAATGAACAGAAATGGAAAAATAACCAAAAAAACTGTTCCAATCCAGCTACTATTTTCACGATCGCTATCAATTCAATTTGATCGATGTTAATCACATAATCAGCAGTTATCAGTTTAAAGATCCATGCAAATACATACCCTGTGGCTTAAAATGTATAGTATTTGTACAACTTTAATTATTGTTCAATCACTGGTTTCAAGTATGAAAGCATAGTTTCATGAACACACTGACTAACCATTTCCTTCAACACTACTTCATGGAACAGTATAATTTCTTGGAAATTACAGAATTGTTCTTGTTTTAGATTTTTACTAAGCAGCATTTTATTTTAAATCACTGACAAAAGTATCAGTGAAGTAGAACAAATTTTAAAAAGGACCAGAAAAATCCTGAATATTATTTTAAAGATGTTAGCAAGATGGTCTATGTTTGAAGATCAATCACAATTTTAATGAGTCAGCAACCTGGCAGCAGTCTTGAAATATATAGCTGCAATATGATATCTAAATTTATGGATGCATAAAAGGTAAATATATTAATTTTGAATGTGCTACTCTAGCAGTCTACTTCTCATGATTACAGCACATTACAAAAAAAAAAGTTTAACATGCATCAAAACAATTCATTGCCAAAAAGCTGATCACCATAGATATACATAAAACATGGATGGCAAAAGCAAAACATACAACAGATAATAAGAACATGTAAATACAGAGAAGCATTTTTCCAGGTAATATTAATTAACTGCTCATTTCGAATGAACTTGTTTGCTAGTCAATTTAAAGCATTTCAAGCACAATGCTTCCAATACAAAAAAATTATTTACTATGTTCAAAAAGTGCGGACTTCAATTCAACTTGATATTGATATCAAAGCTGAAACTGATACATTAAATAAATTAAAACAGTAGACTGTTATAAATCAACATTTATTTTGCGAGACTTACCATATATCATGAATGAATCATATTAAAATGTAAATCCATTCATTCTCAGCAGTTTGCATACTACATGATATTCAACAAAATATATCAGCAGATAAAAAATTGAATACATAACTGGGTATAAAACCTGAACAGTATCTACTTCTACGGTCAGGTGAAGGAATGCCAAGCAAATATCAAGCAATGCAAGAAAAGTCCAAGAGCTTTTTCAAAATGATCAGACCCATTTTAGGGTTGAAAGTTCCATAACCTAGCATCTACATAAGCTTACAAACCAGATATTTCCTATTTGATTGTAAACTGCAGTCCAGCAACTGATTTAGGTCATGCTGAACCTCAATAGTAGATCTCAAAATGAAAGCTCGCATTATTACTGTAATCCAAAAACCTGGAAACAATATAAGGCAGCAACACTATACAGTTTTAGTTCAAGGCACAATTTCAATCCCTTGTCAAGGAGCAAATCTGGCCAGTTACATAAGTAAGAATATTAATATTCCTGCCATTTGTAATGGTCTTACAAATACTGTAGATGCCAGGCTAGAGAAGATATAAAGGAAATAGAACCAACCGAGGAAAACAGTAAACCACAGTAAATCAGTAATTAAATGTGCACCGCTGAAAATACAGGATTTCCTTCTCAACTGCATTTCAAATCAATATATTTTCCTTGTATTCCCAAGTACAAAAGAAAAGGAAGAGAGTAACAAGGTATTATACTGGTTTACAAACTTACTATAAGTCCATCTGCGTGCTTCTCCTCATTACTTTGGTCCTTAAAATTTTGGAAAGAAGAGATTTTTCAAGATACCATTAAAGAACAGGACAAAGTCTGAAATATCCCATTTAAAGTTTTGATAATCATTAGTATATTAAGTACTAAAAGTACCCAGAATTTAAAAATCATTATCCTTTTAATGACAATTTTTAGTCAATTGGGCAAAGTCCTATGTTTGAGTCTGATCAGTGTTGACAACACAATAAAATAATTAAAAGCAAGGTATCATTTCACTGATTCTGTATGCACTTTCATGATATGTCCTATATTATACCACATTAAAGTACAGAAATATTTTTGTTACATTTTTCAGTAAACCTATGAAACCACACAGCTCTTGCAGCTCAGATTTGCAGTTTAACAGTACTGTGGTATAATGGATTTGATCCTCCACACAGCAAGGTCATGTCCTCAACTGTGCTATCATGGCAGAACAAGAAATGTTGATGAGTCCCCCAGAGGAAGGAAAGAGGGAAGATCTGAATAATCAATCACTCTATACTACACTGGTCTCGTGTGCTCACGGAAATCTGTAGATTGGCAAACGTCTGAAAGTGGTATTTTGTCTATCCTCTCACTGGGAATGATGGTTGGTGAAGAGTATCCAAAGCAGAGGTAAGAAACTGATTTTTTACCTCCAACTCCCAAATCCATCAGCATTAATTGACTGGCTGGAGAAAGAATTCACTCTTGCTGCTAAATCGCCCACCTTGTGCTACAACCTGGTTTCTGGGAAACAAGGACCGGTGGTTTTAGAAATGTTCACTTTAAAAGAGGCAGGAGCTTTATTTTAAAATTCAGTTGGGAAGCAGGACATCCTGCAGATCTTTGCCATCATTTTGGCATGCAAGCCATCACTTCTAGGCAATCAGCTGTGCCAAATGCTGTTTCAAAAACATAAGTAACTAAACTGATTTTGCAATTTCGCAGTCATTTCCTGGCCATTTTTCATGATTTTTGTTCAGGTTTTTTTCCCCCGGTGAGCACTCAGCTTCTCATGAGCCTTTGCAGCAACTGATCTGAATTTTTTGGTAGCAATGCGTTTCCCCAACAAGAATTTGCTATTTCATGTGCTTGGAAGAAAAGGAGGAACTACAGATGAATGTCAGGCAAATTAGGCTGCACAACAGATGCTCTGTGTCCACTCTGTAGACAGAGGTGACTAGATTTCATTTAAGCAGACAGTTAATGCATGGAGAGGCTCCTATTTCCAAAGAAAGACGGGACAGTAGACCATATAGCACCATGAATATATGTGAACGTTTGATTAACCATCTAGTTGGATGCTTCTGTAGAAGTACGCCAATCAGAGTGCATCATACATTCAGTGACACTGACATACCAATGTGATCAGTAGCTGTACTTAAGATGCTACCAATTATATCTGAAGGCCATGACATGCCTACCTAACATTTATCAAGAGGAAGGTCTTCTCATGGCTCAAGTCAGCAGATAGCACAACTCTACATCTAGCTGTCTGCTGCAAGAACACATGCAGAGGGTTGGAACATCAAAGGACAATAATGGTCAGGCATGGTCTGAAACTTGGCTATGTATACCTCTTTGAAAGAATGCTGACCTATGGGGATGCCTCTATGGAGTGGCACAGAGAGCCACAAGTACTTCATGCAGCACCACCTTCACTTCTGCAGCCTTCAAACAGAGGATCAGGTTCTAAGCTGTTCTATCACCTAATGCCTACACCTTGGGATCTTTTGCCCTTCATTGTTCCCTATTATTTCTTATTCCTCTCTCCCTTCAGCCCTCGCATGAGATGCCTACTGTGCCTTTCCAAATGTTTTTGGAAATTTTGTTCCCCCAATTACAACGCCCCTTTTTAATTGTCCCCTTCCCTTTAAATTTCACTTATATGCTCCCACCACCTAATGCTCCTGCACCCATTCAAAACTGTACCAGAAGCTATGCTAATGAGTTGACGTTCAGAAAATAGTAATTTCCAATTAGACTAGTCTAAAATACATCGTTAGCCATTCTTAATCTAATTGCACCAATAATGCAAAAGTTAATGCACCCAAAACATTGGCTAGGAGGTAAACACATTCAAGCAATCTTACTCAATGAGATAAAGCCAATTTCCATAATTATTTGCTGCAATGGTAAATATTTCTATACCCTGTTATTACCATTCATACCACTCTTCACCCCACATCCAGGACAGAGATTTCCACTCAATTGGCACCTTTACCAGTGAACTGAACATACACCCCGCCGCCACCAGCTCCCCCACTCCACCCACCATCAGCACACTGGGGTTACAATGTGTACAATCTACAAGATATATTGCAGAAACTCATTAGGCTTACTTCATGAACACCACCCAGTCCTGCAGCCTCTACCAGTAAGAAGGACAAGGCCACCAAGAAGGACAGAAGTGGCAGCTACACTGGAAACACCATCACTTCCAAATCACACACTATCCTAACTAGGACTTATATCACTATGCCTTCATCATTGCTGGGTCACAATCTTTGAATTCTATTTTACACTATTCAAGACAATGGTCCATCACCACCTTCTTAGGACAACCAATGAAAAGCAACAAATGAACATCAGCCACTTCCAGAGAACATGTAAACAAATAAGCTGGTAGAAGCTGCAGGGCAGGGAGGTGTTGATGAATCAAGCCTAGTGGGTTTCTACAGTACCTCTTGTAGATAGTACTTATTGCAACCCCAGTGTGCTAATGGTGGTGGGGTGGGGCTGGGGGGGGGGGGGGGGGGGGCGGGGGTGGTGGGTAAGGTAGTGGTAGTGTGTATGTTCAGTTCTGGTAAGGGCATACATAATATGTAACAGCTGTATTCACTGCCAGAACTCTTATTTCTGTAGAGGTAGAAATTTACTTAGAAAATCTACATCTGTATAAGACACTAGTTTGGCCTCAGCTGGAGTATTGCGTAAAATTCTGGGCACCGCACTTGAGGAAAGACGTGAGGGCATTGGAGAGAGTACAGAAAAGATTCACAAGAATGGCTCCAGGGAACAGGAATTTCAGTTATGAAGATAGATTGGAGAAGTTAGAACTGTTTTCCTTAGTGAAGAGAAGGCTGAGAGGTGATTTGATAAAAATATTCAAAATCATGAGGGGTCTGGACAGGGTAGATAGAGAGAAACTGTTCCCACTCGTGAAAGAATCGAGAGATCAAGGGGGCACAGATTTAAAGTATTTGGTAAGAAAAGCAAAAGTGACGAGGAAAAACTTTTTCATGCAGCGAGTGGTTAAGGTCTGGAACGTACTGCCTGAGAACATGGTGGAGGCAGGTTCAATTGAAGCATTCATAAGGGAATTGGACAATTATATGAAAAGGATTATGGGAAGAAGGCATGGGAATAGAACGGAGGGAATAGTTCTTTCAGAGAGCCAGTGCAGATATGATGGGCCGAATGGCCTCCTCAAGCACTGTAAAGATTCTGTGATTCTGCGATATACATGAGTCAATAACACACATCTAATCTTTGAGCTGCTGACATTATTTACCCTGCACTTAAATGCAAGTATAGTGGCACAAAGTTAGTTAGGCCATCTGTCATAGTGTAATTATATATAGTTATATATAGTATTGTACATATTATGTACAAACCCAAATATCACCCAAAAGTGGCTAGAGTTGGATGTCAGTATGGTGCTGCAATGGCACAAATGATAGAATGCCAGACTGGTAGGATGGAGACTAGAACTAGGGGATGTAGTTTAAGAATAAAAGGTATCCCTTTAAGGATGGAAATGAGGAGAAATTTTTCTCTGAGGGTCGTTAGTCTGTGGAATTCTCTTCCCCCGAAGGCAGTGGAGGCTGGGTCATTGAATATATTCAAGGCTGAGTTAGATAGATTTTCAATAGACAAGGGAGTCAAGGGTTAACGGGATGGCAGGACTGTCCTATGAAGACAGATTGGGGAAACTGGGCCAGTATTCTCTAGAGTTGCAAAGAATGACAGGTGATCTCATTGAAACCTACAAAATACTGAAAGGGGTAGACAGGGTAGTTGCAGCTAAGATGTTTCCCCTGGCTGGGGAGTCTGGAACCACGGGACACAATTTCTAATAAAAGCAAAATACTGTGGATGCTGGAAATCTGAAATAAAAACAAGAAATGCTGGAAACACTCAGCAGGTCTGGCAGCATCTGTGGAGACAGAAGCAGAGTTAACGTTTCGGATGAGTGACCCTTCTTCGGAACTGGCAAATATTAGAAATGTCAAAGGTTATAAGCTAGTAAAGCGGGGGTGGGGCAAGAGATAACAAAGGAGAAGGTGTAGATTGGACAAGGCCACAGAATAGCTGACCAGAAGGTCATGGAGCAAAGGCAAACAATATGTTAATGGTGTGTTGAATTTCAAAATAAGGTGGAAGCCACTTAGTACAGAGATGAGGAGAATTTTTTTACTCAAAGGGTTGTGAATCTTTGGAATTCTCTACACCAGAGGGCTGTGAAAGCTCAGTTACTAAATATATTTAAAGTAGAGATTCTCAGATTTCTAAATACCAATGACATAAAGGGATATGGGGATAATGTGGGAAAAAGGCACTGAAGTGGATCATCAGCAATGATCGTATTGAATGGCGGAGCAGGCTCGATGGACTGAATGGCCTACTCCTGTTCCTATCAAGACTGAATTATTCTCCAACAGATTATCAATATAAAATTTCATCCAACCAAATCAAAAATAATTGCTATCAGGAATTGGGAGCAGTTTGCTTGTCTACACTGTGAACTATGAAATATTTGGGAAAGGAAATAGAAGATGCAAAGCACAAGAAAAGATGTCATTAATGAGCACTAAATAGAAAATATGGTTAGTCAGATGACACAAACTCAACCACTACGCCCTGCCTGCAACAGTAGTAGACTCGCCAACTTTAAGGGCATTTAAGTGGTCATTGGATAGACATATGGATGTAAATGGAATAGTGTAGGTCAGATGATCGGCGCAACATCGAGGGCCGAAGGGCCTGTACTGCGCTGTAATATTCTAATTCTAATTCTAATTCTAAACAGCAATCTCATTCTGACAGACCACAGAATATGGCTCCTGCAGGAAATGGGAATTTGTCAATGCCAATGCCGCTGAGATAAGAGTTTAAAATTTATGAATCTAAAGTGTTAGTCATTCAAGAAAAAGCAAATAGATCTGCTGCAGATATCAACGGGAGGGGCATTGTGCATGCTTGCGTTGTTGGAGGAAAGAGGTCACTACAATATCTGGCTCATTACATACAAGCAGCTTGATGAATTGAAATGAAGACAGTTAAACAGGATTTCAAATTGGGGCAGAACGGTTATGCATGTATTGAAAAAATACATATTTAACCTTTGAGTGTTACAGTGCAAAAGCAACTTTTTGCAGGAGAAAACAAAAAAAGCTGGTTAAGTAGTGAGCTGTAATTGAAGTTTTGTAAATATCAGATCATGATAGGGTACTAGACATTGAATTCAACCTTTACTGAATGAAAACAAATATGTAAGCATATGCAAACATCAGTAAAGCATACAATAGCGATGGAGAAAAAAAAGCAAGTCATGCAGAAAAATACCGTCCAACTCTAATAAGCCATATTATACAAACATATAATTAAAAAGCCCTACTAATGTTAAATAATGAGATTACGCTATTTAACTCTACAATTATTGTTCTGATCAAATCCACTGGACAATTGTTTGATCTCAGTTCCCAAACAAATAAAAAAAATTAGAATCATCCAATAATTTTTAATTAAAAAACATAAATAATACAGCAAAGTAGGAATTAAAAGCGCTATAAAAATGTAAAAGATCAAATATGTGAATTAAGCGATTTGCAATTAAAAGCAGTAGACTGTATTAATAGCATTGAATTCTCTGCCCACCAGCCATATGTCTAACAGTTCATGGTCACTGCCAAAGCCATGTCTCTCAGCTCAGAATAACAACTTGACTTAAGCTGGGCAGTACCTCTACAAAACAGCCGAAAATGGCCAATTAGGTGCACCAAAGTAGAAAAGCACTCTCAGAGCAGTTACACATTTCCTTAAAATCCTTCTGATGGCTGCCCTGAGCTGATGCTGTAGGTGTATTTGATTTAAAATAAATCCCGAGGAATTTTGTATTCTGTTGTTTCCTTGAAATAATGACAACTCTGTATTGATATATAAAACAAACACAGTAGCATCTTATACGATCTTCTTCATTTGAGACCCAAAAATGGAAGGATAGAAAGAACGAACTTGTATTTTTATAGGGCTTTTTGCATCTTTAGGGCATCCAAAAGCATTTCAGAGCCAATTAAGTATTTTTGTAGTACAGTCATTGTTGTAATGTAGAATAGAATTTATATCCCCTATATGCAGCCAGTAACATGCATTCATGGTCATTTCAGATTTACAGACACCCACTTCTTGATCTTAATTTAAAAAATCTTTAAACAGAATAGAATTGCGCTAAGATGATTTACAGGGGCTTTTAAATAGTAATTTACCTCAGGCTTGATCAGATCTTGAATTCACAGAATGCTCACTTACAGGAATTATTTTTTGGTGCTGCATATCATGTGCGAACCTTGCATATATTAATCAATTAAAAATCCTCATAAATGTTAATTATTACAATATTAACAAGAACATAATCAACATAGAAATTTCACTGTTGTTTTGATATACAACAAAATGCCAGATTATATAATAATTAAATTTTAATAGTATAAACAAGAAGTTTTTGAATATGGTAATATTTATGCAAAGAATTAGAATTAATTTAGATCACAGACTCAGTACTGAACAACAAATATTTGCAAGTTCACATTTTGCAGTGATCTTCACAATGTTGTTATGCCAAATAATCGCAATGTTATACTAGTAAATTATTAAAGACATTTCAAATAAAAATTCTTAGTACACTCAGCCAGATGTAAAAACAAAGCACATGAAGGTAATTATGTTGTTAACTGCTACCTTACCTTGGCAATCTGTAGTAACACTATACAGTGTTTAATTGATTCAACCATGCTCTGCAAAAATAAAAATAATGCAGAATCTGCAATGTTCAGAAGTATTTTTCACAATTTAATACAACAAATCTGCTGTACTAAATTAGCTTTAATTACCAGATGAATCAATAAAAACACAGGGATGCACTTACATTTGTTACTTCTTTGAGGTTTCCGACTTTCTATAAAAATTGAAAAAAAAAATAGTAAATAACTAACAACTTTGTTAACATTTCATTTTGTTATAGGCTGGTCTCATTTACCATAACAATGTGCTAAATTGAAGATCACAAGTACTTCATTTTTATCATGGTCTACAAATAACAAAGGTTCAAGCAAATAATTTTAATAATCAAATTCTAAAGCAATAAAAAGTTAAAGAACTAATTATCACAGCTTGTGCAATACGATTTAGCCAAGTCCTACTAATTAGAAAAACATGCTACAAACGTAATGTTACTTTGACTCCATTATTAGCCATGCAAAAGTAGATGAGCACTTGTACTTGAAGGTCAAGATCGTGCTCCCCCAATGGTTCAGTGGTGAAACTCACTCAATGGCTTGGTTGGTTCGGAGTCATAGAGAGCAGGAAAGGTTCGAAGTTCAGTCTATAATCTGTGCCATCCACAAACTTGCCCACTGGCTACGATTCATGTATGAATATAGATGGTGAATGGCAAGCTATTTCACTGGGAGCATCGCAGGCAGGTTTGTTTGTATCCTGAGCTGATATTCACACACTCATAGCTTCCAGCAAAGGTCACAGGATAGCAATCAGGACCAGGAGCCTTTTTTCATCTTTCTAGCCTGCCAGCCCCTGATGAAATCAGTCAGCCTGGCCTTTAGAAACATTATTATTTCACTACACATAAGAACATAAGAACTAGGAGCAAGAGTAGGCAATTCAGCCCTTCGAGCCTGCTCTGCCATTCAATACGATCATGGCTGATCTCATCTCGGCCTCAACTCCACTTTCCTGACCTTGCTCCATAACCCTTTAACCCATTACTAATTAAAAATCTGTCTATCTCCTCCTTAAATTTACTCAATGTCCCGGCATCCACCGTACTCTAGGGTACTGAATTCCACAGACTCACGACCCTTTGAGAGAAGTAATTTCTCCTCATCTCGATTTTAAATCTGCTACCCCTTATCCTAAAACTATGACCTCTCGTTCTAGCTTGCCCCACCAGAGGAAACATCTTCTCTACGTCTACTTTGTCAATCCCCTTAATCATCTTATATACCTCAATTAGATCTCCTCTCATTCTTCTAAACTCCAGAGAGTAAAGACCTAAACTGCTCAATCTCTCTTCATAAGACAAACCCCTCATCTCTGGAATCAATCTAGTGAACCTCCTCTGAACTGCTTCCAATGCAACTACATCCCTCCTCAAGTAAGGGGACCAAAATTGTACGCAATACTCCAGGTGCGGTCTCACTAATGCCTTGTACAGTTGCAGCAACACTTCCCTACTTTTATACTCTATTCCTTTAGCAATAAATGCCAAATTCCATTTGCCTTCCTTATTACCTGCTGCATCTGCATACTAGTTTCCTGCGATTCATGCACGATGACACCCAGATCCCTCTGCACCGAAGCATTATGAAGTTTCTCTCCATTTAGATAATAATTTGCCTTTCTATTCTTCTGACCAAAATGGATAACCTCACACTTATCCACATTAAACACCATCTGCCAAATTCTGGCCCATTCACCTAATCTATCCATATCCATTTGTAAATTTCTTATTTCTTTATTGCAACTTACTATCCCAGCTATTTTAGTCTCATCTGCAAATTTGGCTATAGTACCTTCTATCCCTGCATTCAAGTCATTAATATAGATTGTAAATAGTTGGGGCCCGAGGACCGAACCCTGTGACAACCCACTAGTTGCATCTTGCCAACCCGAAAAGGACTCATTTATCCTGACTCTCTGTTTTCTGTTGGTTAGCCAATCCTCTATCCAAGCTAATAAATTGCCCATAACCCCTTGTGATCTTACCTTGTGTACTAACCTTTTGTGCGGCACCTTATCAAATGCCTTCTGGAAGTCCAGATATACTACATCTACAGGATCCCCATTATCCACTTTACTTGTTACATCTTCGAAGAACTCTAGCAAATTAGTCAAACCGATTTACCCTTCATAAAACCATACTGACTCTGATGGATTGTGTTCTGACTTTCTAAATGTCCTGTTATTACTTCCTTAATAATGGATTCTAACAATTTCCCAAGGACAGATGTTAAACTAACTGGTCTATAGTTTCCTACTTTCTGCGTCCCTCCCTTTTTGAATAAGGGCGTTATATTAGCATTTTTCCAATCCACTGGAACCTTTCCCACATCCAGGGAATTTTGGAATATTATAACCAATGGATCCACTATCTTCGTTGCCACTTCCTTTAAGACCCTAGGATGTAGGCCATCAAGCCCTGTGGACTTGCCTGCCTTCAATCTCAATAGTTTGCTCAGTACTTTTTCCCTGGTGATGATGATTGTTCGAAGTTCCTCCCTTTCGAGAACCTCCACATTAACCTGTTACTACTGGGATGGTACTAGTGTCATCCACCGTGAAAACTGAGGCAAAATACTGATTTAATGTCTCCGCCATTTCTGTGTTCCCCACTATTAACTTCCCAGTCTCATCCTCCAAGGGACCAACATTCACTTTAGCTACCGAAGAAGGGTCACTGACCCGAAACGTTAACTCTGCTTCTCTTTCCACAGATGCTGCCAGACCTGCTGAGTGAATCCAGCATTTCTTGTTTTTGTTTCACTTTAGCTACTCTCTTCCCTTTCATATACTTATAGAAACGTTTGCTATCTGTTTTTATATTTTGCGCTAGTTTTCTTTCATAATTTACCTTTGCTCTCTTTATTATTTTTTTAGTAACCCTTTGCTAATCTTTAAAACTTTCCCAATGTTCCAGCCTGCCACTGGCCTTTGCAATATGGTATGCCTTAGTTTTTGTCTTTATGTTATCCTTAACTTCCTTGCTTAGCCATGGATGTTTTTCCTCCTCTTAGAATTTTTCTTCCTCTCTAGAATATATTTTAGTTGGGAGGAGTTGAATATCTCCTTAAACATCTGCCACTGCTCATCAACTGTCCTACCTTTTAGTCTTCCTGCCCAGTCCACTAGGGCCAAATCTGCCCTCATCCCTAAGTAATTATCTTTGTTTAACTCTAGAACGTTAGTGTGGGACTCCAGTTTCTCGCCCTCAAACTGAATTTGAAATTCTATCATGCTATGATCACTCTTCCCTAGAGGATCCTTAACTATGAGATTATTAATTCATCCCACCTCATTACACAATACCATATCTAGAATAGCCTGCTCCCTGGTTGGTTCCACAACATATTGCTCCAGAAAACAATCTCTAATACATTCAATGAACTCTCCCTCGAGGCTACCCTTGCCAATTTGATTAATCCAGTCTATATGCATATTAAAATCACCCATGATTATTGCCGTACCTTTCTTACAAGCCCCCAGTATTTCCTGGTTTATATTGTGCTCCACTGTGGAACTACTGTTTGGGGACCTATAGATTACTCCGACCAGGGACTTCTTTCCCTTGCTATTTCTTATTTCTACCCAGACTGATTCTACGTCTTGATCTCCAGTGCCTATATCATTTCTCACTATATCACTGATCTCTTCCTTTATTAACAAAGATACACCACCTCCTTTTCCTTCCTGCCTATCCTTCTGAAATACTGAGTACCCTTGGATATTCAATTCCCAAACCTGGTTTCCCTGCAACCATGTCTCAGTAATCGCCACTAAATCATACCAATTCGTCTCTATTTGTGCTGTTAACTCATTAGTTTTATTCCGAATGCTTTGTGCATTCAGATGCAAAGCCTTTAAGTTTGTCCTATTATCAAATTTCCCTACTCTTGTACAATTCCTTGGTGCAATATGACGTTCACACGTTCTGTCCCTACCTTTTATTTTCTGGTAACAATCAGCCTAATGACTAACCTGCATCCCCTATATTCTCCTTTAACTTTGACTTCCTAATGTTCCATGCAACTGAACCCTCTCCCCAACTATTTAGCTTAAAGCCCCATCTGCAACCCCAGTTATGCGATTCGCCAGGACTCTGGCCCCAGCATGATTCAGGTGGCGCCCGTCCCATCGGACCAGCTCCCTCCTTCCCCAGTACTGGTGTCAATGTCCCATGAATTCGAACCCATTTCTCCCACACCAATCTTTGAGCCACGCATTTATCTCATTAATCTTATTGAGCCTATGCCAATTAGCTCGTGGCTCAGGCAGTAATCCGGAGATTATTACCTTTTTGGTTCTGCTTTTTAATTTAGCCCCAAGCTGCTCATATTCCCTCAGCAGAACCTCTATCCTCACTCTATCTATATCGTTGGTACCTACATGGACCACGACAACTGGATCTTTCTCCTCCCACTCCAAGTTCCTCTGCAACCCAGATGAGATATCCCGAACCCTGGCACCAGGTAGGCAACACAGCCTTCGGGTCTCTTGATCCTGGCCACAGAGAACAGTGTCTATGCCCCTAACTATACTATCCCCGATTATGACTACATTTCTCTTTTCTCCCCCAACTTGAATGGCTCCCTGTACCACGGTGCTATTGTCAGTTTGTTCATCCTCCCTACAGTCCCTGCTCTCGTCCAGACAGGGAGCAAGAATCTCAAACCTGTTGGACAAGGACAAGGGCTGAGGCTCCTGCAACACTACCTCCTGAATCCCTCTACCTGCCTCACTCACAGTCACACCCTCCTGTCCCTGATTACTGGCCGAATTCAAAGTAGTTAATCTCAGGGGTGTGACTATCTCCTGAAACACAGCGTCCTGGTAACTCTCCCCCTCCCTGACGTGTTGCAGTGTCCGAAGCTCAGACTCCAGCTCAACAACTCTGAGCCGGAGTTCCTCGAGCAGCCAACACTTGCTACAGATGTGGTCACTGGGAACCACAATGGAGTCCACCAGCTCCCACATCATGCAAGTACAACACAACGCCTGGCCCTGCATCTCTATTTTATTTAATTAGATTTCAATTTTTTTTTTAATTTCCGACTGGTCTTTAGTTTTTAATCTGTAAAATATTTCTCCTATTCACCCTTTAATCTGAAATCAACTTAGAAGAGGTAATTCAATTTGCGGTTTTCCTGTGATGTCACTTTTTTTTTCCCACTCTGTTTTTACTCCCTTAAATTACCCAAACATTAGATTATTTACACTAGGAACCTTAATTCCCTAAAAAAAACACTACCTACTATATTAAAAAAGAACTGTAGACCTTTCTCTTTACTTTAGTTACTTACCGAGCTATTTAGAGTTATTCCCTAACAGCTGTTACTCACCAACCAATCACTTTGCAGCTTTCCTGTGATGTCACTGTTGACTTTTTTCCTCAAAACTCCGACGCGCCTGGGCTGCTCTCACACAGGTCAGACTGCCCTCACACAGGTCCGATTGCTCTCTGCTCCCTGTGCCGGTCTCACTCAGTCTCGCTCCTTCCCACCACCGCTCTTTTAAACTGTGCTGATCTCACTCCTTCCTGCCGCTGCTCTTTTAAACTGTGCTGGTCTCACTCAGTCACATAATGGACTGGATTTTGTAGAGGAGGCAGGGCTCCCAACGCCGGGCCGAAAAGGAAGGGTGAACCCCGCCTCGACCTTTTCGTGCCCCCCCCCCCCAGGCATCCCCCCCCACCCGGAGTGATGCTCCAGTGTTTTCAAGCCTAAGTGCCCAGCACCAGGATCTTTGTCCCTTTAACGATGAGGATCCTGCCTTCAAGAGCTGCCGGGTAATCACAGGGCAGTAATATCAGCAGCACCACCAGGAGCAATCAATTTAAGCGCTAATTATAAATATATTATCTCTATCAGCTCCAACTACTGTCTGCAATGCGATGCGGAACTGTTGATTCTGCAGTGGGACGACAGGAATTTCCTATTTGCTTGCAAAACATAAAAGGCATTTCAAAACACTTTATGAGTAGGGGTCAAGAGAGAGGTCTAGAGAAAAGCAGAAATATTGGGAGAGGGGGTTGGAAGAGGAGTTATTGAGAACTACATTTTCTTAGAGAGACCCATTCCAAATGCAGTCTGTGGTCACTGGTAGTTCCTTTCCCTACCACACCATGCATGACCACACACCATCTCCTGCCTGAAAGAAGAAATGGATGGAGAATGGAGCAAAAAGTGTTATGGACAGAAGCAGAAGAGAAAAAGAGACAGAAGCTAAGGAGGAGACACAGAGATACAGCAACACAAAAACAGCAGAGACTGTTAAGACAGATAATATTCCTCGTCTTACTATATGCAACACCATGGGAGATAAATGAGTAATAGAAAAAAATCTTAGGTTTGCATGCATTCATTTTAAATTCCTATGGGAGCTGCCCATGTGAGGTTGTCATGCTGTATTTACATCCCCCCACCACTAGAGGTGTTTCAGCACCATCACTGACAGGAAGGTCTAACTATAGCATGACAAGTTAACACAGGTAGCTCCCGTTAAGGTGGACACATGAATTTATACTGGAAATAAAAAAATAAGGGCAGAATGTAGAACTTGAAAATTGGGACTGAATTATATCTGCTCACCTTGGCTCAATTATCCCCCATCCTTTACAGTCATAGAATTATACAGCACAGAAACAGACCCTTCGGACCACCATGCCCGCAGCGGCCATCAAGCCCATCTATTCTAATCCCATTTTCCAGCACTTGTATGCTATGGCATTTCAAGTGCTCATCTAAATACTTCTTAAATGTTGTGAGGGTTCCTGCCTCTACCACCTCTTCAGACAGTGTGTTCCAGATTCCCACCACCCTCTGGGTGAAAAAGTTCTTCCTCAAATCCCCGCTAAACCTCCTGCCCCTTACCTTAAATCTATGCCCCCTGATTATTGACACCTCCACGAAGGGAAAAGGTTTCTTCCTATCTACGCTATCTATGCCCCTCATAATTTTGTATACCTCAATCAGGTGCCCCTCAGCCTTCTCTGCTCGAACAAAACAACCCTAGTCTATCCAGTCTCTCTTCATAGCTGAAATGTTCCAACCCAGGCAACATCCTGGTGAATCTCCTCTGCACCCTCTCCAGTGCAATCACATCCTTCCTATAGTGTGGCAACCAGAACTGTACACAGTACTCCAGCTGTGGCCTAACTAGCCTTTTATACAGCTCCATGATAACCTCCCTGCTCTTATATTCTATGCCTCAGCTAATAAAGGCAAGTATCCCATATGCCTTCCTAACCACCTGATCTACCTGTGCTTCTGCCTTCAGTGATCTATGGACAAGTACACCAAGATCCCTCTGTACTTCCTAGGGTCCTACCTACCATCCATTGTATATTCCCTTGACTTGTTAGTCCTCCCAAAATACATCACCTTACGCTTCTCAGGATTAAATTCCATTTGCTACTGCTCTGCCCATCTTACCAGCCCATCTATATTGTCCTGTAATCTAAGGCCTCACTATTTACGACACCACCAATTTTCGTGTAATCTACGAACTTACTGATCATACCTCCTATATTCACATCTAAATCATTAATGTACACTACAAACAGCAAGGGTCCCAGCACCAATCCCTGCAGTACACCACTGGTCACAGGCTTCCACTCTCAGAAACAACCCTCTACCATCCTCTGCTTCCTGCCACTAAGCCAATTTTGGAGCCAATTTGCCAAATTGCCCTGGATCCCATGGGCTCTTGCCTTCTTGACCAATCTTCCATGTGGGACCTTATCAAAAGCCTTACTGAAGTCCATGTAGACTACATCAATTGCTTTGCCCTTATCTACACACCCAGTCACCTCCTCAAAAAATGCAATCAAATTTGTTAGGCATGATCTCCTCCTGACAAAGCCATGCCGACTATCCTTGATTAATCCCTGCCTCTCCATATGGAGACTAATCCTGTCCCTCAGAATTTTTTCCAATAGTTTCCCTACCACTGATGTTCGACTCACTGGCCTGTAATTACCTGGTTTATCCCTAGTACCCTTCTTGAACAATGGTACCACATTTGCTGTCCTCCAATCCCCTGGCACTTCTCCTGTGGCCAGAGAGGATTTGAAAATTTGTGTCATAGCCCCTGCAATCTCCTCCCTTGTCTCACATATAACCCTGCTTCATGTGACGATTACACTTTTACTCCCAAGTACCCCAACACGGGGATTGAATAATGGATATAAAATCACACACGCACAGATTTCATGCATTGTTACTTATAGAGTTGTTGGAAGATGTGTTTTTTTGTTCCATGTAAAATACAATCTATGAGCACTATTGATCTATAGTGATTAAAGTAAAAATGCCATGCGTCTTACTGTACGAGCCTTGATAATTTTGGGCTCACATTCTATGATTATGTGCATATTTCTGTGGTAACAGCAAATCAATGACTTTCATTTAGCTATGTAGTTAATTTTATCTTTTATCACTCTTACAAATGCTGGGACACATAGGAAGATGGTAAAGATGATGTTTCAAGTAACTAGGAAGTAGGTTGAAAAAAGGCACGTAGCAGTACCTGATGGGGTGGGGGGGAGCGGAAGGGGAGGAGAGGCAGTATGGCTTGGTATGGATTGAAGCGCTGAAAGGACGCTACCTCAGATCATCCTCAGGCACTTCCAAGCTTTACAGTACTATAGGCAGAAGGGGCCAGCCCTACCCAACTAGACATGGTGAATAGAAATGAAGAAAGCCATTGGGGTAAAAAAAACACTTTAAAAAGGAAAAGAAAGTAACATTGGATCTTAAGGAGGTGACATTGCGTTTTACAGAAAAATGAATGAACAGTTGCCCTGTTCAAAGTTTGTTCAGTTTAATAAAGAAGCCAGGTATGACAAGTTAGCGTTCACATACAAACAAAATGATGGATGATCAGCAGGTTCTTTATTTTAGAGATGCAAACAGCACAAACTTGCATTTATGTAGCACCTTTAACAGAGCAAAATGTCCCACGGCACTTCCCAGAAGCATTTGACACAGAGTCAAAGAAGAAGCTGTCAAGTCAGTTAACTAAAAGCTTGGTCAAAGAGGGAGGTTTTATGGAGTGCCTTAAAAGAGGGGAAAGAAGTAGAGAGGTAGAAAGGTCTAGGGAGGGATTTTCAGAGCTTGGGGCCTAAGCAGCTAAAAGCATGGCTGCTGACTGGAGCAATTAAACTCAGGGATGTGCAACTTGCCAGAACTGGAGAAGCACAGAGACCTCAAAGGCTTGTAGGGCTGGAGGTGGTTACAGAAATAGAAAGTGACAATTTGAAAACAAGGTTGAGCATTTTAAAACTGAGGCGTTGCTACACCTAAAGCCAACGTAGGTCCACAAGCATAGGGATGATGTTTGAATAGGACTTGGTGCGAGTTGAGATATGGGCTGCAGAATTTTGGCGAGCCCAAATTTATGTAGGGTGGAACATGGGAGACTGGCCAGGAGAGCATTGGAATAGTCAAGTCTAGAGGTAACAAAAGCATGGATGGGAGTTTCAGGAGCAGATAAGCTGAGGCTGGGCTAGAGTCGGGCAATATTACAGAGGTGGAAGTGGGCAGTCTAGGCAATGAAGCAGATATGTGGTCAAAGATGATCAAAAATAACAGAACATTTGAAATAAATAGTTTGTCAAGCAGTCATCAATAAAATGCTATTACTGGAACAAGAAGGACATACCATTTCAGGGAACCTGAAACAAATGCTTAAGTAATTTAGGAAAAGAATTGGCATTCGTCATTCCCAATGATACCATGAACAGGTTGAGATTATAAATTCTTACTACACAGAAATATTTTGGTTAATAAAAGTCTCAACACTCTCAGTGAGTGCTACTAATGCTTTGCCTATAATACGATGTAAACAGTATCAATTTCTAGTCAGTCCCTAATGTACAGTAGTAGAATATTTTTTTTAAACTGCATTTGTTAAGATATATAAGTGTTTGTGCCATAAAATGTGGTAATCTGCACCCCTATACGCAGATTTAAGTATCAGTCATAGGATGTCCTGGTTAACTTACAGAAATTACACTCCCAGAAGGATTCAGCTAGTTAACATAATCAGCACACAAGCGTTACATAGACAAGGGAGATTCAATCCCTCGGCTGTGCTGAATTAGCTGATCTCTGGTTGAGAAACGGTGTGGAAACTACAATTGCGCTCAGCATCCTTGGGTTAAGGAGTGAAAACCGCCAAAGCTCACACTCCTAATCACTGTCCAGTGACTCCTGCTCAAAGTGCATCATGAGGCAACTTGGATGGGTTTGGCTGTTCAAATAAGATGATGATATTTACTTAGTATTAACACATGAGGAATACCATTTGGATGTGGTGTGGAGGGCACCTGGTGTCTTTGGAACTGTAACACAGAATGGAGTCAAACAAACAATTTCAGAGGAGGGGAAGTGAAGACTGGCAGAAAAATTAGGTTGAAAAGTTTTGGAAATCAATGTCATCAGTTATGTGCAATGAGAATGAAAATTAAGAGTTTGAACTTGTGTCCAGGTTTACCACATAGCTCAAAAGTGTTTGCATTATTTAGTTTTGAAGAAGAAGAATACTTCTTAAAAAATTGTTTTAAAACAACTGCATGGTGCACACAAGTTGGCATCTCCCCCCATCAAAATTCTTTTGCATTCTCTCAGCGAAGGAACTGTCCACTAAAATGACCATAAAACTGTATTTATTCTCCTTTTGATCTGCTTGATTTAATTTCATTTCTCACTAATGGATCTAATTAAGCTGACTATAATAGGCTGGAAATCATTATCTAACGCAACTTACTGTATTTTGTTTTTGGATTTATTTTTACAAAAAGTTAGACGTATCAAATATCATTGATGTACAAATCATTTAATAAAGATATGACACATTAAATAATATTCGAGAGCAAAGGCACTTACCCTTCTCTGTTCATCATCGTTGCAAGTTTTGACCTTTTCGTCAAATAACTGGAAGTATGAAAAAAAGCATATGAGTAATTTGAACACAAATACATCAATCTGATTTCCCTCCTCACCAGCATAGATGCAGTGACACCCAATAAATATCCTTCTTTTCTGTTCGAGTTAACTCAGCACACACCAGACCCTAATAGTCTGTTTCAGAACCACGTACACTGATAAATTTCTTCACAATATACAGTCATCAACAATAGTATCAATAAAGTAAAGCTGACTTTGGCAAAAAAAAACTTCTGATAGTTGTATAAAAGTTAATTTACAAAAATTCAGGCATAACAGAATTTATTTATATACTTATACAATGAGGCTTTTTCTTTTGAGGATTTTTAAATAAAATAAAACCAGAATATCTACTGAAGATGAGAAAACCTAAGAGCAATAAAGGTAATCAGTAATGCAGGGTAATTTACCCTTTAAAATAGTATCTAGATTAACATTTTTTAAAATTACATTTGCATTTAGTTCCTGTTTGCTAAACCTTGCTTGATGTTGACATGTTTTTGATCATACTTTGTGCTTTTTCCATTATAAATCCCTATCTTTATATTTTCAATGGAAACTCCCTAAAAAAAAAACCTCATCAAATTGTAATTACATCCTATTGCCAGTGGTGCTTTTTTTTTAGCTGCTGCATTACCTCCAATCCCAGGAGTGCAATTACAACATGACAAACTTACACAGGCAGTTTCCATTTTAAATGCAGAAATAGGAATTAATAATGCAAAAAGTTGATGCACAAGATTTTTGAGATACAAGTCAATCTCCTGTGGCATTGCTCATGGCATTATGGGTAGGCAGAGTGGCTGGAACTTAATGAGTGGGTAGTGGAAGGTGAGGCACCAAGACCAGGGAGAGAGGTAGTGAGGGGGGCACATGGGCTACTGCAGGGCGAGTGGCAAGCAAGCCATAGCAGGTCCATAGCCAAAGCTGGCAGAAGTGAAAGGCAGAGAGAAGCTGGGAAAGGGCAGGAGGGAGGAACGGACATGACACACACACACAAGCACAATGTACATTTCATTGAAAACTCTTCTAAGTACATGCAGTGCCTGTTAATCCTGTACGTAGCTTCGTGCTAAATGTGATACACTGTTGTCCTACAATAACTGCTACTTAATAGAGATTTATTACCTAGTGTTTGAGAAAATCTGGCCAATTGGCTCACACAACCACAATTCAGAGAACGTTTTGAGTGATTTATGTTACAGGAATAGTAATCCAGAAGCCTGGGCTAATAATCTGAAGGTGCGATTTCAAATCCCACCATGGCAGCTAGGGAATTTCAGTTCAGTTAATTAAATAAATCTGGAATTTAAAAAAAGTTAGTATTACTAACGGTGACCATGAAATTACTAGATTGTCATTAAAAACCCAACTGGTTAATTAATGTCCTTTTGGGAAGGAAATCTGCTGTCCTTACCTAGTCTGGCCCAATGTTCTCTCCAGTGAACATGCGCGGGCACACAAAAAATTTAAGGGGCCCATGCACTTGTTGGTCTGGCCTATATGTGACTCCAGACCCATAGCAATGTGATTGACTCTTAACTGCACCCTGAAATGGCCTAGCAAGCCACTCAGTTGTATCAACACCGCTACAGAAAAATATAAACTACATGGATTGCAGTTCACTGAAACCTTCTCCAGGTCAATTAAGAAACGGCAATAAAGACTGGCTTTGTCAGTGACACAGACGTTCCGTGAATAATTTAAAAAACATTTTTGAGCCAACATTGTATACTTAATAACTAAAATTTTGATGTCCAAAATAAGGGTTTAAACACAACCTTAAAATTCAAGAATTACATAGTTCACAGCATGAATTTTATCCATTAAACTGTCTTGCGTTTTTTAATGCCTTCAAGACATTGAAGACCTCAATCCCTTCGACATTTTGTCCCTGACCTGAAACTCGGAGGTAAATTTAGACTGTGTAGTCTGACCATATGCATTATACCCAATTTCCCAAGAAGCGTCCATAACATTCTGCTGTATTAATGTTTTTTTTCAAACCTCCTTGTACTCTCTGCCCTTGCATTTTCCGATTGATTTTGACATACAAAAGCATGAACTGCAAAAACTTTAATAAGGCAGAATTTATATATATTTTCAAAAAGCTATGTGCAAGAGCAAAATATCAATGCTATGGTTAGTTTTGTAAGTTTTGCTTTGTGCAATATAAACCTCTATCTCTGCACTCCTTCTTTTGATTCTCTCCCTTTTTCTTCCCCTGGACAGAGGGGAAGAAAAAAAAGAGGTGGCGAAAAAAGTCACAAAAAAGTGTGCCAGAAAGAGAGAAACAAAAAGAAAATCAGCGACTGAAATGAAACCAGGATCAAAGAGAATGGTTGTCTCTGCCGCTGACCTCTTCTTCCCTTTTCCTGTCTCATTCTTTGCTCGAGTTCCCGATCTCTCCCTCTCCTGACAGCTGAATATTTGTTGTCCCCTATGAATAATCCCACCAAATTCCTTTTCGGGACCCGACACCCCATCACTACCACAAACACATCTATACCAAAGAAATTTTTAAAAAATCAACCAATAAGAGATTTGAAGAACCAGTAATAAAAATATCATTCACCCAAAGATACTCATCTGTCCACCTCAGTGAAACTCTTAGGTGGGCCACCATATTCCATTTCAAAATGCATTACAAAATTCTATGTTCTCCGATCTCAATGAGTAAAATCATTATAATAGCATCCATATATACCCGTGACACCTGCTCTGCCTGTTCAATGTTAAAAGTCACGTAATGTTGGGTCTCAAAACAACAACTTTCACTGTATATTTACATTGTGAACCAATATGCATTAACACTGTTTGATGCATTTCCAGCATTGAATCAGATATAACCATAACAACGGAGGAGGAACACAATTACTTAATCTTTTATAAGGCATTACAAATATAATACTTTTTTTGGGTGTTTTGTGCTGCTCTGAATCACCTATATGTACAAGTGCATACACACACGCCTACTGCCCCTCCCTGTCCTGTTGCAATTGTTCCCATGCTTTCTAACCCTGCTTTACCTGAATTTTGCATTTAGTCTTCACTCTATGTGTATATCATTGCAGGAAATCAATGTAGGCTCATTAAAAACTTTATGTTTTAGTGCCCTGCTCCAATTATCTCCCACACTCCATCTCCACTGCACTTGAAGACTACATTGTCTCAACTCCCCAGGTGCAATGCCCCAGGAAATCTACCACTGTTACTTAATAATGCATTGATAGAACTCTTCTATATTGATTGTGGTGACAGTATTGCAGAGCAGGGGACTGGAGCTTCAGTGGCTACACAGGTTTCCTCATTGTGGGACCTGGCAGATCAATTGATTCGAAGGGTCATACTGCTTTTGAGCTTTCTTTTAAGAATCGGCAGGATCAGTGTTCAGGAAATTAGCTTATTGGGTTCAATACTGACAAAGCCTGTGTGGCTACATAAAATTTCCAGTTGCACTTTGGAGCAGCAGGTCACTACTCCACGAACAAATAGGACAAATCCAATCCGACCAATTACCGCCCCATCAGTCAACTCTCAATCATCAGCAAAGTGATGGATGGTGTCATCAACAGAGCTATCAAGCAGCACTTACTCACCAATAACCTGCTCACCTCAGGTTCTGCCAGGACACTAAGCTCCATACTTCCAGGTCAGAGGCTGAGTATTCTGCGGAGAGTGACACCCCTCCTGACTCGCCAAAGCCTTTCCTCCATCTACAATGAGAGTGATGGAATATTCTCCGCTTGCCTGGATGAGTGCAGTGCCAACTACACTCAAGAAGCTCAACACCATTTAGGATAAAGCAATCTAATTGACTGGAACCCAATCACCACCTTAAACATTCAATCCCTTCACTACCGGCACACTGTGCTGCACGGTGTACCATCTACAAGATACACTGCAGAAATGTGCCACGTTTTCTTCAATAGCGGCTCACAAAGCTGCAACCTCTACCACCTAAAAGGACAAGGGCAGCAAGCCCGTGGAAACACCACATCGAGGTCACACATCAACCTGACTGGGTATCTCTGCTCCTTCATCATCGCTGGGTCAAAGTCATGGAACTCCCTCCCTAACAGCACTGTCGGAGTACCTTCACCAGACGACTGCTGTGGTTCAAGACGGTCTTTCACCACCAACTTCTCAAGGGCAGTTAGGAATGGGTAATAAATGCTGGCCTTGCTGGTGACATTCATTTCCCATGAATGAATAAAATAAAACTCTGCTTGACCTAAAATAGAAATTGGGTGGATCAAGGCACTGATGAAACAAAAACACTGATACTAACAAATGAGTGGATGAGCAGGCTGAGATTCAGACAAAAAGGGACCAGGTGTGGCTGAGGCATGGAGGAAGGATGCAGGCAGCTAGCGGGGTTAGGTGGCTACAGTCACGGAATTTCATGCAGAGCTGCACGACAAGATGTTTTAGCGTATGCACCTCTTATTTGTTTCTGGGGCTAGGTATAGCAAAATTGGTAGGAAATAGTTATGGCAGATTTCCAATTTTTGTTTGGGAATCTAGTTGGTCCAAGCTGACTCAATGGCTGATAACAGTTAAACAATTATGCTTTGTATGTAGTATCACAGTGGACTTTTCACAAACTCACCCAATCTATCAAATGTTACAGAATAAATTAGGTTCAATTACCTTCAGCTGATCAATTAAGATCTGTAAATAGGCGTCAGCTTCAGCGAGCTTCTTGTCAAAATCTTGGACACTTGGAACGAATCCTGTTTCGATACCCTGCAAAGATAAGTAGTTATAGTAAGTAATGAGGCATCTTGTGGCAACTAGAAGGAAACATTCAACTAAATGGTCTGAAATATCAAATTCTCCATACCACCAGTAGACACCACATTCTTATACACTAGGTGCTCAAGCAGTTATTTGAAACCACAAATAAAAAAGCCAAATGCTGCTGATTTGATGCTGGAAATTTGAAAAAAAAAGAACTGGAAATACTCAGCAGGTCAGACAGCATCTGTGGAAAGAAAAGCAAAGTTAACATTCAGGTCAGTGACCTTTCATCACAAGTGGGAAAAATTAGAAATGTAATAGGTTTTGAGCAAATGAAAGGGGGAAGAACAACTAAAGGGAAGGTCTGTGATAGGGTGGGGGGGGGTGTGGTGCAGGAGAGATTAAACAACAAAAGATTTCATGCAAGGCCCAAAGGAGTGGTACATTGTCAGGTAGATGCCAGTGTTGTAGCTGTACTGGAACAGCTTGGCTAAAGGCACAGCTAAATCTGGAGCACGTCTTCAGTACTACAGCTGGAATGTCGTCAGGGTCCATAGCCTTTGCAGTATCCAGTGCCTTCAGTCATTTCCTGATATCACATGGAGCGAATCGAATTGGCTGAAGACTGGCATCTGTGATGCTGGGGACCTCGGGAGGAGGCAGAGGTGGATCATCCACTCGACACTTCTGGCTGAAGATGGTTGCAAATGCTTCAGTCTTGTCTTTTGCACTGATATGCTGAGCTCCTCCATCATTGAGGATGGGGATGCTTGTGCAGTCTCCTCCTCTGGTTAGTTGTTTAATTGTCCACCATCATTCCTGACTGGACGTGGCAGGACTGCAGAGCTTAGATCTGATCTGCTGGTTGTGGATTTGCTTTCCTCGGTCTATCACATGCTACTTCCACTGTTTAGCATGCATCTAGTCCTGTGTTGTAGCTTCACCAGGTTGACACCTCATGTTTAAGCATGCCTGGTGCTGCTCCTGGAGTGATGGTTATGGTAGAGAGAGTGATGTGCTGGGCCATGACACTACAGATTGTGGTTGAATGCAATTCTGCTGTTTCCACTCAGCGCCTCACGGATGCCCAGTTTTGAGCAGCTAAATCTGTTCTGAATCCATCCCATTTAGCATGATGGATGGTACCTTCAGTGTGAAGACAAGACTGCGTCTCCACAGGACGGTGCGGTGGTCACTCCTATTAATACCGTCATGGTGAGGGTGAGGTGAAGTAGCATTTTCTCTCGTTGGTTCTCTCAACACCTACCGCAGGCCCAGAATGGCAGATATGTCCTTCAGGACTCGACCAGTTTGGCCAACAGTGGTGCTGCAGAACCACTCTTGGTGATGGGCATTGAAGTCCCCGATCCAGACTATATTCGATGCCCTTGCTACTCTCAGTGCTGCTTCCAACTTATCTTCAACATGGAGTAGTATTGATTCATCAACTGAGGGAGCGTGATAGATGATAATCAGCAGGAGGCTTTCTTGCCCATTTTCTGACCTGAAGCCATGAGACTTCATGGGATCAGGAGTCAATGTTGAGGACTCCCAGAGCCACCATCCCACTCAACCCCCCAACTGTATAACACTGTACCACCAGCTCTGGTGGATCTGCCCTGCCAGTGGGACAGGACATATCTAGGGATGGTGTTGGAGGAGACTGGGACATCGGCTGTAAGCTATGATTTGGTCAGTATGACTATGTTGGGCTGTTGCTTGTCTAGTCTGTGGGACAGCTCTCCAGATATTAGTGAGGAGGACTTTGCAGGATTGACTGGGGAGGGTGTGCCTTTGTAGTTTCCAGTGCCTCGGTCAACGCCAGGCAGTCCATTCAGTTTTATTCTTTTTTGACTTTTCTGTAGTGGTTTGGTACAACTGAATGGCTTATTAGGCCATTTCAGAGGGCAGTTAAGAGTCAACATGTAGACCAGACTGGGTAAGGATGGCAGATTTCCTTCCCTAAAGGACATTAGTGAACTAGTTGGGTTTTTACGACAATCCAGTAGTTTCATGGTCACCATTACTGAGAATAGCTTTTTAATCCAGATTTATTAATAAATTGAATTTAAAATCCACCAGATTTGAAGTGTCTCTGGTGTATTAGTCCAGTAATATTACCACTATGCTACTGTCAACAGCAATGTCTCTGCCTAATTGCTACCAAAATAGTCTAATTCTGCACTGACCAACAATCAAAAGGTGTAACCTTCTTATTTTATATGGCTCAGCCACTCAACGGATTAGCTTCCCTTATTGACTCAATGAGTCAGTGAAACCTTTTCCTCTAAAAAAAAACTTCCCTCTTTTTTAACAGGTTTATGTATGAAGATTTAGAGATTTCAGAATATGGGCGTCCATTGTGCTTGATACTCTCAAAATGATCTGTGGTCAGGTAATTGAGTCTTTGAAATACTGCCTCACAAACTGTATACACGTTCATCAGAACCTATTCTCTCATCAGAAGGAAAGAGAAATTTGGATCGTTTAATCAGTACCAGAAAGTACATGAAAATTTAAGCTTTAGTTCTTAAAAACAAAGTGAAACGCCTCTAAAAACTGCTAATTTTATCTGAGTACCAAAGTACAGGACCAAAACCAAGTTGCAAAACACTGAAATTTTTCAGAAAATTGATTCAACGCTACAACTGACTTTATAGATTGAAAATGGTTAATATAATTATTGAGAAAAAACAATCAGGATTAAGCTCAATAAAAATATTAGTTTACAACTGAAAGCTATTTTCCCTAGTTCGAAGCCTGGTGCAAGATGGTGGGCTGCATATTCTTGGGGCACTGGGATTAGTTCTGGGACAGGAGGCACGTATTCAAAAGGGACGGGTTGCATCTTAACAGGACAGACCAATATCCCTGCAAGGAGGTTCACTACTGTGATTGGGGAGGGTTTAAACTAAATTAGCAAAAGGGTGGACATCAGCATATAGACGTAGAAAAGAGGAATAGAGTGCATAAAGGAGTGAGAGTGTTGGATAGTGCTAGAGAAGGAAGTAGTACCATATTACATAGGAGCAGATTAAGAAGGACTACAAGTAGTACAGGTTTACAATGCATGTATCTTAATGCACAAAATGTGGTGAATAAGGTCAGCAAACTACAAACATAAATAGCCTTGTGCGAATATGATGTAGTGGCAATAACAGAAACGTGGCTTAAAAATGGTGAGGACTGGCTGCTTAATATTCAAGGATTCAAGGTGTTCAGTAAAGATAGGGAAGGAAACAGGGTGATGGGGTAGCATTACTGATTAGGGAAGACATTATAGAGTTGGAAAGAGAGGATGTCCTTGAGGGGGCAAGGATAGAAACCATTTGGTTAGAGTTGAGAAGCAAAAGGGATGATCATGCCACTGAGGGTATTCCATAGGCCTCCAAATAGTGAGAGACCGTTAGAGAAGCAAATCTGCAGGGAAATCAGTGATGTGAAAAACTCTAGAGTGGTGATAAGGGGAACTTTAATTACTCAATTATCAATTGGAATAATGTTAGAGTAAAGGGTAAGGCAGGGGAAAAATTTCTGGAATGCATTCAGGACTTCCTTGACCAGGATGTTATCAGCCTCTCTAGGAAGCAGAAATTGCTGGATCTCGTTTTGGGGAATGAGGTGGGCCAAGTTTCTGTGGGGGAACACTTGGTTAAGAATGATCATCCTACCATAAAGTTTTAGATTAGTAATGGAGAAGAGAAAGGAACAATCTAAAGTAGAAATTCTAAACTGGAAGCTGGATAACTGCAATGGGACAAGAGTGAATCTAGCCAAGGTAAAATGGAACCAAACATTGACAGGAAAAATTATAACGGAAAAATGGGTGATGTCTAAGGAGGAGATGCTTCAGGTACAACAAGCTAGGGGGAAAAGTAGGGAAACCAAAACCAGGGCTCCCTGGTGATGAGGGTGATAGAGAATATGATGAAACAAAAGAGGGTGAATGCTTCAAGCGAGAACCAGGCCAAAAATATTAAGTTGAGAGAACTGAAAAGGAAATTAAGACCGGCAAAGAGATACTGTGAGAATAGAAGGGCTTTTAACATAAAAGGGAACCCAAAATCTTCAACTGGCATGTACACAGTAAGAGGCAGGGTGGGGCTGATCAGGAACAAAGAGGTTGATATGTGCTTACAGGTGCAGGATAAGGCTAGAACGCGTAATGAGTACTGTAATCGGTGTTTACTAAGAGGACAGTATAGGGCAGCGCAGTGGTTAGCACTGCAGCCTCACAGCTCCAGCGACCCGGGTTCAATTCTGGGTACTGTCTGTGTTTCATATTTCAATTTGTGTGTTAATGCTGTGCATCTTTACTGAATAAGTCTTGTTTCATAATAAATTGATAATTTTGTTGTTTATTAAAGAAACCTGGTTGGTGGATTTTATTTTGAAATAAAAATAGAGTATATAATTAGCCGTATCAGTAACTGGGTAAACATTTAAATACATGTGACCTGTGGAGAAGTGGAACTAGAGAAAGACAGTGCACTCCTCCAGCCTCCGTCATAAAACAAGGAACACAAAGTTAGCATGCAGGTATGGAAGCAATTAGGAAGGCAAATGGCATGTTAGCCTTTATTGCAAGGAGATTGGAGTACAAGAATAATTAAGTCCAGCTACAATTGTATAGGGCTTTGGTGAGAACACACCTGGAGTACTGTGTGCAGGTTTGGTCTCCATATCTAAGGAAGGATACACTTGCCTTGGAAGCAGTACAGTGAAGGTTGACTAGATTGGTCCCGGGATGAGAGGATCGTCCTATAATGAGAGGCTGAGTAAACAAGGTTTATATTCTCTGGAGTTTAGAAGAATGCAAGGTGATCTCACTGAAACATATAAGATTATGAAGAGGCTTGACAGCATAGACACAGAGGTCGTTTCCCCTGGCTGGGGAATCTAGAACAGGGGATACAATCTCAGGATAAGGGGTCAATAATTTAGGACTGAGATGAGAAGAAATTTCTTTACTCAGAGGGTTGTAAATCTTTGGAATTGTGTATCCCAAACGGTTGCGGATGCTCCATTCTTGTGTATCCTGAAGACTGAGATCAACAGATTTTTGATCCCTCAGGGAATCAAGGAATATGGGGAGTGGGTAGGAATGTAGAGTTGAGTGAGAAGATCAGCCATGATAGTACTGAATGGCAGATCAGGCTTGAAGGGCCGAATGGTCTACTCCTGCTCCTATTTCTTATGTTCTTAAAGGAGGTTGAGGGGAGATCTGATAGAGGTGTACAAGATTATAATAGGTTTAGATAAGGTAGACAAAGAAAAGCTGTTCCCATTAGCTGATGGTACAAAGACAAGGGGACACAGATTTAAGGTTTTGGGCAAGAGATACAGGAGGGGATGTGAGGAAGAACATTTTTTACGCAGAGAGTGGTAACGACCTGGAACACTCTGCCTCCAAGGATGGGGAAAGCGGTGACAATCAATAATTTCAAAAGGAAATTAGATGGGCATTTGAGGGAAATAAACTTGCAGGGCTATGGGGATAGAGCAGGGGAATGGGACTGACTGGATTGCTCTACAGAGAGCCAGCATGGACTCAATGAGCTGAATGGCCTCCTGCTGTGCCATTATGACTCGATACCTATGACCCTATAACTCTGGAATGACGACCAGATCTCTCCTTATAGAACAATCAAATTTCATGATGAAATTATCACTTTTGTGCAGCTCTCATCTGTTCCTAAAAAGGTCCAGCAAGAGTTCACCTTAAAATGGTTGCATTATACATTTTAATCACTTTTCAGTTGATTTACATTTTCCTTATGATTCTCACATTATGCTGCGTGCCTCATATCTAGTAATAAGGCCTGTGGCTGTTTGAATGCACTGTTGGAATTACTGGAGGACTAAACCAAAAGCAGACGTAAACTACGTTTGCTTGAACTGTTTTTATCCCAAGTACCTCACACTAGGGGAGGCAGTGGCATAGTGGTAATGTCACTGGATTAATAATCCAGAGGCCCAGGCAAATGCTCTGGGGGAATGGGTTCAAATCCCACCATGGCTGCTGGTGGAATTTAAATTCAGTTAATAAATCTGGAATTTAAAAAAAAAAGCTAGTCTCAGTAATGGTGACCATGAAACCATTGTCGATTGTTGTAAAAACCCATCTGGTTCACTTTAGAGAAGGAAATCTGCTGTCCTTACCTGGTCTGGCCTACATGTGACTCCAGACCCAAAGCAATATGGTTGATTCTTAGCTGCCCTCTGAAATGGCCTAGCAAGCCACTCAGTTGTACCAAACCACTAGAGAAAGGTTTAAAAGGAATGAAACTAGCCAGACCACATGGCATCAACCTGGGCACTGGAAATGACAACGGTACACCCATCCCTGTCAACGCCGCAAAGTCCTCCTTACTAACATCTAGGGGGCTTGTGCCAAAATTGGGAGAGCTGTCCCACAGACTAGTCAAGCAGCAGCCTACACAGTCATGCTCATGGAATCATATCTTACAGACAATGCCCAGACACAACTATCACCACCCCAGAAATGGCAGCACAGTGGTATACAGTCAGGAATTGCCCTGAGAGTCCTGAACATTGACTCTAGACCCCATGAAGTCTCACGGCATCAGGTCATGGGCACAGATTACCACCTACCACCCGCCTCGTCCACCTCACCCCCCTCAGTACTCCTCCATGTAGCTCCGGTAGCACCACTACTGACCGAGCTGGCCAAGTCCTGAAGGACATAGCTGCTAGACTGGGTCTGCAGCAGGTGGTGAGCGAGCCAACAAGAGGGGAAAACCTACTTGATCTCGTCCTCACCAATCTACCTGTCGGGATGCATCTGTCCATGACAGTATCGGTAGGAGTGACAACCATACAGTCCTCGTGGAGATGAAGGCCAGAAACAACACCAGGCATACCTAAAAATGAGGTGTCAGCCTAGTGAAGCTACAATACAGGACTACTTGCATGCCAAACAGCGGAAGCAGCATGTGAAAAACAGAGCTAAGCCATCCCACAACCAACGGATCACATCAAAGCTCTGCAGTTCTCCCACATCCAGTCATGAATTGTGGTGGACAATTAAACAACTAACAGGAGGAGGTGGCTCCACAAATATCCCCGTCTCAATGATGTTCATCAGTGCAAAAGAAAAGGCTGAAGCATTTGCAACTATCTTCAGCCAGAGTGGATGATCCATCTCGGTCTCCTCCTGAGGTCCCCAGCATCACAGATGCCAGTCTTCAGACAATCTGATTCACTCAATGTGATATCAAGAAATGTGTGAACACACTGGATACTGCAAAGGCTATGGGCCCTGACAACATTCTGGCAATAGTACTGAATACTTGTGCTCCAGAATTGGCCATGCCCCTAGCCAAGCTGTTCCAGTACAGCTACAACACTGGCATTGACCCGACAATGTGAGAAATTGCCCAGGTATGTCCTGTGCACAAAAAGCAGGACAAATCTAACCCGGCCAATTACCATCCCATAGTCCACTCTCAATCATCAGCAAAATGATGGACGGAGTCGTCAATAGTGCTATCAAGCAGCAGTTACTCAGCAATAACCGGCTCAGTTTGGGTTCTGCCACAGCCACTCAGCTCCTGACCTCATTGCAGCCTTGGTCCAAGCATGGACAAAAGAGCTGAACTCAAGGGGTAAGATGAGAGTGACTGCCCTTGACATCAAGGCAGCATTGACCTAGTGATGCTCAAGGAGCCCTGGCAAATCTGGAGTCAATGGGAATCAGGGGGAAAACTCTCCACTGGTTGGAGTCATACCTAGTACAAAGGAAGATGGTTGTGGTTGATGGAGGTCAATCATCTCAGTCCCAGAACATCACGGCAGGAGCTTCTCAGGGTAGTGTCCTAGGCCCAACCACCTTCAGCTGCTTCATCAATGACCTTCCCTCCATCATAAAGGTCAGAAGTGGGGATGTTCGCTGATGATTGCACAATGTTCAGCACCATTCACCACTCCTCAGATACTGAAGCAGTCCGTGTTCATATGCAGCAGACCTGGACAACTTTCAGGTTTGGGCTGATAAGTGGCAAACACAAGAACATAAGAAATAGGAGCTGGAGTAGGTCATTTGGCCCTTTAAGCCCACTCCGCCATTCAATGAGATCATGGCTGATCTTCTCCTTCAACATCATTTTCCTGCACTATCCCCGTAACCCTTAATGTCTTTAATATATTGAAATCTATCAACTAGAAATCAATGACTGAGCCTCCACAGTCCTCTGTGGCAGAGAATTCCAAATATTCACCACCCTCTGAGTGAAGAATTCCAACTCATCTCAGTCCTAAATGATCTGCCCCTTATTCTGAGACTGTATCCCCTAGTTCTGGACTCCCCAGCCAGGGGAAACATCCTTCCTGCAAGTTACATTCACGCCATACAATTGCCAGGCAATGACCATCTCCAAAAAGAGAGAATCCAACCATCTCCCCTTGATGCTCAAAAGCATTACCATCACTGACTTCCCCACTCAACATCCTGGGGGGGTTACCACAGACTAGAAACTGAACTGGACCAGCCATATAAGTACTAGTTGCTACAAGACCAGGTCAGAGGCTGGGAATTCTGCAGTGAGCAACTCACCTCCTAACTCCCCAAAGCATGTCCACCATCTACAAGGTACAAGTCAGGAGTGTGATGGTATACTCTCCACTTGCCTAGATGAGTGCAGCTCCAACAACACTAAAGAAGCTCAACACCATCCAGGACAAAGCCCGCTTGATTGGCACCCCATCCACCACCTTCAACATTGTTTCCCTCTACCACCAATGCACAGTGGGAGCAATGTGTACCATCTACAAGATGCACTGCAGCAACTCACCAAGGCTCCTTCCACAACACCTTCCAAACCCATGACCTCTACCACCAAGAAGGACAAGGGCAGCAAATACATGGGAACATCACTACCTGCAACTTCACCTCCAAGCCACACGCCATCCTGACTTTGAACTATATTGCTGTTTCTTCGCTGTCGCTGGGTCAAAATTCTGGAACTCCCTTCCGAACAGCACTGTTGATGCGCCCACACCACATGGACCGCAGTGGTTCAAGAAGGCAGCTCACCACCACCTTCTCAAGGGCAATTAGGGATGGACAATAAATGCTGGCCTAGCCAGCGACGCCCACATCCCATGAAAGAATTATAAAAAACACAGATCAGAGGCAGCATTTGCAAATTACCAAGGAAAGTAACTATTAAATATTTTCACAAAGACGATTTGAAATTGCTGTTTGTGGGGGTGGTTTGGAATTTCTTTCAAGGTCTAAATGTGATGAGAACAGCACAGCCATGCAAGTGTCAAACTGAATAGAAATTATTCCTGGATAAATTATATTCAGTATGCTTTGAAGAATATTATGAGTAAAATCAAGCAAGAGCTAACTTTAAAGCTTTTGTTAAACAAAGTGACTCCTGACAACGCAGCGGGCTGCTGACATCATCAGAGCGCTCCAGGCTGCGAACATGCGCAAACAGTCTCTTGCTCTCAGTGAGATGCTGTGCATGGGCAGCCTACGTCTTGCCAGGACTAACTGGCACATGCGCGGGAAAACGTCATCAGCTACTCGCTTCCCTCGCCCGCTTTCCCCCACTGAGCTACTCTCTCCCATTCCCCCACCCTCGGCCTTGACACTTTCTCCCCCTCACCCCTCCTCCCCACAGGCCGCTCCCCCCCCTCAGCCGCTTGCTCCAGACATCGCCACTGCTCCCCCAAACTCCCCTTGGCCGATTGTTCCCCGCTCCTCACTTCCCACACCCCGCCCCGCCGACCCGCTCTCAGGCTGCTCACTCCCCGCTTGCCCATCCCATAGCCGCTAGCTGTAGGCCGCGCCACTTCCCTCCTCTCGGCCACTTGCTCCATCACCCCATGCGGACCTGCCTTGTTTCTTCGGGCGGTGCGTGGAGAACGACTGAACATGGGAGCGAGTGGCCGAAAGGAGGGAAGTGGCGCATCCTAGAGCTAGCTTTGGGTGGGGGTGGGGGATTGGGGGGAGAGCAGGGAGCAAACGGCCAGTGAGCAGGATGGCGAGAAAAGAGAGGATCGGCCGAGGGGAGGTGAGGTCTGTAGCGAGCGGCTGAGGGAGGTGGGAAACGGCGTCCCATAGAAAGCTGCTTTACATTCCAAATCACAATGGCAGTAATCATACCAGAGATCTTCTGCCTTTGTCAAAAAAATCAAAACAATTGAGCAGGAGACATCCAAGAAATGATACAAATGAAGCAATGGCAGGAGGGAGCGGGGGACTGTTGGGGGTGGGATGGAGGCTGCGATGGCAACCTTTAAGGGGAATTTTGGGTTGAAGCTGTTTTTCTGCGATAAATTAAGCAGTGCCATCTTTAATCCTGACATCTGCCTGAATGCCCCAAATAGTGACATTTCAGTGCAAAAGGCTGCACCTGTGCATGTGCTAGTACTGCGCCATCTAGTGGCTACGCTGTTAGCAAACGCAACCTTTGTTAAAGCTATGGAAAATCCAAAAATCTTGAAATGAACAGATTTTCATTTGGATTAAAATTCAATGAAGGCTCCCCCAATTTCTTAATAAGTTTATCCAGCAAATAGCTCAACCATACACAATTGATCTACTCTATCACTGAGTTAGCCAAATTTAATCAGGGCGACAGTAGGATCATTATAACTGGTCTCCGGGACATTGGGCGAGCAAAAGTGGGAGGAGGGAAAAAAATTACAGGATGAATTTTCAACCGCCAGAGCCTTTCAAGAACTTTCCTGATTTTCATTCAATTAAATCAAAGGAACGAGAATCAAGTGGATTCTGTATGGGGTGCACAGGCAGTTAACTGTCCAAAGCTCTTGCTCCTGGTCACTAACCAATGACCTCTCCTGGAAGTGGACTATATAGATGGAGGACAGTGTCAAGCTTGGCTGGGATAGCCCTGTCAACACTCACTATCAAGACTTGCACATGAGCAATGGTCACCTGGGGAAAATATCTGAAAGCAAGCAGTATCTGCAGACCATAACCAGCCACAAGTCATCATTTTTAGAAGAGCAGAAAATATTGGTGGGGAAAAAAATGAAAACATCTGTTTTAAAATTCAATGGAACAGTTTTGGAGTTCTAGATCAATGTTAGAAAAATATACAACTATTTGTATATGTATAATCCTAACACAAATGTAAGTGAAGATCATTTATCATGGTTGAAACTTAATTAACTCTTACTAAAGTGAGGGTTCAAACACATTATCAAAAGGAACTAGGAATCCACTTGTCAAAATGAAATATTTTTAAAATTACTTGACAATGATGTTTTAGGGACAAGAGATTCTCATCAGCACACCCATTTGGAATGCATCATTTATAAATTAGGAGAGTCAACTGATTTTTTTGAGGCCCTGAGATTTAAAGTTAGTGCTTATATATAGCATAATGGTGTCATAATTACAAATATGTAAACACTTTTTCAATCATGTCGAAGGGCAGGAGTAGGCGAGAGCAAAACTTTTCTTTTGATACAAGAATAGCATGACTAAAATTCTGTGGTTCTCCACATTTCTCGGAAAACGGTTTGAATTATTCAGTGACTTCAGTATTCACAAATGCTTTGCCACATTCTTAACTTTTAAAAATTGTAAATAAAAACTCATGCAAGTTACACACAATCCCGTAAACAGACTACAGAATTATTCACTCTCACAAATTACAGCCATTTTACAGTTTTGAAATAATAAGCACAACATTTAAAATGACCACAGGCACTAAATCTAAAACAGAAAGCACTGTGGCCTACTTCCAATTAAAAAAGGTTTTGCAACTTACACTGGTGAATCCTTTCACTGCCATTATTCTCACCTACTTCATTCCAAAGTTAGCTCCTCTGTGATCCTTTAACAGATGTCGATCAAATAAAGAACTAATTTTCCTCTAACTCAATCGAAACAAAGAGCTCTGTGCTTAAGCCGTTTTGAACACTGTGGTTCTGGAAGCTACACAGCACAGTACTTCCTCATTTGCTAATCTGTGAACTTCAGAAGCTGTACACAGCAGCCTCCCGGATTGGCTAAAGGACATGTATGTTACAACAGCTTGTACGGATTGGTCTAGGATCGCCACATAGGAGCTCTATTGGGACATGTCATTCTTTGTTTAGATAGAGGCATGATTCTCCCTTAAAACACAAGTTTGAAAAAAAATTTTCCCAAGAAGAACCATAATGTGCTAAATTGCTGGTCATATCAGTGTGTAACAAAAAAAGATAATTTGAAAAAGCTTTACAAATTCAGTCCAATACTTATTTAGATTGCATCTACTTCACTTGCACCTGACATTGCAACTTACAACTAGAGGTTGGAGTTTTATCACATACACTTAGCAATTTACAACAATTAGCATGGTAGTACTAAGTAATAAAAGGTTAAAGATGGAGTTTCAACACCAGCACACCACTTAAAAATCATTTTAATCTTTTAATTTAAACATCAAGTGCCGATAACATCAAGATAACTGGTTGCTTGAGGTCACAGAAACTGAAGGCAACGGAATATTAAGATGAAAAACAATTGAAGTTACTTGGGCACATGCAAGTAGAGAGTTACTCAGACAATGGTTTGGGAGTTGAAGAAATAAATTTTGCCTCTTTGAAAGTCATGTTCTCTGCATTATGCCCAGAGAGGACACTACAATATTTACCTTTGAGCAGGTCAAAAAGCAGTTACTGCAGTAAGCAAAATGTTCGTCAATCATCGGAACATAGGAGCAGGAATAGACCATTCAGCCCATCGAGCCTGCTCTACCATTCAATTAAATCACAGCTGATCATCTACCTCAATTCCACTTTCCCATGCTATCCCCATATCCCATGATGTCACTAGTATCCAGATATCTAACGATTTCTGTCTTGAACATGCTTAATGATTGAGCTTCCACAGCTCTGGGGGTAGAGAATTCAAAAGATTTACCACCCTGAGTGAAGAAATTTCTCATCTCAGTCTTAAATGGCCTACTCCTTATTCTGAGACTATGTCCCCTGGTTCTAGATTTACCAACCAGGGGAAACATCCTATCTACATCCACCCTGTCATGCACTGTGAGATCACCTCTCATTTCTTTGAAACTCTAGAGAATACAGGCCCAGTTTCTGCAATCTCTACTCATAAGACAATCTGCTACCCCAGGGATTAGTCTGTGAACCTCTGTTGCACTCCCTCTCTGGCAAGTATCGTCTTCCTTAGATGAGAAGACCAAAACTGTACACAATACTCCAGGTACAGTCTCACCAAGGCTCTATACAATTGCAGCAAGACATCTTTACTCCTGTACTCAAATCCCCCTGCAATGAAGGCCAACATACCATTTGCCTTCCTAATTGCTTGCTGCACCTGCATACTTGGTTTATAATGCTTGGTTTTTAATGACTCATGAACAAGGACACCCAGGTCCCTTTGGACCTATCTCGCACCATTTAAGAAATGCACTGTCTTTCTGTTTCTTCTATCAAAGTGGATAACTTCACACTTATTAATATTATATTCCATCTGCCATGTTCTTGCCCATTCACTTAGCCTATCCAAGTCCCCTTGAAGCCTCTTTGCATCTCCTCACAACATACATTCCCATCTAGTTTTGTGTCATCAGCAAATTTGGAAATATTACATTTGGTCCCCACATCTAAATCATTTACATAGATTGTGAACAGCTGTACCCCTAGCACTGATCCTTGCAGCACCCCACTAGTAACAGCCTGCCATTCTGAGAGTTTATTCCTACTCTCAGTTTTCTGTCTGTTAACCAATTCTCAATCCATACCAGTATATTACTCCCAATCCCGTGTGCTCTAATTTTGTTTACAAACTTCCTGTGTGGGACCTTAACGAAAGCCTTCTGAAAATCCAAATACACCACACCCACTGGTTCTCCTTTATCTAAGCTACAAGTAAAATCCTCAAAAAAACTCCAACAGGTTTGTCAAACATGATTTCCTTTTCATAAATCCATGTTGACTCTGCCCAATCATATCATTATTTTCTAAGTGTCTAGTTATCGCATCTTTTATAATAGATTCTAACATTTGTCCTACTGCTGACGTCGAACTAACAGGTCTGTAATTCCCCACCTTTCTTAAATAGTGGGGTTACAACTGCTACGTTCCAGTCTGCAGGACCCTTCCAAAATCTATAGAATTTTGAAAGATAACTACCAATGCATCAAGTATCTCTATAGCCACCTCCTTCAACATTCTAGGATCTGGTCCAGGGGATTTATTAACCTTCAACCTAGTTAATTTTTCGAGTACTACCTCTTTATTAATACTAATTTCTCTTGGTTCCTCATTTTCACAGGTCCCTTGGTTCCCTAGTATTTCTGGGAGATTTTTTGTATCTTCCTCCATGAAGACAGACACAAAATAATTGTTCAGTTTCTCTGTCATTTCCCTATTCTCCATTATAAATTCTCCTGTCTGTGCCTGTAATGGACCCACATTTGTCCTTGCAAATCCTTTCCTTTTCACATACCTAAAGAAGCTTTTACAGTCCGCCTTTATATTTCTCGCTAGCTTGCATTCATATTATCTTTTCCCTTTCTTTATCAGTTTTGCTTCCCTCCAATCTGAGCTCCCTCTCAGGTTCCCTTCCCCCTGCCAAACTAGTTTAAACCGTCCCCAACAGCACTAATAAATCACCCTGCAAGGATGTTTGCACCTTAGCAGGGCCAGGACTATCTGCCCATCTTGTACAGGTCCCACCTGCCCCAGAACCAGTCCCAAATGCCTCAGAAATCTGATGACCTCCCTCCTACACCAATTCTCCAGCCACGTGTTCAATCGCTCAATCCTCCTATTCCTATGCTCACTAGCATGTGGCACTGGGAGCAATCCTGAAATCACTGTTTTTGATGTCCTGCTTTTTAATCTCTTTCCTAGCTCCCTAAAATCTGCTTTCAGGACCTCATCCCCCCTTCCTACCTATGTCATTGGTACCAATGTGGACCACGACCTCTGGCTGCTCACTCTCTCCCAGAAGAATGTCCTGCGGTCACTCTGTGACATCCTTGACCCTGGCACCAGGGAGGCAACATACCATCCTGGAGTCACATCTACGGCCGCAGAAATGCCTGTCTGTTCCCCTAACTAACGAATTCCCTATCGCTATTGCTTTTCCACTCTTCTTCCTCCCCTCCTGTGCAGCTGAGCCCCTGTGGTGCCACGTACATGGCTCTGGCTGCGCTCCTCTGAGGAACCAATCGCCCTCACCAGTATCCAAAATGGAAAACCAATTAGCGAGCAAGATCATCTCAGGGGACTCCTGCACTCCCGGCCTGGTTCTCTTCGACTGCCTGGTGATCACCCATTCCCTCTCTGCCTGCATGCTCTTAACCTGGGGTATGACACCCCCGCTAAACATGCTATCCACATAGTTCTCCGCCTCACGGATGCACCATAGTGATTCCAGCCACCGCTCGAGTTCAGAAACCCAGAGCTCAAGCTTCTGCAGCTAGTGACACTTCCTGCAGATGTGTCTGTCTCGGACACTTGGTGCGCCCATGATTTCTCACATGCCACTGGATACACATTCCACTCGGTCAAGTTGCCCTGCCATACCTTAACTTTACGAACTATTTATTATAAGTAGAATACTCACCAGTTAGTCACCAATCAGCTTCTTCCCCTGTACCTGAAACTACAGAAACCAGATTAAACTAGCTACCTAATTATCTAATTACAGCTGCTCACCAGAGAGCTTGCTTATCCCTGCCTAAGGCTGACAGGAACGTAAACTTTACTTAAACAGTAAATTTCAGTTAAATACTGAATGTAGACAAGACTAGATTTTTGAAAGAGATTGACCGTTAAGACTCCCTCACTCTCCAAACTCCCAAAGCAGCAATACTCACCAGCCAATCAACTCACCGCTTTCCTGTGATGTCACTTTTTTTCCCCCCAAACGCCAACACGTAGAGGTAGTGGGCTCCTCACAGGTTCACTGCTGCCATTGCCGCCACCGTCTCCCTCCAGCTAAGTAGAAGGCCCCACGCCTGGGTCTCTCTTTATCCGCTCCCGGTAGCTGGCTCCACACAGGTCCACTGCTGCCGTTGCCGCCGCTGTTCCTGACTCACTCCAGGTTAGAGCTTCTTAGATGATAAATGTAACAGGTCTTTTTAAGCTAGCTGTTTGCGCAACAAGTATCCTTAGTATGGCAAAAACGTAGTCCCGGTTAGGTAATAAATTATTTGAAACAAATACACCACAGTCCCCACCATTTAAAGCAAAAGCATTCGTGTGCATGCGATATGCCTGCTATATATGATGGCCAATGTAACTGGTAGCATTATGACAGTACTTTACTATTGTTCATACTGAAACCAGAAACTTTACCAACACAATACCTAGTGGAAGTCCTTAAAACTCTGAAAAAGATTACTTCATTAATCATCCTGAAATTGCCAGCGTAGAATTCCTTGATCTACACACACAAGCAAGCTACAAGCGATTGTTTTAAACAACATTGCATTAAATAAAATTAATAGGATTATTTTGGCCAGAATAAATTAGTTACATTTCTGATCAAAACTATTAAATCTTTGTTGTGTTTCTCACAGTATTTCAGTCATTACAGCACGAATATAGCAGAGAGCATCATAATGCATGTAAGCAACATGAAATTACAATATTGGAAGGATGTTTAAAATCAGCTAGTAGAACTTTCTACTTTGACTCGAAAGCTGCTATTTAAGTGCTTGGACTTGAATTGGTGAAAGAATTACTTTTACTTTTCTTGAAGGATATTAGATTGAATTAAAAAAGTAGATTTAGATCAGCAAAAAAAAACCCCAGCAGTTTTTATACAATTTGGTTTTTTAAATCCTGCGTGGAATGAAAGCGACAACATTCTTGTTTTTCTTGATAAACTCAGCCTATGTGATCGAGGATTCTGTCTGAGCACAGCAGTTTCTGTCTGAAATAAACGAAGCACTTAAAATGATATAACCAGCAACTTTGAAACTGACATTAATGCAAATTGGTAATGGTTATGGCTTTTTGTCAGATATAAGCGACTGCCTATTTTAACCAAGGAAGTTTTAAGCGGTGGTGACTGTGCTGGCTTTCAATACTTTCTCCTAAGTAATTAATGTATATTTAAGTGTATAGCAAGGCACAGAAGCAGGCCATTCAGCCCAGCGAAAATGTGTCAACATTTATCCTCTCTAAAATCAGTGGCAAAGGATCTCGCGGGGAAATGAAGAGACTTTTTTTCACTCAGAGTTGTTGGGATCTGGAATGCTCTACCTGAAAACGTGATGGAAACGGATATCATAAATCAGTTTAAAATGGGAGTGGGGCAAGTATTTGAGGAGTATACAGGGTTCCAAACAAAAAGCAGGGGTATTGAACCAAGCACAACGCTTCTTTCCAAGACCCAGCACAGGCATGATGGGCCAAATAGAAACAGGGCACAGGAACAGACGTTTAGCCCGTTGAGCCTGTTCTGCTGTTCAATGAGATCTTGGCTGATCTGTGACCGAAAGTATTCATGCCATATCCCTTAATACCTCTGGTGAAAATAAATCGATCAGTCTCAAACTTAAAATTAACAACTGCCCTAGCATCAACTTACATTTGCAAAAGAGAGTTCCAAACTTCTACTACCTTTGCATATAGAATTGTTTCCTAATTTCACTCTTGAAAGGCCTGGCTCAAATTTTTAGGCTATGTCTCCTAGTCCTAGAGACCCCAACCAGTGAAATAGAATCTATCTACCTACCCTATCAATTTTTCTTAATATCTTGAAAACTTTGACCAAATCCCCCCTTAATATTCTAAGATCTGGGAAATACAACCCTCATTTGTGTTATCTCTCCACATAATTTAGTGACCTCTTGTGCTGCAAGTTTCTATGATTCTATAGTAATATAAATATTACTAGAGTTTTGCTACTTTTCTGATCTCAATTAGAGTAGCAGAAATGCAGGGTGCAGCTGGAAATGCAACAAGGATGGTCAACTCATAAATTTGGCCTCGGAGACCTCTGGGAACACAAAGAAACTTGGGATAACATAATGGGTACCAGTGGACATGTCACAGATTTTGCAAAACTAAATGAGCACCACCCAAGTCATCATATAAACAATCTAGTTAGATCATTCCCATCAACATCTAATTTTAGAAACCCATAAATAGTAAATTGTAAGCTCTAAACCACGTCCTACCACTCCTATTGCTAGTGATTTCACAATTACTGTGCTGCACAAACTATCTTAAAACTACGCAGCAAATGCAACAGAAACAAAAAAAGTGAGATGTTTAAAAGGATACGGATGGTGATATATGATTTTCAATAAAGTATTTTAGTCCAAAAGAATACCTACGCAAGGAAAACAGTGTTATGCTTCCTTTTTGATTTTTTTTTTGAGGACTAGTGTTTAAAAATTGTGGAAACTGCTTCATTTGAAAGACTGAAGAGATTCCATAGATGCTGGACTTTAAAAGAAAAACTGAGAAAAAGGTCACTAAAAGGACTTAGGGACTTTGTTTAAAAACACATTTACTGGAAGTCACATGTCTTCAGCTAAGTCAACAGCAGGAGCCTTCTGACTAGGGGAGTTGTTCAGAGAAGTGACATGTCAAGATTTATGGTGGTCAGGAGCTGGTTTCGTTTTGGATATTGTTTGAGTCAGTTGAGGGTATGCCAGCTCATTTTTCTTCCACCTCTTTGAGAAACCCTGAGAATCCAGTGTGATAGCTGAAACCCCTGATGCAGTGATTCTCCTGGAAAGCCTGCCAGACTCATCCTCAATGTCGCCTGAAAGGAACTGCTCCAAACAAATCCCAGTGACAGCCATCTATGTGTGTTTGGATGCCAGAATAAGGGACCACCTGGGAACATACCATATCTTATTCTTTTCCTTCAAGAATTAACAAGTATTTGGCCAAAGTGTATTTTTTGTCTTTTTTTTGTAAAGAGATCACTGTAGAGAAAACTTAATTTTTTTTCTTTAACAGGTGCGTGTGTTATAGAGTCATAGAGTCATATTTCAACCTGTGTTAATAAGCTTTGCAACTTTATTGAAGTCTTGTTTTATAATAAATTAATAATGTTGTTGTTTATTAAAGAAACCTAGCTGGTGGATCTTATTCTGAAATAAAAATAGAGTATATAATAGGCCATATCGGTAACTGGGTAAAATATTTAAATATATATTGTGACTCATGGAGAAGTGGAACCAGAGAAAGACAGTGCACTCCTCCAGCCTCGGTGGTAACAACAGCTAAGAACGAAGTTTGGATTCTTTTGTAGGGAGTAGTTATATTGTCGAACTCCACCCATAACAATTCATTTCTCAGTATAATAATTAGTTTAACCAATTTATTTATACTGCCCTTGCAGAAACCCTCATCCATGCCTTTGTTACCTCTCAACTTGACTATTCCAACACCCTGACCAACCTCCAATCTTCCATCCTCCACTAACTTAAGATCATCCAAAATTCTGCAACCCGTACCCTAATTCGCACCAAGTCCTATTCACCCATTAGCCTTGTACTTGTGAATCTACATTGATGAACTGGGAGCCAACTCTTCAAATTTAAAATTCTATTTCTTTTTTCAAATCCCTCGATGGCCTCACCCCACTCCCCGAGACCTCCTCAAGCTCTACAATCCTCTGAGTTCTCGGTGCTCCTCCGATTCTGGCTTCTTGACCATCCCTGATTTTAATCACTCCACCAATGCCTGCAGCTACATAGGACCTAAGCTCTGGAATTCCCTCCCTAAACTCCTCTGCCTCTCTATCTCTCTTTCCTCTTTCAGGGTGCTCCTTAAAACCCAAGTCTTTGACCAAACGTTTGGTCATCTGTCTTGAGTATTTCCTTGCGTGACTTGGTGTGAAATTGTTTGATAGCACTCCTGTGAAACACCTTGCGACATTTTGCTACATTAAAAGGTGTTACATAAATACAAGTAGTTGTTGTTGTTGCAAAGTGCTCACATGAATGCATGTCATAGAGTCAGAGTTATACAGCACAGAAACAGGCCATTCGGCCCATCTCGTCTGTGCCGGCCATCAAGCACTTAACTATTCTAATCCCATTTTCCAGCACTTGGCCCGTAGCCTTGTATGTTATGGCATTTCAAATGCTTAGCTAAATACTTCTTAAATGTTGTGAGGGTTCCTGCCTCTACCACCTCTTCAGCAATGCGTTCCAGATTCCAACCACCTTCTGAGTGAAAATTTTTTTCCTCAAATCCCCTCTGAACCTCCTGCCCCTGACCTTAAATCTATCCCCCCTGGTTACTGACACCTCCGCTTAGGAAAAAAGTTTCTTCCTGACTAACCTATCAATGCCCCTCATAGTTTTGTATACCTCAATCATGTCCCCCCTCAGCCTTCTCTGCTCGAAGGAAAACAACTCTAGCCTTTTCAGTCTCACTTCATAGCTGAAATGCTCCAGCCCAGGCAATATCCTGGTGAATCTCCTCTGCACCCTCTCCAGTGCAATCACATCCTTCCTATAGTGTGATGCCCAGAACTGTACACAGTACTTTAGCTGTGGCCTAACTAGCCTTTTATACAACTCCATCATAACCTCCCTGCTCTTACATTCATGCCTCGGCTAATAAAGGCAAGCATCCCATATGCCTTCCTAACCACCTTATCTACCTGTGCTTCTGCCTTCAGTGATCTATGGACAAGTACACCAAGGTCCCTCTGACCCTTTGTACTTCCTAGGGTCCTACCATCCATTGTATATTCCCTTGACTGGTTAGTCCTCCCAAAATGCATCACATCACACTTCTCAGGATTAAATTCCATTTGCCATTGCTCCGCCCATCTTATCAGCCCATCTATATCGTCCTGCAATCTAAGGCTTTCCTCCTCACTATTTATGACACCATCAATTTTCGTGTCATCTGCGAACTTACTGATCATACGTCCTATATTCACGTCTAAATCATTAATGTACACTACAAACAGCAAGGGTCCCAGCACCGTTCCCTACAGTACACCACTGATCACAGGCTTCCACTTGCAGAAACACCCCTCTACCATCACCCTCTGCTTCCTGCCACTAAGCCAATTTTGGATTCAATTTGCCAAATTGCCTTGGATCCCATAGGCTCTTACCTTCTTCACCAATCTCCCATGTGGGACCTTATCTACAGCCTTACTGAAGTCCATGTAGACTACATCAACTGCTTTAATTACCTGGTTTATCCCTGCTACCCTTCTTGAATAATGGTACCACATTCACTGTCCGCCAATCCTCTGGTACATCTCTGTGGCCAGAGAGGATTTGAAAATTTGAGTCAGAGCCCCTGCTATCTCCTCCCTTGCCTCACATAATAGCCTGGGATACATCTCATCTGGACCTGGGGTTTTACCCACTTTTAAGCCCGCTAAAACAGCTAATACTTCCTTTCGATGCTAATATGTTCAAGTATATCACAAGCCCCCTCCTTGATCTCTACACCGACATCGCCCTTCTCCATAGTGAACACAGATGAAAAATAATCATTTAAAACCTCATCTATGTCCTCCAGCTCCACACACAGATTGCCACTTTGGTTCCTAATGGGCTCTACTCTTTCCTTGGTTATCCTCTTGCTCGTGATACTTATAAAATGCCTCAGGATTTTCCTTTATCTTGCCCGCCAGTGTTTTTTCATGTCCCCTCTTCGCTCTCCTAATTGCTTTTATTTTTTTAAGTACCCCCCACACTTTCTATACTCCTCTAGTGCCTCCGCTGTTTTCAGCACTCTGAATCTGCCATAAGCCTCCTTTTTTTTCTCTTCTCCAATCCTCAATATCCCTTGACATCCAGGGTTCCCTGGGCTTGTTGGTCTTTCCCTTCACTTTAACGAGTACATGTTGGCTCTGAACTCTCACTATTTCCTCTTTGAATGACTCCCATTGGTCTGATGTAGACTTTCCTACAAAGTAGCTGCTCCCAGTCCACTTTGGCCAGATCCTGTTTTATCATATTGAAAATCGGCCTTCCCCCAATTCAGTACCTTTATTTTGGGTCCATCTTTGTCCTTTTCCATAACTACCTTAAATCTTACAGTGTTATGGTCACTATCCCCAAAATGCTCCCCCACTGACACTTCTACCACTTGTCCAGCTTCATTCCCTAGGATTAGGTCCAGTACTGTCCCTTCTCTTGTAGGACTTGCTACGTACTGGCTCAAAAAGCTCTCCTGTATGCATTTTAGGAATTCCGCCCCCTTTAAGCCCTTTGCACCAAGACTATCCCAGTTGATAATGGGGAAGTTGAAATCCCCTACTATTATTACACCATTACTTTTACACCTCTGAGATTTTCCTATATATCTGCTCCTCTATCTCTCCCTGACTGTTTGGAGGCCTGTAGTACACTCCCAGCCAAGTGATAGCCCCCTTTTTGTTTTTAAGTTCTACCCATATGGCCTCATTTGAGGAACCTTCTAAGATATCATCCCTCCTTACTGCAGTAATTGACTCCTTGATCAACAGTGCAATGCCACCTCCTCTTTTACTCCCTCCCCTGTCATGCCTGTAGATTCTATACCCTGGAATATTGAGCTGCCAGTCCTGCCCCTCCCTCAACCATGTTTCTGTGTTAGCAATAATATCATAATCCCATTGGCTAATCAACGCCCTCAATTCATCTGCCCTAATAGTAAGACTCCTTGCATTAAAATAGATTCAATCCAGCATTGCATTTTTCACTTGTGCCTTAACAGTGCTATATTTGCTCTGCCTTCGAGACTGACTCAGTTTCTCTTTTATATTCGACTGTGCATCACCCCCTACTGTACCTCCACCCTGTATCCCATCCCCCTGCCAAATTAGTTTAAACCACCCCACCCGCCCCAAAACAGCACCAGCAAACTTCCCAGCAAGGATGTGCACAGGCTCAAAAGTGGTTCCATGACAGCTAAAGGCGTTGGGTGCAGCAAAGGCTATGGGCCCTGACAACATCCCAGCAGTAGTAATGAAGACTTGTGCTCCAGAACTAGCCGTGCCCCTAACCAAGCTGTTCCAGTACAGCTACATCACTGGTATCTAACTGACAATGTGGAAAATTGTCTAGGCATGTCCTCTACACAAAAAGCAAGACAAATCCAATCCGGCCAATTTCCACCCCATCAGTTTATTCTCATCATCAGCAAAGCGATGGAAGGCGTCGTCGACAATACTATCCAGAAGCACTTACACAGCAATAACCTGCTCACCAATGCTCAGTTTGGAGTTTACCAGGACCATTCGGCTTCTGACCTCATTACAGCCTTGGTCCAAACATGGACAAAAGAGCTGAACTCAAGAGGTGAGGCGAGAGTGACTGCCCTTGACATCAAGGCAGCATTTGACCATGTGGCGTCAAGGAGCCCTAGCAAAATTGAAGTCAATGGGAATCAGGGGGAAAACTCTCCACTGATTGGAGTCATATCTAGCACAAAGGAAATTGGTTGTGGTTGTTGGAGGCCATCACTGCAGGAGCTCCTCAGGGTAGTGTCCTCGGCCCAACCATCTTCAGCTGCTTCATCAATGACCTGTCCTCCATCATAAGGTCAGAAATGGACATGTTCGCTGATGATTGCACAATGTTCAGCACCATTCGCGACTCCTCAGATATTGATGCAGTCCATATCCACAGGCAGCAAGACCTGAACAACATTCAGACTTGGGGCTGATATGTGGAAGTAACACTCACGCCACACAAGTGCCAAGCAATGACCATCTCCAACAAGAGAGAATCTAAACATCTCTCCTTGACATTCAATGGCATTACCGTCGCTGAATCCTCCACCATCAACATCCTGGAGGTTACCATTGACCAGAAACTGAACTGGACCAGCCATTTAAATACTGTGCCTACAAGAGTATTGTGTCCAGTTCTGGGAGCCGCATTTTAGGAAAGACATGACAGAGTACAGAAAAGATTCACAAAAATGGTTACAGGGATGAGGAACTTCAGTTATGAAGATAGATTGGAGATGTTAGGGCTGTTTTCCTTGTAGAAGAGAAGGCTAAGAGGTGATTTGATAGAGGCATTCAAAATCATGAGGGATCTGGACAGACTAGTTAGAGAGAAACACTTGTGAAAAGATCAAGAATGAGAGGGCACAGATTTAAAGTATTTTATAAGCAGAAGTGACATGAGGAAAAACCTTTTTACGCAGAGAGTGGTTAAGGTCGGGAATGCATTGCCTGCGAGTGCGATGGAGGCAGATTCAATTGAAGCATTCAAAAGGGAATTAGACTGTTATCTGAAAAGGAAGAATCTGCAGGGTTACAGGGAGAAGATAGGGAATGGAACGGAGTAATTGCTCTTTCGGAGAGCAGGTGCGGAAACGATGGGCTGAAGAGGGTCCTTCTGCAGCGAGTAACTCGCCTCCTAATTCCCCAAAGCCTGTCCACATTCTACGTCAGGAGTGTTATGGAATACTCTCTACTTGCCTGGATGAGTACAGCTCCAACAACACTCAAGAAGGTCGATACCATCCAGGACAAAGCAGACCGCTTGATTGGTACCCCACCCACCACCTTAAACATTCACTGCCTCTATCGCCAACGCACAGAGGCAGCAGTATGTACAGAATGCACTCTAACAACTTGCCAAGCTTCCTTCGACAGCACCTTCCAAACCTGCAAACTCTACTACCTAGAAGGACAAGGGCAGGAGATGCATGGGACCACCACCAACTGCAAGTTCCCCTCCATGTTACACATCATCTTGGCTTGGACCTATATCACAATTCCTTCACTATCGCTGGGTCAAAAAACATGGAACTCCCTACCTCGAGCACTGTGGGTGTACCTACACCAGATGGACTACAGTAGTTCAAGAACGTGACTCACCACCACCTTCTCAAGGGCAATTAGGGATGGGCAACAAGTGCTGGTCTTGTCAGCGATGCTCAAATCCCATGAAATAATACATAAAAATTTAGCCCTTGAGCCTCCTCCACCATTCAGTAAGATCTGATCGTGGCATCAACTCCACTTTCCTGCCAGACCCCATAATCCTCGACTCCCTTATAGATTGAAAATCTGTCTAAATCAGCCTTGAATATATTCAATGACCCAGCCTTCATTGCTCTCTGGGGTACAGGATTCCAAAGATTAATGACCCATTTACAGAAGTTGTTCCTCCTCATTTCTGTCTTAAATGGGAGACCCCTTATTCTGAAACTGTTGTTGTGATCCTGTAGTTTTTTTTTCAGGAATAATGCAGTGTGCCTTTAAGGCTGGAAAAAGAGCCGTTCTGCTTTAAGGCAGCAAGGTCTAAAGACTGAGTCAAAGAATGCAGTCTCATTACCTTGGATACAGCAACTTGGACTGAGCATCGAAATACATTTGTTACAATTTAATTTTGAACTGGCTTATTGCGCAAACAGCTTGTTCTAACTGAGGACACAGACAGACAGCTGTGTGTCAGCACCTGAAAGAAGCGCTCTCAGACCATTTAAACTGAAGGGAGAGAATTTAGTCTGTTTATTTATTATTCTCTCTCAAAATTCTAAAAAGTCAAGCAAAAACAGAGATCTCTGATAATTTAAACTGAAGGAAAGGAAGTTAGACTGTGACAATCTTTTATCCCTCAAAAATTCCAGAGCCTGATTGATTCTATTGAAAGTGGTTTTGAGTTGTTGATGTACTGTGGTCATCGCTGGAAGAAAGAGAGTTTGAAACTTCGGATGTTGGATGGTTTTCCTTTCCTCATCGGACCCTGGAAGATTGTGCGTGGACTTTAATCAGAGGATTGTTCATCAGGAAGTGTAAATTTGCAAGGACTCAAATTTTTTCTATTTTAAATGTTATTTATATCTTGGTAGTGTTTAATTAGAAAAACTAAATTCTTAAACACGGTTAATTTGTTGATTTAAAGACACCTGGTTTGGTTAGCCTCACTCGGGGGTTAATAGATGGTTCAATTTGGCTGGGTCTTTCTTTAATTTGGAAAGTTTAACATGATATGTTAGGCGATCTGTGGAGGGACGGGACTGAATTAACAGTGTGTTTCTTCTACCACAATCAGAATTGTATAATACATTAAAAGCAAAATACTGCAGATGCTGGAAATCTGAAATAAAAACTAGAAATGCTGGAAATACTCAGCAGGTCTGGCAGCATCTGTGGAGAGAGAAGCAGAGTTAACGTTTCAGGTCAGTGACCCTTCATCAGAATTGTATATTTTGATTGGGTGGCTTTGACTAGAGCGGTCGAATGTAAAATGTTCCCCAGTTCGAGATTCCCCCACAAAGCGAAACTTCGTCTCACTATCTACCATGTCAAGCCCCCTCAGAATCTTACTGAAATGTATAAGATTGCCTCTCATTCTTCTAAACTCCAATGGCTATATGCCCAACCTGTTCAACCTCTCCTCTTATAACAGCCCCTTCATCCCAGGAATCAACCTAGTGAACCTTCTCTGAACTGCCTCCAATGCCAGTATAACTCTCCTTAAATAAGGAGACCAAGACTGTACACAGTACCCTTGATGTGGTCTTACCAATGCCCTGTACAGCTGTAGCAAGATTTCCCTACTTTTATACTCCATTCCCCTTGCAATAAAGGCCGACATTCCATTTGCCTTCCTAATTACTTGTCATACCTGCATGTTAACATTTTGTGATTTATGTATGAGGACACCCAGATCCCTCTGTACCAGAGTATTCTGCAGACTCTCTCCACAAACAAAATTTGCTATCTATTCTTCCTACCAAAGTGGATAACCTCACATTTTCCCACATTATACTCCATCTGCCAAAATTTTCGCAGACTCTTTATGTCCTCCTCACAACTTGCTTTCCCTCCTATCTTTGTGTCGTCAGCAAATTTGTCTCCAATGCACTCTGTCCCTTCATCCAAGTCATTAATATAGATTGTAAATAGTTGAGGCCCCAACACTGATCCTTTGGTACCCCACTAGTTACAGTTTGCCAACCTGCTAATATTATTCCCAACACCATGAGCTCTTATCTTTTGTGGTAACCTTTTATGTGGCATCTTACCGAATGCCTTTTGGAAATCCAAATACATGACATCTACTGGTTCCCCTTTATCCACTCTGCTCATTACATCCTCAAAGAACCCTAATAAATTTGTCAAACATGATTTCTCTTTCATAAAACCTTGTTAACTCTGCTTGATTGTATTATGATTTTCTAAATGTCAGAAATGGACAAGGGAACTTATGCATGGATACAGAAGATGTAAGCAGGGTTCTTAATGAGTTTTTTGTCTCTGTCTTCACAAAGGAGCGGGTTCATGTAGACATTGTAGTTCAAGAGGAGAAGTGTGAAATATTAGATACGATAAGCATAATGAGAGAGGACGTACTAGAGAGTGTGTCATCCTTGAAAGTGGATAAATCACCAGGGCCAGATGGATAAAGGAAGCCAGGGAGGAAATAGTAGATGCGCTGAGGATCATCTTCAAATCCTCACTAGATACAGGAGAGATACCATACGAATGGAGGTCTGCGAACATTGTACTATTGTTTAAGAAGAGTGCAAGGGTTATTCCAAATAATTATAGGCTGGTCAGTCTGATATCGGTGGTGGGTAAATTCTTAGAATCTATTCTGAGGAACAGGATAAACTGTCACTTAGAAAGGCATGGATTAATCAGGGAAGGTCATGTCTTACTAAGTTAATTGAGTTTTTTGAGGAAGTAACAGGAGGATTGATGAGGGAAGTGCTATTTGTGCTTGAAGCTCACCAACCTTATTCACCACATTTTGTGGACTTACATATATGAATTCTTTGTATTTTGCATTCCTCGTAGTCCTTCTGTGTCTGCTCCTATCTAATATGGTACTACTCCCTTTTCTAGTACTATTCAACACTCTCACTTCATGCATCTTACTCTTCTTTTCTACTTCTATATGCTGGTGCCCATCTCCCTGCCAATTTAGTTTAAACCCTCCTGAACCACACTACAGAACCTCCCCGTGAGGACATTGGTCCTAATCCTGTTGAGGTGGAACCTGCCCCTTTTGAATAGGTGTCTCCTGCCCCAGAACTGGTCCCAAGAATCTGAAGCCCTCCTTCCTGCACCATGCCTCAAGCCATGCACTGATCCTCCCTATTTCTATACTAGCCAGTGTGCAGCACTGGAAGTATTTCAAAGTTTACTACCTTTGGAGGTCCCACTTTTTAACTTCCTCCCTAGCTCCTGAAAATCTGACCGTAGGACCTTAATACCTGCTCTCTCTGTCATTGGTACAGACATGTGCCACAACTTCTGACTCACTCCCTTCCCCATGCAGAATATTCTGCACCTTCTCCTTGATGTCCTTTATCCTAACAACAGGGAGTCCTTGCGGGCCACACGATGGCCATTATAGAAATACCTGTCTGTCCCCCTGACTATGGAATCTCCTTTAACAACTGCATTTTTACTCTTTGCTGTCCCCTGCTGTGCAGTCCTTCATCCATTAGTGCCATGGTCTGAACTGTACTCCTTCAAGGTGTCATCACTCCCAGCTCCAATGCTGAGTACCTGTTTGAGAGTGGCACACACCCCAAAGACTCCTGCATTTCCTGCCTCTTCTGGGTGGCCACCCAACTACTATCCTGAACTCTCAGTGCCAGTGGGGTGACCACATCCTGGAACATATGATCCTGGACCGTATGATCCAGGTAACTCTCATCCTCCCTGATATTCCACAGTGACTCCAGCTGCCCCTCAAGCTTGGAAATCCTGAGCTCGAGCTGAAGCAGCTGGAGCCACTTTCTACACATGTGGTCCCCCAAGACACATGAAGTCAGGTCGAATACGTAGCAAGTATTTTAAATTCGTGACAAAAGAAAGTTTCCCCCCTCCTACCCCAACTTTAATGGGTAAAGGCAAGAGAGAAAGAGAAAGAAAAAGAGAGAGAGAAAGAAAGAAAAAGAGAGAGAGAAAGAAAGAGTTAAATTAGTCAGGACTCTTGTTCTTGATTGCTACTTTACAATCTCTATTGCAAAGCATACGTATAGGCAATGGGTAAGGACAGGATTCGGCTCAGCAAAGCACCCCCACTGCCATCACTTACTGCCTGAGCTCATGTAAGAAGAATGAGCACAGGTGAACAGCAGAGTTGTGTTGGTAATGTAGAATTGTAAGCCATCAGAATCTGTGCATTCAGGAAATAAGGGAAAAGGGCTGGTTTTTTATATATAAGAAAGGTAAAGTGGTCCTAATACTTTAATGTTGCAATCTTAGAACATTTTTGATGGAGATTTTAGTTAGTAAGAGTAAAATTCACAATAGACAAGTGGGCAATATATGCCAAATGCATTGGACTACAAACATTTTCCTAAAAAATAAAAGCTACTGAGAGGGCCGCCACTACCTCCCCGCTTGGTTCAGTGGAAACAACCTCATCTCTATTGTCATCCGGACCTGATCTGCAATTTCAACCAGAAGTCTGAACGGGGGACGCTGTGTCGATTTCTTTGTCAGGCAAACCCGTTGGGAGCTGGATCTTGGGCCATAAAAGGCCCAGAAGGTAAGTTGTAAAGTTCATTTGAGGTTTCCTTGTGATCTAAGAGTGCTCCTTCCGGTCTTACAAGGAAGCCTTGGGCCTCCTGCAAGTTGTGCTAACTCCTCCAAATCTTTGACAGATCCTCTCCACCCCCCCACCCCAGCAACCCTCCCCACCCCCACCTATGCTGGCTAGAGGCTTCTCCCCTTCCCTATCACTGCCAACAGTCCACCCCCCCTACCACCACCCTGATCCCTGCCAACAGCCTTCCCATCCTCCCAATCCTGCTGACAGCCTTCACAACATTCACCCAACATCTATCCCTGCCAACAGCCTTCTTCCACATCCTAATCCCTGCCAACATTCTTGCACAACACCTCCCCTACAGTCTTTCTAGCTCTGTGTTAATTTTCTGTTATCAAAAGGCCTCTTTTCAAAGACTAGAAGAGATCAAAAAAATTTGTCAATCCAGCGGCAGCTAAGAAATGTTTTCAATGCAGCTCTCAGCAACATTCAGTTGTCTGTATGTTCTGTACCATGGAATAAATCTGCTTAAGAACTGATCTAAATTACACTATGTTTGGTCCACTTTCACGAGAGATTAAAGCACTAGTTAAAAATATCCAGTCCAGATCGCAAGAGAGTTTCATTATTACGCTTGCGGGTTCGGCTACTGCATTAGCAGATATAAGATAATGGGAGTCAACTTCTGTAAAATTGCAAGCAACCAGACCACAGAAAGGAATGGGCTTACATCACAGAATGGGAGGAGACACTGCATACTGCGGCAGACCCAAATTCTTAACAATGACCAACATCATCAAGCACTACCTCCAGAACCTCAAAATACCCTGTAGGCTTCAGCACAATCCAACCCTCTTGGAACTTCTCCACTTCCCAATAAATTCTTGCAGATGCATCTCCATTCTTTGTACCTTACTCCATGACTCAAGAGGGAATAGAAAGCACAAAGGAAGCCTGGGAAACATAGAAAATAGGAGCAGGAGTAGGCCATTCGGCCCTGCTCTGCCATTCAAAAAGATCATGGCTGATTGTCTAATTCAGTACCCTGTTCCCGCTTTTTCCCCATATCCCTTGATCCCTTTGGCATTAATATATCTATCTCCTTCTTGAATATATTTAATGATTTTGCCTCCACTGCCTTCTGCAGTAGAGAATTCCACAGGATCACCATCCTCTGAGTAAAGAAATTTCTCATCTCGGTTCTAAATGGCATACCTCTTATGTGACCCCTGGTTCTGGACCCCCCAGCCATCAGGAACATCCTCCCTGCATCTAACTTGTCTAGTCCTGTCAGAATTTTATAGGTTTCTAAGATATCCCCTCTCATTCTTCTAAACTTGAGTGAATATAGATCTAGTCGATCCAATCTCTCCTCATATGTCAGTCTTGCCATCCCAGGAATCAGCCTAGTAAATCTTCTTTGCACTCCCTCCATGGCAAGAACATCCTTCCTAAGACAAGGAGACCAAAACTGCACACAATACTCCAGATGTGGTCTCACCAAGGCCCTGTATAACTGCAGTAAGACATTCTTGCTTCTGTACTCAAATCCTTTTGCAATGAAGGCCAACATACCATTCGTCTTCCTAATTGCTTGCTGCACCTGAATGCTTGCCTACATTACCTAAGCCAACAAATAAAGGAAGAATGTCAAAACACACTTAGAGCAGAGAAGGCTGAGGGGAGACCTGATAGAGGTATACAAAATTATAAGGGGCATAGATAAGGTAGATAGAAAGAAACATTTTCTCTTAGCGGAGGTGTCAATAACCAGGGGGCAAAAATTTAAGGTAAGGGGCAGGAGGTTTAGAGGGGATTTGAGGAATAAATTTTCACCCAGAGGGTGGTTGGAATCTGGAACGCACTACTTGAAGGGCTGCTAGAGGCAGGAACCCTCAAAACATTTAAGAAGTATTTAGATGAACACTTGAAACGCCATAGCATACAAGGCTATGGGCCAAGTGCTGGAAAATGGGATTAGAACAGATAGGTGCTTGATGGCCGGCACAGACACAATGAGCCGAAGGGCCTGTTTCTGTGCTGTATAACTCTATGACTCGGAGCCCGACCCTAAAAGTCATCCACTACAGCAAAATGGAAATTGCCAATTTAAAACATACATCACACGTACTGGACATAACATGTTCCACAAATTCAAGACACAAGGGCACCCTCCTTCACATATTCTGGTTATGCCTCCACATCCAGCTATTCTGGACAGTTGGACAGTATTTTAGGAGATAATTAGGATCATGATCATTCTCACGATCCCAGTAGACCCAGGTTAAGTGCCACCTGAGCTCAAACACTGGACAGAAATAGTCGTTCCACAGTGAGCAGGTTAACTCAACTCTTGTAACTAGCTGTAAGCAGATGAAATCCCCTCTGTGGCAAGTGCAGTCTTACACACATGTCGCTGAAGCTCTTGGGATGTCAGCCAATCAGATGAAGTGATGATTGGTCTCCACCTGGGATTGGGAAAACTGCCTGGGATTTCTTCTTGGAGACCCACTCAACACAAACCACCCCTAAACAGAGGAGCCCACCTACAAGCCACAAGAAGCACATCAATCAGATGACTGTCAGAATACAACGCCCCTACTTATTGCCGCCCCACCCTAACTAATCCCATAAACCAAGAAAAATAAACATCTTCAATATCCCATCCTTCACTGTACCCAGATGTCGGCGGCGACTGTCCCTCAACTCGAGGATGATGTCTACGCAAGGTCACTAGTTTCTGTTTTGGGTTTTCAGGTGACTGAACAGGCTGATTTTCGACCCGCAGATCTTTGGGAGCATGGGGCAGGATGCACCACGAGGTAGTGGGATCTGGAGTGCAAGATTTATTTCCTTTTCTTTCCTTCTCTGATGCTGCTCTGCCTCATCATTAAGGCATTTGGACTCAAAGCATGATGCAGCTTGATGGATAAGTTGTCGCCATTTTGAACAACTGGTAGCAAGTTTCTTCCAGTCCTCAATGTCAATGCTGCCACGCTTCAAAGAGAGCTTCAAAGTATCTTTGAAGCATTTTCTTGGTCCTCCCCTGGAACGCTGGCCATTCAAGAGTTGAGAAAACAGGACCTGGCAGGGAAGACGGTTTTTGGCCATCCGGAGGATGTCCAGTCCATCAAAGTTGGTTTTGCAAGAGTTTTGCCTGAATGCTAGTGGAGCTGGCTTCAAGGACACTAGCATTTGTTCGGCAGTCCTCCCATTGAATCCAGAGGATGTGGCGGAGGCATTGCTGATGGAATTTCTCTAGTGGTCTTATGTGTCGCTGATACACAATCCAGGTCTCACTGCAATACAGGAGTGTGGTGACAACTGCTCTGTACACCAGGACTTTTGTTGACTTGCGGGAGTCTTCGTTGTCAAACACTCACTGCCGTAGTTTGTAGAAGGCCGAGCTGGCGCAGCTGATCCGGTGTTGGATTTCCTCACCAATGGTGGCCTTTTGAGAGAGGTAGCTGTCAAGGTATGGGAAGTGTTCAACATATTCCAAAGTCACTTCTTCAACACATATGGGAGGTGGAATATTTGGCTGACCAGGTGTGGGTTGAGATGAGAGTTTTGTTTTGGCAAAATTCAAGGACAGGCTGAGTCTCTTGTATGCAGATTTGAAGAGATTGAGAGTGGCTTGCAAATCTGATCAGAGTAGGCAACACTGCAGTCATCTGAAAACTGTAGATCATGTATGTCTATGGTGGTCAGTTTAGTTTTGACACAGAGGCAACTGAGGTTAAAGAGCTTTCCATCTAGGCAGTATTTAATACTCACACCACAGGGCAGCTGCTCTTTCACAAAGTGAATAGCCACTGTCAGGTAGATTGTAAATAGTACTGGGGTTATCACATAGCCTTGCTTGACCCTGGTCCAGATTTTGAAGGTATCTGTTTCAGATCTCCACTCCACCATGTCAAGGTGGCAATCCACGGAGGGAATATATTGGTATGTTCCTTCCACAGGCACCATACAATCGAGAGGTGAACTGAATGCATGAAGTAAGTATCAGGATATACACTCAAATTTGGACATCGTACAGCTAAATGAATATATCCTTAATCATACAATGGCCTCATAGATAGGTGCTTGACGCCAGCATGGACACAATGGGCCGAAGGGCCTGTTTCTGTGCTGTATAACTCTATGACTCTATGTGAATGTGGTATCAATATCTACAACAGCTTCATAAAATATGATAGTACTTTACAGAACCCAATCAAAAATAAAAAAGTGAGCCAATTTCACCTTAAATCAAATAATGAAAATTTGAAAAATGGGATCCAATACAAAACACCACAATTAGATTCAGATTTTCTTAATTGAAATACAACATGTAAAATACAGAGTTCAGCCATTTAAATGCTAACTGAGGACATCATCAAAAAATGCAAACACACATTAATTTCCCCTTCAACAAAACTACTTCTGCACGGATACCAGTACCTCACCGAGGGCCTGAATTTGCAGTACTTATCCACTAGATACCCACTAAACATGCCAGGAAAAGCTAGGGCTTGTCCATTCAAGTGTAAATGAATTTTTAACAGCATAAGTCTTAATTACTGGCAAAGAACAACTCTGGCACTGAAAATTAACTATTACAAGTCTCATTCCTTCAGATTTTAATTAATTATTGCTGGAGAATTTAAAAACAATTCTTTTTTACTTCTTCCTTTCGGTCTCTCTCCCTTAATCCCATCTTTCTTTCCCCCTCTATTTTGCTTACTGTAAACAAATTTTACATTGAATTAAATATTCTAAATTACACTTCCTGGTTGAGACTATCTCAGTGAGGATTCTTCAATCTGATTGATTGAGGGTACACGCTGTTGATTACCCATTTCACACCGGTCTCAGATCCCCAGTAGAGGGCGGCGCGTTGTTTCAGACACGCAACTGTAAGTTGCTGCTCAAAGGACCATGAAAAGTCTCTGGGGAGCTGTAAGCATAAAGAACTGCGAGTGCCATTTGTTCACCACTGACCACAAAACCCAGGCCCATTATTCCACCAGTCCTGACTCTTGCAGTAACATACTGGTTGATATCGATTTCTATCTTACCAATGGAACAATGTGGATAATTGTTTCAAAGTTATGCACTAAATAAAAAATGTTTTCCTGCAATTTCACCACATAGCCTAATCACATACCACAATATGGAACACTAAACCCTGAAAGCATTCGGTTCAGATACAAACTCGGAGTTGTCGGTGCAGGCATTTCATGATTGATTTTACCTTCATAAATAATTCACCACTCTCTGACATGGCTGCAGAAATAGCAACAGAAATTGTTAAGAAGAGCAAAGAGTGCATCATTTATTCTCTAATATTCATTGAAGACTATGTAAGGATACTTTTTTAAAAAGCCCATGGGTCCTAAACATCCAACTTAACTGTATTGAGTCAGTGAGTGATGATAGATCTGTATGCATTGTTTCAAGTTTGTGGCTATGTGTTCTGTTTGTTTAGTATTTTAGAGACGTATTGTTTTGGCATAGTATTTTTATGTCCAGCCTGTAAAGCGACACGGAACAACAACTTGATCAGAATATATTGCAAAACTTTGATGATTTGCACCCCTGGTTCAGTGATGTGTTGTGGCACTGAGCTGCATGGCCCAGAAAGTCTGTTTTTTGTTGTTCGCCAATCTCAGCCAGGGTGGCAATGGATACACTATAACTGGCCACAGTGTTACTCTGAGGGAGCAAGTAAGGAAGTATAGAATCATACAGCACAGAAGGAGGCCCAATGTACCTGTGCTGGCTGTTTGAAAGAGCTACCCATTTAGTCCATCTCATCTGCTTTTTCCATAACGCTGCAATTTTCTTTTTCTTTTTCAAGTATGTATCCAATTTCCTTTTGAAAATCACTATTGAACGTGCTTCCACACTTCGGAAAGTGCATTCCAAGTCATAACTTGCTGTGTAAAAAACATTCTCATCTTCCCACTGGATTTTTTTTCCAGTTATTCCAAATCTCTCCACCTGCCAGTGGAAAAAATTTCTACTTCCTCATCTATCAAAACTCCTCATAATTTTGAGCACCCCTATTAAATCTCCCCTTAAACATCTCTATTCAAAAGCGAACAATTCCTGCTTCTCTAGTCTCTCCACATAACAACATAACTGATAACTCATCCCAATTCTAGTAAATCTTCTTTGCACCCTCCCCAAGGCCTTGACATCCTTCTTAAAGTCTTTTGCTCCTGACCAGTACTCAGTGACTTTGCTGTGTGTGGATATTGGTTGAGAACAGGATCAGACCCATTGGGCTGGATTTTGTTCTCAGCTCGATGGGAGGGATGCAAAGAATCGGAGAGGCAGTGGCCATCATGGAACCCTATGCCAGGATCGCCAGGCCCAATCTTCCTGGCAGCAGGGAAGCTCCGTGGTGGCCCCACTGCCACTCTGCAATGGGACCCAGGTTTAAATATTTAAAATACCTATCTGCATACATTACCAAGTCATCCTTCGCGATCTTCCCATCCATTCCCGATCTTCAGCATGACCTGTGGCACTCACGTGCCCTCATTTCCCCGTCCAGGAGAAGTTGCGGAGGGTAAGGAGTCTCTGCTGCATTAAGTATATTTTGGGGTTGCGGGGGTGGGGAAGAGAAAGGGGTCAAATCTGCATTCTGAATATAGATGGAGTGGGGCAAGGGGTCAACTCTGCATTTTGAGTATAGATGGGAGGGGAAAGGGGTCAACTCTGCATTGTGTGTAAGGATAAGGGGGAAGGGGCAACTCTGCAATATTTTGCTGATATGGGTGCGTCAACTCTGCATTATTTTGAACTGTTTGGAGGGCTGCCAGTCTTAAAAATGGTGCCAACACCTGCTCCAGCATCAGGTGACACCATGAACAGCATCACCAATACCGCCCCTGTCACATTTGGGGGTTGGGGGGGGGTGGTTTAGGGGAGAGGAGGCGGCCGCCATCAATATGTTAAGTGGCCACCCGCCAGGTGATCGCGGTAGCAAGGTTCCCATGCAGGACGGCCACCGTTTTCTGCACCCACCGACAACAATATCCAGTCCATTATATGCCCTACAATATTAACCATGATTCTGCCCATCCGGACAGATCCTAGTAACACTGTTGAAAAGCTTGCTGACAATTAACTATCAACATCTTTGTACAGTGCAGTGAAGGACGGTTGCCATCAATGGAACTGTACCCCACTATGAATCCTTCAGCAAAGAATAGATAAAAAGAAAACAAGTTGAGGAGAAATTGAATAATAACATTTCATCTGGGTTGTGTTGGACAATTTTCAAGCTACAGGTATAAGATGTCCACCACAATTTGCATTTCTGCACTTCATCCAGGAGATGTTGAATGCCCATGCTGTAAAGACAAAAATCTACCACTTTTGGGTTTGAATTTGTGAATGTTCGCTGAAACAGAACTGGATTTCAGTGGTGATGCCCTTCACAATCAAATACCCTGGAGAGATTCAGTCTAAGACTCACACATGTAGAATGGCCAGGTTGTTTGGGGGGGGGGGGGTGGGGGGGGGGTTGGTTTTACTGGAATCATAGATTCATCGAAAGTTTACAGCACAGAAGGAGGCCACTCAGCCCATTATATCTACGCCAGCCGATAAAACAAGCCATTCAGCCTAATCCCACATTCAGTCCGTAATCTGCAGGTTACAGCACTTCAGGTGCACATCCAGGCACTTTTTAAATGAAATGAGGTTTTCTGCCTCTACCGCCCTTTCAGGCAGTGAGTTCCAGATCCCTACCACTCTCAGTGAAAAAAATCTCTTCTCTAATCCTTCTACCAATCACTATAAACCTATGCTCCTAGACACTGACCTCTCTGCTAAGGTATATAGGCTCTTCCAATCCACTCTATCCAGGCCCCTCACAATTTTGTACATCTCAATTAAATCTCCCCTCAACCTCCTCTGTCCCAAGGAGAACAACTCAGCCTATCCAATCTTTCCTCACAGCTGCAATTTTCCAGTCCTGGCAGCATCCTCGTAAATCTTCTCTGTACCCTCTCTAGTGCAATTACATACTTTCTGTAATGAGGAAACCAGAACTGCACACAGTACCCAAGTTGTGGCCTAACTAATGGTTTATATAGTTCCAGCATAATCCCCCATCTTATATTCTATGCCTCGGCTAATAAAGGAAAGGATTCCATATGCCTTCTTAATCACCTTATCAACATGTCCTGCTACCTTCAGGGATCAGTTGACATTCACTCCAAGGTTCCTCACTTCCTCAACACTTCTCAATATCCTCCCATTTATTGTGTATTCCTTTGCCTTGTTTGACCTCACCAAATGCATCACCTCACACTTCTGAGTTGAATTCATTTGCCACTTTTCTGCCCATTTGAGCAGCCCATCAATATCTTCCTGCAGTCTACAGCTGATTCTTCTCACCATCAACCATGTGGCCAATTTCTGTGTCCTCCACAAACTTCTTCATCATTCCCCCACATTTATGTCCAAATAGTTAATATATACCACAAAAAGCAGAGGACCCAGCACTGAGCCCTGCAGAACCCCAGTGGAAATAGCCTTCCAGTCACAAAAACACCAGTCAACAATTACCCTTTGTTTCCTGTGACTGAGCTAATTCTGTATCCAGCTTGCTACATTCCCCTGGATTCCATGGGCTTTTATTTTTTTTAAACCAGTCTGCAAAGCCTTGCTAAAATCCATGTAGAGCACATCAACTGCACTACCATCTTCAATCCTCCTTGTTATTTACTCAAAAAAATCAATCAAGTTAGTCAGACCCAGCCTTCCCTTAACAAATCCATTAGACCATCCTTGATTAATCCGTGCCTTTTTTAAGTGGCAATTTATTCTGCCGCTCAGAATTGATTCCAATAATTTGCCCACGACTGAGGTTAGACTAACTGGCTTGTAATTATTCGGTCAATCCCTCACTCCCTTTTTAAACAAAGGTACAACGTTAGCAGTCCTCCAATCCTCCGGCACCACACCTGTATCCAGTGACAATTGGAAAATGGTCAGACCAACTGCTATTTTCTCCCGGGCTCCCTTTAACAGCTTGGGGTACATTTCATCCAGCCCTGGTGAGTTATCCACTTTCAAGGATGCTAATCCCCTCAATACTTCCTCTCGTCTATGTTTATCACATCCAATATTTCACAGTCATCCGCCTGAAATATAATGTCCGCATTGTCCCCCTCTTTTCTGAAGACAGACGCAAAGTATTCATTATGAACCATACCCACATCTTCAGACTCTACACATAGGTTACCTTATTGGTCTTTTATTGGCCCTATTCTTTCCTTAGTTATCCTCTTACTCAGTGTATTGATAAAACATCTTTGGGTTCACCTTGATTTTGCTTGCCAATATTCTTTCATGCCCTCTCTTTGCTTTCCTAATTTCCTTTTTGATTTCACCCCTCCACTTTCTATACTCCTCTCAGCTTTCTGTAGTATTGAATTCTCAGTGTCTGACATAAGCTTTCCTTTTCTGCCTCATCATACCCTGTAAGCACCATGACATCTAGGGGACTCCAGATTTGGCCATCCCACCCTTTTTCTTTGTGGGAATATATTTACTCTGAACCCCTTGGATCTTCCCTTTGAATGCCTCCCATACTCTGACACTGATTTACCTTCAAGTAGCTGTTTCCAGTCTACTTTTGCTGAATCACTTGTCAGTTTAGTAAAATTGTCCTTGCCCCACTTGGGCGGCACAGTGGCGCAGTGGTTAGCACAGCAGCCTCACAGCTCCAGCGACCCGGGTTCAGTTCTGGGTACTGCCTGTGCAGAGTTTGCAAGTTCTCCCTGTGACCGCGTGGGTTTCTGTCGGGTGCTCCGGTTTCCTCCCACAGCCAAAGACTTGCAGGTTGATAGGTAAATCGGCCATTGTAAATTGCCCCTAGTGTAGGTAGATGGCAGGAGAAGGGTGGAGATGTGGTAGGGAATATGGGATTAATGTAGGATTAGTATAAAATGGGTGGTTGTTGGTCGGCACAGACTTGGTGGGCCGACCAACAACCAGAGATTCAGTGCTGTATCTCTCTATGTCAATGTCTATAACATTAGCTCCTGTTCGATCTTTGTCCTTTTCTATAATTATGTTCAAACTAACTGAATTATGATCATGACCACCAAACTGCTCTCCCACTACCACTCCTTCCACCTACCCAGCTTCATTACGTAAAACCAAGTCCAGAACCATGCCCTCTCTTTTGGATTTGCTACATACTGGCTAAAACAGTTCTCTTAAGAATTCTGTTCCCTCCATTCCTTTCACCATCTCAGTTAATATTGGGGTAGTTAAAAACCCCTATTATTGCACTATGGTTTTTGCACGTCACAGAGATTTGCCTACATATTTGCTCTTCTATCTCTTGCTGACTGTTTGGGGGTCTATAGTACACTCCCAGTAGTGTAACTGCCCCTTTTTGTTCCTAAGCTCAATCCATATGGCCTCAACTGATTATCCTTCAAAGATATCATCCCACCTCATAGCTGTAATTGCTTCTCTAACCAAAATTGCCACCTCCCTCCTTTTTTTATCCCCCCTCTCTACTAATCTGAAAACCTAATGAGGAATATGGAGCTGCCATTCCTGTCCCTCTTTAAGCCATGTTCCCCTAATAGCTATGATATCATACTGCCATGTTTCTATCTATGCCCTCAGCTCATCTGATTCATTTGCTATATTCCTTGCATTGAAGTATATAGCCCTGAGCACTGCCAAACTCTTTTTTTTTTAATTTTCTATCCTTTGCTTCCTCTGCCTTCCAGACTCACACTCTAATTTTTTTGCCTTCCATTTCCATTTCTGATTTTGCCCCATGAGTCTACCCTCAGGTTCTCATCCCCCGCCAAACTAGTTTAAACCCTGCCTCACAAACCTCCCGGCAAGGATATTGGTCCCAGCCCTGTTGATGTGCAAACCATGCAGCTTGTACAGGTCCCATCTGCCCCAGAGCCAGTCCCAATGCCCCAGGAATCTGAAGGCCTCCCTCCTGCACCATCTGTCCAGCCATGCATTCATCAGCTCTAACCTCCTATTTCTATGCTCACTCACGTGTGGCACTGGGAGTCATCCAGGAGATTACTAGCTCGGAAGTCCCGCTTTTTAATATCTTAACTAGCTCCCTAAAATCTGCTTTCAGGACCTCATCCCACTTTCTACCTATGTCGTCGGTGCCAATGTGAACCACAACCACTGGCTGTTCGCCCTCCCGCTGAAGAATGCCCTGCAGCCACTCTGTGACATCCTTGACCCTGCCACCAGGGAGGCAACATACCATCCTGGAGTCACGTCTATGGCCGCAGAAACGTCGGTCTGTTCCCCTAACTATTGAATCCCCGACCACTATTTCTCTTTACTGGCAGCGAAGCAATCACACCCAGCAAAAGCCTGTGTCTTTAGGAGAGAAATTTGTCAAAACAAATGTTATGGTATTCTCAACAGTGCACAATTTAACAATATCCTTGAAACAAAAGTATGTTTGGAGTTCTACAAATTTACACAGATTACTGTTAATACAAAAATATTAGTTGAAATGAATGATATGTGTCAAGAAAATTACAGAGTATTTCCATTGCGATAGATTTACCCAGAAGCTATATGCATTTTAAACAGTCTATTCCTTCAAAACAGAGATGTATCAGCAGAAATCTACTTTTTTTGGTCCAGAATTTAAAATATGTCCTTTGATAAGGTCCCACATAAGAGTTTAGTGTGCAAAATTAAAGCACATGAAATTGGGGGTAATATACTGGCATGGATTGAGAATTGGTTGACACACAGGAAATCTTCTTCTTCTTTGGCGTCCTTGTCTCGAGAGACAATGGGTAAGCGCCTGGAGGTGGTCAGTGGTTTGTGAAGCAGCACCTGGAGTGGCTATAAAGGCCAAATCTAGAGTGACAGACTCTTCCACAGGTGCTGCAGAAAAATTTGATTGTCGGGGCTGTTACACAGTTGGCTCTCCCCTTGCGCTTCTGTCTTTTTTCCTGCCAACTGCCAAGTCTCTTCGACTCGCCACACTTTAGCCCCGCCTTTATGGCTGCCCACCAGCTCTGGCGATCACTGTCACGTTTGGAGACATGGATGGCCGGTGGGTCTGATACCAGTGACGAGCTCACTGTACAATGTGTCCTTGGGGATCTTGCCATCTTCCATGCTGCTCACATGGCCAAGCCATCTCAAGCGCCGCTGACTCAGTAAGGTGTATATGCTGAGGATGTTTGCCGCCTCGAGGACTTCTGTGTTGGAGATACGGTCCTGCCACCTGATGCCAAGGATTCTCCGGAGGCAGCGAAGATGGAATGAATTGAGACGTCGCTCTTGGCTGACGTACGTTGTCCAGGCCTCGCTGCCATAGAGCAAGGTACTGAGGACACAGGCTTGATACACTCGGACTTTTGTGTTCCGTGTCAGTGCGCCATTTTCCCCACACTCTCTTGGCCAGTCTGGACATAGCAGTGGAAGCCTTTCCCATGCGCTTGTTGATTTCTGCATCTAGAGACAGGTTACTGGTGATAGTTGAGCCTAGGTAGATGAACTCTTGAACCACTTCCAGAGCGTGGTCGCCGATATTGATGGATGGAGCATTTCTGATGTCCTGTCCCATGATGTTCGCTTTCTTCAGGCTGAAGGTTAGGCCAAATTCATTGCAGGCAGCCGCAAACCTGTCGATGAGACTCTGCAGGCACTCTTCAGTGTGAGATGTTAATGCAGCATCGTCAGCAAAGAGGAGTTCCCCGATGAGGACTTTCCGTACTTTGGTCTTCGCTCTTAGACGGGCAAGGTTGAACAACCTGCCACCTGATCTTGTGTGGAGGAAAATTCCTTCTTCTGAAGACTTGAATGCACGTGAGAGCAGCAGGGAGAAGATCCCAAACAATGTAGGTGCGAGAAAACAGCCCTATTTCACGCCACTCAGGATAGGAAATGGGTCTGATGAGGCATCACTATGCTGAATTGCTGCTTAACTACAAGAAAGCCCCCAGCGAGTTAACATCCGTAGCACTTAAAGCAGCCAGAAGCACTGCACAAAGAACAGCTAGGCGCTGCACAAATGACTACTGGCAACACCTATGCAGTCATATTCAGCTGGCCTCAGACACAGGAAACATCAGAGGAATGTACGATGGCATTAAGAGAGCTTTTGGGCCAACCATCAAGAAGATCGCCCCCCCTCAAATAATTACCCTGAAATAATCAAGAGTGCCAAGCCTGCTATACTTTCAGCACTCTACGAACTACTTTGCCTGTGCTGGGACGAGGGAGCAGTACCACAGGACATGCACGATGCCAATATCATCACCCTCTATAAGAACAAGGGTGACCGCGCTGACTGCAACAACTACCGTGGAGTCTCCCTGCTCAGCATGGTGGAGAAAGTCTTCGCTTGAGTCACTTTAAACAGGCTCCAGAAGCTGGCTGAGTGTGTCAACCCTGAAGCACAGTGTGGCTTTTGAGCAGAGTGATGCACCATTGACATGCTGTTTTCCCTTCGCCAGCCACAGGAGAAATGCCGTGAACAACAGATGCCCCTCTACGTTGCTTTCATTGATCTCACCAAAGCATTTGTCCTCGTCAGCAGACGTGGTCTCTTCAGAGTACTAGAAAAGATCTGATGTCCACCAGAGCTACTAAGTATCATCACCTCCTTCTATGACAATATGAAAGGCACAATTCAACACAGGAAATGGAGAGTAGGAATAAACGGGTCTTTTTCCAGGTGACAGGCAGTGACTAGTGGGGTACTGCAGGGATCAGTGCTTGGGCCCCAGCTATTCACAATATATATTAATGACTTGGGTGAGGGAACTAAATACAACATTTCCAAGTTTGCAGACGGCACAAAGCTGGGGGCAATGTGAGCTGTGAGGAGGATGCAAAGAGGCTCCAATGTGATTTGGACAAGTTGGGTGAGTGGGCAAATGCATGGCAGATGCAGTATAACCAATGTGAGATTATCCACTTTGGTTCTAAAAACAGAAAGGTAGATTATCTGAAGGGTGATAAATTGGGAAAGGGGGAGGTGCAACAAGACCTGGATGTCCTTGTACACCAGTCGCTGAAAGCAAGCATTCAGGTGCAGCAAGCAGTTCGGAAGGCGAATGGTATGTTGGCCTTCATTGCAAGAGGATTTGAGTACAGGAGCAAGGATGTCTTACTGCAGTTATACAGGGCCTTGGTGAGACCACATCTGAAGTATTGTGTGCAGTTTTGGTCTTCTTATCTGAGAAAGGATGTTCTTGCCATGGAGGGAGTGCAAAGAATATTTACTAGGTTGATTCCTGGGATGGCAGGATTGACATATGAGGAGAGATTGGATCGACTAGGCCTATATTCACTCGAGTTTAGAAGGAGAGGGGATCTCATAGAAACCTATAAAATTCTAACAGGACTCGACAGGCTAGATGCAGGGAGGATGTTCCCGATGGCTGTAGAGTCCCAAACCAGGGGTCACAGTCTCAGGACACGGGGTATGCCATTTAGAACCGAGGTGAGGAGAAATTTGGTGAACCTGTGGAATTCTCTAACTCAAAAGGCAATGGAGGCCAAATCATTAAATATATTCAAGAAGGAGATAGATATATTTCTTAATGCCAAATGGATCAAGGGATATGGGGAGAAAGCAGGAACAGGGTACTGAATTAGACGATCAGCCATGATCTTATTTGAATGGCGGAGCAGGCCCGAAGGGGTGAATGGCCTACTCCTGCTCCTATTTTCTATGTTTCTATATTTCTGTCATTTATTAGAAAGAAAATATGAGCATCCTATCACAAAAAGCTAATGCATAGGTACAAGTAGTAATCAAAAAGGCTAATAAAATGTTGGGCTTTATCTCAAGTTGGTGAGAAAAGTGAGGAATTGAGGTTAGAGAAACTTCCAAGCCTGTTTCTGAAGAAGACATTGAGACTAGGATGCATTGGTGGAGACTGTTTATTGCTTGCCACAGAGCTCACTTCTCCATTTCTTAACAATCTCCAGCCAGTGCTGGCTGGCTCTTTATATATACATCTGAGTACAATTAACTAATCAACACCCAACACCTGTTCACCCCATTACCTTCAACTACCAGGTATTGAACATCCATCAACACAACTTATTAGACACTAACTAGTTCCACTCTTTTCTTTCAATTAAATACATATATATAAAACTAAAGAGAGACAAAATGATGATACATTCGTCTTTATCTTACATTATTATACCATCAACATTCAACAGCACCAGCCATTAACATATTGTATATTTCTCCCCACTTATTCTTTTTAAAAACAAAAAAGAACTTAAAGAATTATAAAGCGATCTTAACATAAAAGTTTCCGTGATCTATTAACTCATCATAACTCAAGGCGGCCCTCTTCAGGTACACCCAGCAATTTCTTTGAATAAGCACTTCGTTTCGTAAAACAATCCAACAACTGATGACTCGTGTTGACCCATTTTATTTTGGAAATTTTGTTTTGTTCCAACATTTCTCTTATACTCAACCTCTTTTCCGTGACATTTTATGTCAAAAGGACATTATCCCAGAGAGAATGGTTATCTATATAGCATTCTATAGGAAAGCTTTTCTCCAATTGCGCCTTATATAAGAGTTCCTTTAAAATACTCGATAAATACATACCCTATCTATCGCTTCTACCAGTGCAAGTGTCTCAGAATCTAAGGTGCTTTTAACTATCCTCTTTATTTTCTTCGATTCCCAGGCCAACGGACAACAGTTATCATTTCTTCCCACCAAAAATATAATGAACCCTGCTGTACTCAAACAACCATCGGTAAGATTAGCATGTGAGGCATCACTAAAAATGACTAATTTCATTTCTTCTGGGTCCCCCAATGCTGGAAACTTGAGTGTACATTTATCTAAATTCAATTTCTTCAATATCTTATTTGCTTTAAGCACTTCCCCAACAGTAGCATGTTTCAGCATGGTGCTCAACTCTATTGCATTATAGCAAGCATCCAGTCTAGTTTGAGTGCACAACCAGTTTAATTACCCTATTAAGCTCCTTAACCAGTCCGCTTCTTCCTTGGTTGCTGAGTCTTCCTTTTCTGAGGATTTGGACGGATTTATCAAGATCCTATTAACATTCTCTAGGTAAGACTGTTAATTTAGGGTTACTCCCAAATTAGCCTGCCTAACGTTCAACCCTATATATTTAAAAGCTCCAGAAACCCAACTTCCAATTTTAAATTCCTTTATAACTTTACTACAAATTTCTCAAATGCCTCAGATCCTCCCCACAAAAAAAAAATCGGCTACATGCATCAAGGAAACACCTGCTAGTTTTTCTTCACAGTACCAATAAAACCTTTTAGCTGAATACAACCAGATTTTAGTAGGATGGCCCGAACTGAAAAATAACACACCCTGGATACATCCCATAAACACACTTGTTTAGCTTCCATAAATTTCTCCTCTTTATCTCCAGCTTCTTTTGGTGGCTTTAAAAATACTTCCCTTTGAAATTTCTCCCCGAGCAAAAATGCTGCTTTGATGTCAATAGACTTACATTCCCATAAGTGTGTTGCTAAAAGGGCTAGGAAAATCCTCAAACTTGTTTTCCTGCCGTTGGGGAGTCTCCTCTAACTTTGTGGCCACCTAGTCGTTCCTCAAATCCCCGAGTAACAAGTCTGGCCTTATCTTTATATGTAACATCAGGAAGTACTTTCTCTGTACATATCCATCTATGGGACAATGCTGGTTATCCTCTATCGGGCACCTCTGTGTATATACCAAGCTCTCTCCAACTGTCATGCTCTTTTTGTTTTGTATCCTTTACCAACTTACCATCTAACCTGTTAATAGCCACTAGTGCTTCTCTATTGTAAGGGCTCCAACTTCTTGTGGCGCTCCTCGACTGCTATTTGGTCCTCACCCTTGTTAAACTACGTCCCCTAATAGATTTCCTATCCCTTGCTGGACTGCTACTACTCGACCTGTCCCTCCTACGACCAGACTTCTCCTCACAAGTTTGTAACCTTTTCCTTGGAATATGATCATCGTCAGGCCCCCTGTCTGAACTTATACTACTTTTTTTTGGCCTTCCATAGTTTACTTCCTTCTGCCAATCCAAAGGTCTGATATCCTGTCCCTTGTCTTACACATTCAGTCAATGTTTGTATTTCCCTGTGGCCTTTCCTCCCCTTCCTATAATAGTGGCTTTCCTCCATTCACTAGCCCATCTAGCATATCTGTCACTCTAGTCCCAACTTTTGGTAGTTGACCTTTGGGATAAATAGCCTGATCTCGATCTTCACGATCAATTTGTCCACTCTCGGTTAGCCCGTTATTTGCCACAACCTGTTGCTCGCAAAGTTCTGACATGTGTATGCAAAATACATGGTGCATCATCAGTTTTCAACATTTGTTCAGATTCTGTCAATGTATAAACAGTGCCAATAAACCACAAAGAATGTACTTTAACTGTTTGGTTGTCATGTTGCAAAATCACTGTTTTGCCGCCAGTGCTTATAACTTTTCCTGGGCCTCTATTCTTTCTGCCCTTTTTCTTTCGTAATACACCATATCTCTAGTATCAAAATTCTTTTCTGATGGCCTGATCCGATACCTCAAAACTCTCCTCATCTTTTCTGAAACCTCCGCCTTAATAAATGCTCTTCTCCCTGCATGCAAGGCATTCAAATGTCCTGCAAAAATGGAACTAATTGTAGTCCCCTCTTACGCCAGGGGCTGATCCCACATTACTGAAGGTAATTTCGAGTCCCTGCCATAAACTAATTGATAGGGGCTGTAGCCCCCAACCATTTGAAGCGTGTTTTTCACATGTACCGCCCACACCAGAGCAGTTGTCAATTTACAATTTGGTTGGTCAGCGAAAACTTTTCAGAGCATTTCGTCAATCACGGCATGATCTCTCACAAATCCGATTACTAAAAAGGACTTCTGCTGCCATGTGCATTGCTACAATATTCATATTTTCACAGACTCCTAAACTCATTATTGGCAAATAATCCTCCATTGTCAGTTAGAAATCTAGCCAGTACTCCCAGATCCATTCCTATCCATCTTTCCATTATCTTGTCCACTATTACTTATTTGTCTTTACTATAAATTACCGTTGACAGAATGAATCTAGTCACTATGTCGATAAAGTGTAGAAGAAAAATGTTTTTGTCTTTATCCCATACCTTCAAGTCCTTCGCTATGGTTTCATTGAAGTCTCTCACTAAGGGAAAACTCACTACAGGTCACGATAGCATCCACCTGTACTATTTTTTTTTTAAACAGATATCACATTTTTCACTGACATCCTCGATAAGTTTAGTATAGTCATCATCTATTACCCCTGCATCTTTTAACAGAATCTTCAATCTATGACAAGATGGATGTGCAAATTGTTGATGTAGTTTTGAAATAATCTGCCTTTTCTCCTGGACATCTCTACCCCCGGATGCCATTAATACCTCTTTAACACTCTGCTTTGAGATGTTAGGTCTTGTTAAAGGCATACAATAATGTCCCGACTCCGTAAACTGCAAATCTACAGATTTCCCAAAGATGATTGCCTTATCATGTTTCAGATCCATTTTCATCTGAGCCTTCTTCACAGACAGCTTACTTAATAGCAAAGGTATTTCACTGGATACTACTACACCTGTACTAATAACGTGGTTTATTCCTGCTATTTTACACGCAATTACCACTCTTTTTAGTGATCTCAACACGTTTTTATTCTTCTGGCCAAAATGGACAATTTCACATTTTTCCGCATTATACTCCATTTGCCAGATCTTTGCCGAATTACTTAACCTATCTATATTCCTGTGTAGCCTCCTTATGTCCTCTTCACAATTTACTTTCCTACGTATCTTTGTGTCATCAGCAAATTTAGCAACCATACCTTCGGTCCCTTCATCTAAGTCATTTATATTGTTATGGATGTGATTTTTTTTTGTTAAAATATTTTTTGAGGAATTCACAGTCAAACTGAATAAATGTTGGACCGTTTTTTTTTCCCCGAGATAGAGAGTCAGCAAGGGGACGATGAAAGAACTGGTTTGGCAACAATATGCTGGTTGTCACGTGACTCAAGTTAAAAATAGAACAGAAACCCTGGTAACAGGGGAAGATGTGGGCAGAAAACTGACAGGCACCCCTTGATTGGACAAGCCCAGGAGCAGCAGTGCGCATCTGAGAAGGCAGAAAACTTGCAGGCTTTTGGTTGTAGTGTCAGTGTGTTTTACCTTCTGGAATGAGATAAAGTAAGCCTGCTGCTGAAGAAGTGGCAAGGAAGGAGAGAAGACCACAACCCAGCTTGCTTTCCAGCAACTCTCTAGAAGACTGAGAAGTCCACTATGTCAATTTAGCTCGTCTCCTGTCATTGAAGAAAGCCTGCAAAATTAATTCTCAACACCACCTGAAAAGAACTGTTCTAGAAGATCCCAGTGACCTGTCTATGTGTACTTGGAAGCTAGACTGTATGCCAGTTTTAGAACAACATGTCATCTGCTGTTTCCTTCAAAAAAAGAGCAAGTAATCAGCCCAAGTTTTTTTTGTCCGTAACAGAGCTGAATTTTTAAAAATCCCTTTTGTTTTTCCAGTTATCTATATATATATATATATATATATATATATACACACACATATATGTGTGTGTGTGTGTGTGTGTGTGTGTGAGGGGGCAAGGTAAAAAGGGGACTTTAAAACTTAAATCTGTGTGTTTATGCTTTACTTCATTAGTAGTTAAGACTTTTTCTATAATAAACTGATAATTTTGTTGTTCATTAAAGAAACCTGGTTAGAGTGTTCGATTCTGAAAAAAATAGAGTATATGATTGACAGTATTACTAAGTGGGAAAATTTAAAATATATGTTGTGACCTGTGGAGAAGTGGGACTAAAATAAACAGTGCACTCCTCCTGTCTCAGTCGTAACAATATAAATTGTAAAAGGTTGAGGTCCCAGCACTGATCCCTGTGGCACACCACTCGTTACATCTTGCCAACCAGGAAATGACACATTTATGTCTACTCTCTGTTTCCAGTTAGCTAGCCAATTTTCTATCCATGCCAATATGTTACCCCCTACACCATGAGCTTTTATTTTCCGCAATAACCTTTGTTGTGGCACCTTATCAAATGCCTTCTGGAAATCCAAGTACAGTACATCCACCAGTTCCCCTTTATCCACAGCCTATGTTACTTCTTCAAAGAACTCCAATAAATTGGTTAAACATGATTTCCCTTTCACAAAACCATGTTGATCCTGCTCGATTACCTTGAATTTTTCTAACTGCCCTGCTATAACGTCTTTAATAATAGCTTCTAACATTTTCCCTATGACAGATGTTAAGTTAACTGGCCTGTAGTTTCCTGCTTTCTGTCTCCCTCTCTTTTTGAATAAAGGAGTCGCATTCACTATTTTCCAATCTAACGGAACCTTCCCTGAATCTAGGGAATCTGGAAAATTAAAACCAACGCATCAACTATCTCATTGGCCACTTCTTTTAGGACTCTAGGATGAAGTCCATCAGGACCTGGGGACGTGCCAGCTCACAGCTCCAACAATGTGCTCAGTACAACTTCCCTGGTGATTGTAATTTTCTTGAGTTCCTCTGTCCCTTCCATTTTCTGATTTACAGCTATTTCTGGGATATTACTTGTATCCTCTACAGTGAAGACCGATGCAAAATACCTGTTCAATTCATCTACCATCTCCTTATTTGCCATTATTAATTCCCCAGACTCACTTTCTTTAGGACCAACGTTCATTTTGTTAACTCTTTTTTTAATATATAGAAACTCTTACTATCTGTTTTTATATTTCTAGCTAGCTTTCTCTCATACTCTAATTTTCCCTCATCAATCTTTGTCATTCTTTGCTGTTTTTATATTCTGTCCAATCTTCTGACCTGCCACCCATCTTTGCATAATTATATGCTTTTTCTTTAAGTTTGATACTATACACGGATGGTTTTCCAATTATATATATATATATACACACACACACATTTTTATGTGTGCGTGTGTGTGTGTGTGTGTTGGGTCAAGGTAAAAAGGGGATTTTAAAATTTAAATCTGTGGTATTTTTCTTTCTCTTTGGAACGTTTCTATTCTGAAATATCCCCTTAAATGTCTGCCACTGCATCTCTATTGACCTATCCCTGAACCTAATTTGCCAGTTCAATTTAGCTACCGCTGCTTTCATGCCCTCATAATTGAATTTAAGTTTAAAATACTAGTCTTGGGCCCATTGTTCTTTCCCTCAAACTGAATGTAAAATTTTCCTTTTATTTCTGATTTCCAACATCGACAGTACTTTACTTTTGTTTTATTGCAGGCACTGATCACAGAACTGAATCGAGAAACACAGCCAGTTTGTATCGGGATGGATGTTGGATACAAAATTCAGTCTCTGGCCTCCTGTGCAAGTCTTTTTTGTCGCATCAGTTTGGGTTGGAGTGCAGATAGAGGAAAAGCTGTTGGGTTTAACCCCAAGTACTTTTCAGCCCAGCCAGACCCAACAATTTCCTATGCGAGACTGTCTAGGGAGGTAGATTCCAGGGGAGATAACGTTGCTAAACGGATACCAACCACTCAATGAAGCCGCTGCTGGGCTTCTGGACACCGGCATGTACAGTGATCTCTTGACCAGACTTGCATGCAGTGTCAAGTATCACACTGAAATGAAGTTAAGATCAGTTTCCTTTATATTAAATATAAAATACTATAATGTAATTATGATAGCTACATATTTAGTATGCATTTATCTATCCATGTTTTTTCAATACATGTTTAAGAGGCTCGTGATGTTATTCGTTTATCAGAAGTAGCTCTCACTAAAGAAAAGGTTGGTGACCTCTGTTCTACACTTTCCTCCTCATAGTTCACAATGTTTCCAAGTTTCGTATCATCCACAAACTTTGAAATTGTGCCCTGTACACCAAGGTCTAGGTCATTAATATATATCAGGAACAGCGAGGATCTTAACACCAACCCTTGAGGAAAAAGGACAGAGGGGAGAATTTTAATGCCCCTCCCCCACCACACCAAGTGTTAGGGCACAAGTATTAGATTGGTAAAAATCTGAAACCCAATATGCTGTGAACTCCCCTTCTTCCATAATGACTCCCTCCAAGCAATCAGCCAACCAACCCCTACGATCTCTCCATCCATCCTCACTGCCATGCTCCAAGCTCCACCAAACCCCAATCTTCTCGATTGCCAGGGACTGTTCCCAGTGGTCCCAGGTTGCTGTCTTTTACCACAGGGTTCCCTGTCTGGCAGCCGAGCAACCTACAATCTGGTCAGCTGCCGGTGGTGACAGGGAATGGGGGGGGTTTGGAAACAAGAGTAAAAAAAAAATCTGAATGGAGTTCCTGCTGTTAAATTCAGCAGACTCCTCATCTTCCTGGAATTTCTAGGTTTCCCAGTCACCGATGCGTGTCCTGATCCCTCCCCACTTCCCCATAAATATTGGGGCCAAAATGATGGTTGATGACAGATTTGAGTGGCAGGAGTTAAAAACAAACACCAAAATATTTAGGCTTTACAGATTTTATTGGCTTTTCTCCTCTCATATAGAAATCCCCAACATGAAAAAACATGCTCAAGCCCTGAAGCTGTCCAACAGGAGAATAAACAGACAAGAATAAACCACTGACTCCAAAGCATCTCATAATAAGAATCCCTTCATTTGACTCCATGCTGCACCTTGATAAAAATCAAATCTGCTGCAGTCAACATTTAGAGCTCTTATCAATCATTATACTCCATTTTATTACAATAGCAACTATAGTTGATGCGCAAGCACTGATTTTCAATACCACATTGCTTTTAAACTCAACTGCTAAAGCATAATTTCACTGAAAATAATTAAGTAATTAACACCCACAGTCAAGCTGCAATTTACAACAATCCAATAAAAAGGAACATACCCTGAGCTGCAGTGTGTGACGAAGAATGGTTTCCTCTAACGCATGAATCCACTGCTCTCTCTCATCAGCATCACGGGCTGTGAAAAGACACAAAAAAGCGACATTTTGGTGAAACTTTAATAGAACCAATGGAGACAAAAGGATTATACCTGTATTAATTAACCTTTATCGATAATTCAGTCCATTTGTAACTTGTGCCTCGTTAAATGTTTGTCCTTTGAAGCAGGTATTTTTTCCCAAGTAAGTCTTTTGTAGCCAATGTACCTTGAAATATTCAGCAATAACCTTGCTTGAGCCAAATGAAGCTCTGCCATTTTTAGAAGACCTACAGTGCTTCAAGATCCGTGTCCTATATATCTTAAAGATGGTTTACAAACTTACCCATCTCCCTTCCTAACCTTAACTTTACTGCTGCCGAAACTCTTAACCATTCCTTTATTATCCCTGGATTTATCTTCTGCAAACTTCTCCTTTCCTTTCTGTTAGCCTTCACTTCCACAAGTCCCAACTCAATGTCCAAAACCTCAATGCCTGTATACTGTGCCACACCAAACCCACTCACATTACCAGTGTCCTTGCTGGCCTACAGTGTATTGAATTTGAAATCTCCATCTACATATCCCTCCATGGTCTCAGCACACCCAACCTCTACAACCTTCCCAAGCCTTATGTCCCCTCCTGAGCCCCCGACTGTACATCCCCCATCACTCAGATCCACTAATGGTAGTGTAGCCTTTAACCATCTCATCCTTACTCTACGGAACTCAATCCATCTCTCTACCTCCTCCACACAATTAAGAGTCTTCACAAAACCTTTCTTGAACCAAGGTATTGATAATTTCTTCTAACTATGCCACAAAAGCTTGACATCTGTTCCATTCTCTGCTGTATCCTTAGCAATATGAAAAGGTCCATGTAAATGAAAATGGTTACTGGAAGCAATCTCAATGACATGGTTTAAAATACTTACACTGCACGAGCTACAGACAATAGAAAATTAACGTCGATGATTCTGAACAACGCACCCAATATTTATAATCTATACTTCCACACCAACTGTTCTTCAGAAATGTTAACCCCAATAGTGGCATCCAATAATCTCTAGTATACAAGCACACATTCTTCAAATCCTCTCCAACGTACTAGCTAAAGTAGAGTTAAAAAAACATCTGTACCAAAGAAAGATCTTGTATTTATATAGTGCTTGTCACAACCTCAGGATGTCTCAAAGCGCTAATTAAGTACTTGTGATTTGCGTTCACTATTGTAATGTGGGGAAATGCGGCAACCAATTTGAGCACAAGATCCCAAAAACCATAAGGAGAATGACCAGATAACCTGTTTTTTGTGATGTTGGTTGAGGAATAAATATTGGCCAGGACAGACAAGGCCTCAGTTTAAACAAAATTTAGATTCACCCTGAGATGGCAAAAGAAAGTCATTTTAATTTTGTAGTTATGCACAACAGCTTTTAATTCCAACAGCTCGAGATTTATAATGAATCCAAACTAGCAGCTATTAGTGAAACCCCAGTTTGGATTTTGGTTTATCTGACTGTCAGTTTGCATTCAAACTATAGCAAATTTACTACAGTCTGGCCTATGCATTATGACCAGCTGCTTTTACAAACATTTGTTGACAAAACTATTCTCAATGAAGTGAGTGGTTACTGAACGCTGGCTCAATTTACACATGGACAAAATTATTTTCTCCTAGTCAACTGTAGATTAATGTAGCAATTAGATCACAATTATTAGTTCCGCAACACAGGCATTTATTTTGCAGCACTATTTTTTCTCCCATATATCATTGGCTCGGGAATGAGAACAGAAAGTGCCAGAAATACTCAGCAGGTCTGGCAGCATCTGTGTAGAGAGAAACAGAGTTAACGTTTCAGGACTGTGACCTTTCATCAGAAGCGAGACAGTTACCTTTCGGATATCCTGACCAATATTTATCCCTCAACCAACATCAATAAAAAACAGATTATCTGGTCATTATCACATTGCTGTTTGTGACAGCTTGCCACCTGTAAATAGGCTGCCACATTTCCTACATTGAAACAGTAACTACATTTCAACAGTACATCATTAGCTTTAAAGCGCTTTGGAATAAAGGTCTGCAAAGGAAACCTGACCGAGCCCGAATGCCGAGCCTGGAAGTGCGACCTGACCCGAACCTGATACGTCGTCGGGTCGGGTAGCAGGCCTGTACATCAGTACATGGGTAAAGGCCTGCTACCCGACCTGACCCGACCCGACAACATGCATCAGGTTCGGGTCGGGAATTTCCCATATAAAGCTATCCAACAGGGCATTGCAGCGCTTTACTTTGGAATGCCCTACAGTTGTGAAATGTGTGATATAAATGCAAGTTTTTCTTTATTTTGAATGCAGAGATTTTTTTATGCTGAAGATTGATGACAATGCATTTTTTCTGAGCAAGGACTCAACATGGCAGAATCCGTTCAATATGACCTTAACGCATTCGTTAAAGCTTCAATCCTTCAAGTTCTCAATATTTTTATGTATAAAACATATGATAAATAAACCAATTACCAAAAGCTTAAAAAAATGGTGCCTTAGTCACATTTATGGCAAAGATACCCACACAAGAACCAATTTCTGCCACTGAACTCTGCACTGCACTCTGGAATTCTGGCAATGTAATCAACAATATCATCAGAATCATACAGGACAGAAATAAGCCATTTAGTCCATTATGCCTGTGCCAATTAGTCCCACTCCCCTATTCATTTCACGTAACCCAGTAATTTTTTCCTTTCTAAGTATACATCCAATTCTCTTTTGAAAGTTACTATTGAATCTGCTTCCATCACCCTTTCAGGCAGCACATACTAACAGATCTTAATAACACTGTGTAAAAAATAATTGGCCTCATACCCTCTTTGGTAACTGTCTCCCTGGCAACTGTCTGAGGCGGAATCAGGCTGTTCACAACGCTACTGTCATAACTGACCCCAAGATGAGCTTTCGATCCCATTACTGTGCCGTCACTAAAACCACCTATTGGCTATTTCCACCTCTGTAATATCACCCGATTCCACCCCTGCCTCAGCTCATCTGCTGCTGAAAGCCTGAGTCATGCCTTTGTTACCTCTAGTCTTGATTATTCCATTGTGCTTCTGGCCAGCCTCCCATCATACACCCTCAATAAACTTAAACTCAGATAAGACTCTGACTAAATAAAAACATATTTTAGCAGTCCTGAACCCTCTACAAGGGTTCTGTGACCTGTGTGAACAGGGCATATCTCTGACCAATCAAACTGAAGAATCCTTCTTGAGACACGCAGAGTCTAAAGCAGGAAGTGTAAGTCAGAATATTTAATTCAATGTAAAATCATGTACAGAAAGCAAAATAAAGAGAAGGAACTAAAGATTGGATTGAGAGAGAGACAGAAAGAGATAAAAGAGACAGAAAGAGAAAGTTAAAAAAAGCTTTATTTTAGCTTTAAAATTTAATTTCTCCAACAATAACTAATTTCTGAAAGAATGAGACTCCATGCTTACAAAAATTCATTTTCAGGGCCAGAGAGGTTATTTGCCAGTAATTAAGATTTATTACTGCCTAACACTTGAACAGGCTTTTCTGGTGTGGTTAATGGATATTTAGTGGGCAAGTACTGTAGCTTCACCCCCTCATGTATTTGTATGCCAAGTCTCTCAGCAGGATACCCGTGTCAGGAAGCTTGTGGAGGAGCAGGACAAATTAGACAGCAACTTCTTATTTCTATGTTTACCTGCACACGTGAATGCCAGAGTTTACTGTCTGATTCACTCCTTAATAAGTGAATACCAATAGCTTCACCGTTATTCTTACCGCAAAGTACAGGCCATTATACAATGGAGGCTATTTTCAACTTACTATTGGAGCCTAAACAGGAGTCAATTCACAAGGTATAAGGCCAATTTTATGCTTCAGTGACAAGTTGAATGCTATGCAATATTTAATAGGCTTTCTTATTCTGCTTAGATTTTCATGTTTATGCTTTGATTAACTTAAAAACTAAAAAAGCAAACCCAAATCTTGAAATATTCCCCTGCATTTCACCACGTGAAAGGTTTGTTTCTAAACAGACAACACTGTTCAATCCCATCAGTCTGCCAACTGGTCAGATGTGGATCATGTAATTAAGAAATAATGTAGAAAAGCAAATCATTCAAATGTTTTAATTTAGTTAACAGTTGCAAAATAGAAAAAGAAATCTGGCAAAAGCATAAAAATGTCAATGAGGCCCACAGACGTGCATCCCACTGAACAACTCCAATGGCTTGGTTCAACTACTTCGTTTGACAGATCATTCCAAATATTTGTCACGACCGACCGCTCCAGTCAAAGCCCCCAATCAAAATATACGATTCTGATTGTGGTGGGAGAAACGCAGTTAATTCAATCCGGTCCCTCCACAGACTGCCTAACATCATTTTAAACTTTCCAAACTAAAGAAAGACCCAGCCAAATTGTGCCATCTATTAACCCCTGAATGAGACTAACCAAACCAGGTGTCTTTATATCAACAAATTAACTGTTTAATTAGAAAAACTAAATTCTTAAACACTACGAAGCTACAAACAACATTTAAAATAGAAAAAATTGGAGTCCTTGAAAATTTACACTCCTGCCAGATGTGAAACAGTCCAAGGCTGCTCGAAGTGCTCAGAGTTGTCTGATGGGGGATAAAAGGTGCTTCAACAGTAGAACAGTCCGTAGTCTAATCCAGAAGTCAAAATTGTTGCTTTCCTTCTCCAGCGATGAATTTCTACAACTAACAACTTTCAAACACTTTTTAATGAATCAATTTGGCTTTAGAATTTTTGAGGGATAAAAGATTGTCACAGTCTAACTTCCCTTCCTTCAGTTTAAATTCTCAGAGATCTCAGTTTTGGTTTGACTTTTTAGAATTTTGAGACAGAATAATAAATAAACAAACGAAATTCTCTTCCTTCAGTTTAAATGGTCTGAGAATGCTCCTTTCAGGTGCTAACACGCAGCTGTCCGTCTGTGTCCTCTGTTAGAATAGGCTGTTTGCACTATAAGCCAGTTCAAAATTAAATTGTAACAAATGTATCTCTCAATGCTCAGTCCGAATAGCTGTCTCCAAGGCAACGAGAATGCACCCTTTGAATCGTAGTCTCCGAATGGCTGTATCGCAGGGCAACAAAAATGCATTCTTTGACTCAGCTTCTGGAGCCTGCTGCCTTAAAGCAGTACGGCTCCTTTTCCCAGCCATAAAGGCACAATGCATTCTTCCCGGAAAAAAACTACAGGATCATAACACTGAGTAAGGAAGCTCCTACTCATGTCCGTTTCAAATTTACTTCACATCGATTTAAATGGATGCCTTTTGTTCTTACTTGGCTGAAATATTCTGGGTTTAAGCATCCATGTGCCACTGAATATTTTAATAGTGGATGAGGCTCACAATAAATCATAAGGACAGGAACCATTATATCATTTTAAGCACAACATATTATTCTGAAGGTAAGATCCCTTTCAAGGCCACAGTCAAATTGCTATTAAGTAAACAGAACTTCAGGTCAATTAAAATGTAATTGTTTCGTAAGGGAATTGTACAGCGTAATGCAAAAATGTAAATGCTCGTCAAACTACAAGTCAGAACCTAAAATGAATTGTCTGGGTTTCTCCATTAAATCTGATTGCTCAGGTTACTTTGAAGTCATATGCTGTAGACCTGCTGACTCCTGTGATATGTAATTTTCTGTTGGTGAAGGAGTTTCTCTTTATATTCCAAATCATTGGCTTTCTTTCCCTTCTCTTTTAAAAAGATTTTTGGAAATAAATTGCATATGAACCGACCACGTGTAAAACATTTGCCTAGGACAAATTTGCATGTAATTGAGTGTAATAGAGAAGATTGACATGGTAGACAGAAAATGCATGCAAATATACAAACTTTTGTCTGATTACATTCATGTCAAACGCCTTGAGATGTTTTCCTATGTTAAAGGCACTATATGAATGCAAGTTGTTGTGTTAGCAAAGCCAGTAACTGACAGTATTTGAGTAAATAAAGACACTTCTTTTTAATTATATGGTATTCTGACAAACAGCAAGTGCACGCAGATGGAAGATTTCTTATATGTTATAAATGGATTTAATTGAAATAAATTAAATACAGCACATATATTTATTAATCTTCTAAGGAGCGAACCTGTTACTCTGTACCGAAATAAAATTAACTGGCGAACAACGTTTATTTACTTTACCATAAATAATTTTTAGGTTTATTTTTCCAATTTTATTACCAAGCTCTTCGTTCTAGAAACTTACAATTATTAGATTTAGATTTTTAGATTTAGATATACAGCACTGAAACAGGCCCTTCGGCCCACCGAGTCTGTGCCGACCATCAACCACCCATTTTATACTAATCCTGCACTAATCCCATATTCCTACCACATCCTCACCTGTCCCTATATTCCCCTATCACCTACCTATACTAGTGGCAATTTATAATGGCCAATTCACCTATCAACCTGCAAGTCTTTTGGCTGTGGGAGGAAACCGGAGCACCTGGAGGAAACCCACGCAGACACAGGGAGAACTTGCAAACTCCGCACAGGCAGTACCCAGATTTGATCCCGGGTCGCTGGAGCTGTGAGGCTGCGGTGCTAACCACTGCGCCACTGTGCCGCCCCAGATAGTCCTCCAGATATTGATGTAAAAGTGAGCATTTGGAAAATACCAGAAAAGGTATTTCAATATTCAGATTGGTTAAAAACAACTGATCCAATCATTTACAATGACTTATAAATTCTATTTTTAAAATAAATCCAATTTAATGTAACATTTGCCAAATGATGCCCTGTCCATTTTAACAAAATTTCTCCCACTTGCTATAGAACTTTTTCTACCACCTGTAATTTTAATCCAACACCTTAAAAGATTTCTCTCTAAAGTTGGGAACACCAAAAACTGTCATGCTATTATCTGAACACCACCAATTTTAATTACAACAGTAATCCACTGAATTATATTAAAAAAAGCTTTCTGGTTGTTAAGCAATCACTTTCCACGTGACAGCCCTACCTGTATAATTCAAACTTATGCAATACCATTCACATAAGATACAGAGTGGACAAAAGACGGCACCCTCTGAAAACTGAAGTGAAAAATTCACTGGGTGTTATTGTCAGAATCAACAGACCTCAAAAATAGAACATAAGTAAATTAGTTAACTTGGTTGACCTTTATTGACCCTTCCGCTAAGAGAAAAAGTTTCTTCCTACCTATCTTAGCAATGCCCCTCAATTTTGTATACCTCAATCAGGTCCCCCCTCAGCTTTCTCTGCTCGAAGGAAAACAACCCCAGCCTATCCAGTCTCTCTTCATAGCTGAAATGCTCCAGCCCAGGCAACATCCTGGAAAATCTCCTCTGCACCCTCTCCAGTGCAATCACATCCTTCCTATAATGTGGCGACCAGAACTGTACACAGTACTCCAGCTGTGGCCGAACTAACGTTTTATACAGCTCCATCATAACCTCCCTCCTCATATTCTATGCCTCGGCTAATAAAAGCAAGTATCCCATACACCTTCCTAACCACCGTATCTACCTGTGCTGCTGCCTTCAGTGATCTATGGACAAGTACACCAAGGTTCCTCTGACCCTCTGTACTTCCTAGGGTCCTACCATCCATTGTATATTTCCTTACCTTGTTAGTCCTCCCAAAATGCATCACCTCACACTTCTCAGGATTAAATTCCATCTGCCACTGCTCAGCCCATTTTACCAGCTCAGCTATATCATCCTGTAATCTAAGGCTAAGCTAAGGTAAGTTATGTGGCACTTTATCAAACGCCTTTTGGAAGTCCATGTACACCACCATCAATGGCATTAGCCTCATCAACCCTCTCTGTTGCCTCATTAAAAAACCCAAGCAAGTTACTTAAACACTATTTGTTCTCAACAAATCCGTGCTGGCTTTCCTTAATTAATCCACATTTGTCCAAATGACTGTTAATTTTGTCCCAACTTATCATTTCTAAAAACTTTCCCAACACTGAGGTTAAACTGACTTGCCTTTAGTTGCTGTGCTGATCCTTACACCATTTCTTGATCAAGAGTGTAACATTTGCAATTCTCCAGTCCTCAGGCACCATCCCTGTATCCAAGCAGGATTGGAAGATTATGGCTAGTGCCACTGCAATTTCCACCTTTACTTCCTTCAGTATCCTTGGATGCATCTGATCCAGCCGTGATGACTTATCAACTTTAAGTACAGACAGCCTATCAAATACCTCCCCTCTTTATCAGTCATTAGTCCATCCAGTGTCTCAAATACTTCCTCTTTCACTATGACGTGGGCAGCATTTTCTTCCTTGGTAAAGACAGATGCAAAGTAGCAATTTTGTACCTCAGCCATGCCCCATGCCTACACGTGTAAATCCCCTTTGAGGTCCCTCATTGGTCCCACTCATCCTTTTACTATTTATATTCCTAACGAAGTCTTTTGAATTCCCTTTTATGTTAGCTGCCACTCTCATACTCTTTTTTTGCTCCTCTTATTTGTTTTTCTCACTTCCCCTCTGAACCTTCCATAGTCAGCCGATTCTCACTTGTATTATCCAACTGACATCTTCATATGCACCCTTTTTCTGCTTCGTCATACTCTCTAACTCTTTCAGCATCCAGGGAGCTCTGGATTTGTTTGCCCGACCTTTTCCCCACATGGAAATGTACCTCGACTGTACCCTAACTATCTCTTCTTTATTCTACTGCAGTTTTGCTTGCCAATCTTTGATTTCAAATTACCTGGGCTAGATCCATTCTCACCCCTTTGAATTTGGCTCTTCCCAATTAATTACTTTTATGCTGGATTGTTCTTTGTCTCAACCTAAACCTTATGGTATTATGACTGTGGTCCCTAAATGTTCCTCTACTGACATTGGAACAAACAAATCATCAAGCATCAAAGAAGCAAATAGTATATAGATGCCTGCACAATAGGCTGCTTCCACTCACATCCAAGGAAAAGAAAAAGAACCAGGCAAATTACCTTTTCCCACTACTTCATGACCAAACTTACATTTTGGGGTCTAACTTCCTCTATTTTTTAAGTCAAATAACAATGGAGGATTGGAGGTCCATGAACGTTGTACCATTGTTTAAAAAAAGGGTGCAAGGGATAGACCAAATAATTATAGGCAGGTCAGTCTGACCTCGGTGTTGGGCAAATTATTAGAATCAATTCTGAGAGATAGGATAAACTGCCACTTAGAAAGACAGGGATTAATCACAGATAGTCAGCATGGATTTGTTAAGGGAAGATCGTGTCTTACAAACTTAATCAAATTTTTTGAGGAAGTAACAAGGAGGATGTGGATGTGGTCGACACGGAGTTTAGTAAGGCATTTGACAAGGTCCCACATGGCAGACTGTTCAGAAAAGTAAAAACCCATGGGATACAAGGGAATGTGGCAAGTTGGATCCAAAATTGGCTTGGTGACAGGAAACAAAGGGTTTCGGTCGACGGATGTTTTTGTGAATGGACGACGGTTTCCAATGGCGTTCCACAGGGCTCAGAGTTGGGTCCCTTGCTGTTTGTGGTATATATTAATGATTTGGACTTAAATGTGGGAGGCATAATTGGGAAATTTTCAGATGACACAAAAATTGGCATGTAGTTGATTGTGAAAAGGATAGCTGTAGACTCCAGAATAATATCAATGGTTTGGTTGAGTGGGCATAAAACTGGCAAATGGAATTCAATCCAGAAGTATGAGGTAATACATTTGAGGAGGGCAAATAAAGCGAAGGAATACACAATAAACCAGAGGATTTTGAGAGGGGTAGAAGAAGTGAGAGACCTTGGAGTGCAAGTCCACAGGTCCCTGAAGGGTGCAGGACAGGTCGATAAAGTGGTGAAGAAGGCATATGGAATGGTTTCATTTACTGGCCAAGGTATAGAATACAAAAGCAGGGATGTAATGCTGGAACTGTATAAAACGCTGGTTAGGCCACAGCTGGAGTAATGTGTACAGTTCTGGTCACCACATTATAGGAAGGACATAATTGCTCTGGAGGGAAACAGAGGAGATTTACAAGAATGTTGCCAGGGCTTGAAAGTTACAGCTAAGATTAGATAGGCTAGGGTTGTTTTCCTTAGAACAGAGGAGGCTGAGGGGCGACTTAATTGAAGCGTACAAAATTATGAGGGGCCTAGATAGACAGGAAGGACCTGTTTTCCCTAGCGGAGAGGTCAATTACCAGAGGGCACAGACCTAATGTGACTGGTAGAAGGATTAGAGGGGCATGAGAAAAAACATTTTCAACCAGAGGGTGGTGGAATTCACTGCCAGGAATGGTGATGGAGGCAGAAACCCTCAACTCATTTAAAAAGGTACCTGGACCTGCACCAGAAGTGCTGCAATTTGCAAGGCTACGGACCAGGTGCTGGAAGGTGGGATTAGATTGGGCGGCTAGTTTTTTCGGCCAGCGCAGACACAATGGGCTGAATGGCCTCTTTCTGTGCCATAACTTTTCTATGGTTCAACAATTAAAACAGCAGAGACAGAAATTTAACGTGTATAACTTTACTGGCACAATAAAAACTGGATGCTAGTTCGCTTTATTTTCATTAGGCACAGTTAAAATTTTCAATCTATTTTACCCTGTCACATTTTTTATCCAATATAAGAAACAGTGGTGCATAAAAGGATTAATCACCAGTTGATATACAAACCATAAATAATTACAGAATAAAGATTCCTATTTCACCTACACACGTGCTGCAATTTGTCACAATAGAATTATTATTTCTGGGACTATCCAATACTGTCACATGATTCCCAACATAAAATAACTCTTCAAATTACCCTCCCCAAAATAATCATTCCAAAAGTATTGATTTTCATTATTTTACTCATTTTTTTCCATTTAATTTTCTCTATCGATCTGTTGTTTATCCTACTTGATTTCTGGCCTTCCACGACTTGTTATCTTCATTCAATTCCGTCACCATCCATTTCTTGCTAATCTTTGTTTCCCTTCCCTTCAGTTGTAAAGCACTTCAAGACATCTAGTGGTCGTGAAAGGCGCTATATAAATGCAAGTCTTTTTTCTTTTTTTTCCTTCAATGTAACAGTCTCGCTTTTTACCTCCATCTCCATATCCACCATTCAAGGTCTCTGTTCATCCTTTTTGATCTGTATTATTCAGTGCTTTCCACCTCCTACCCAAGTCTCTGTTTTGCAGCAACACTATTTTTCTCCTTCCCACACCCAAAAATGTCAGTCACTGCAGACATTTCTTCAGTATGACTATGCAGGTACATCAGCAACTCTGAAGTTTGCCCCATCAGTCATGGATGAGACATTGAGGCAGGAGACTCTAAATGAAAAGCATTTTCTTCAAATTAACAATATTCCATGTATCTTGCAGTACATTCTTCTAAATGAGTCCTTATTACATACAAATTAATTATAATGAAAATAAACTACTCTGACATTTTTCTCAGGAATTTTAAAATCATTTCATAACTGATTTGCACCAATAAATTCCATGATTTTTGCTATTTGACAGATCAGGGAAAAATAATTTCTTCCCAATTCTGAACTGGAACAAAGGCAATTTTCTCCATTCATAAGCGACATCATTACACACAGTGCATTTTGAAGCATGACAAGCATGCACCTTGGGACCCGAATTTCAGTACCACACTTTGAACAAGGGCAATTTAATGCAAGTTCCTGAAACTCTTGGTCATCAGCATTTATCAATGTTATGACAACATTCCGGCAATAGTACTGAAGACTTGAGCTCCAGAACAAACCGTGCCCCTAGCCAAGCTGTTCCAGTCCAGCTACAACACTGGCATCTACCTGCCAATATGGAAAACTGCCCAGGTATGTCCTCTACACAAAAAGCAGGACAAATCCAACCCGGCCAATTACTAATCCACCAGTCTACTCCTGATCATCAATAACATGGTGGAAGGGGTCATTGACAGTACTATCAAGTGGCACTAGCTCAGCAATAACCTGCTTACTGATGCTCAGTTTGGGCTCCGCCAGGGCCACTCAGCTCCTGACCTCATTACAGCCTTGGTCCAAGCATGGACAAAAGAGCTGAACGCCACAGGCGAGGTGAGAGTGACTGCTCTTGACATCAAGGCAGTATTTGACCAAGTATGGCATCAAGGAGTCCTAGGAGTCAATGGGAATCAGGGGGGAAACTCTCCACTGGTTGGAGTCATACCTAGCACAAAGGAAGATGGTTGTAGTTGTTAGAGGTCAATCATCTCAGTCCCAGGACATCACTGCAGGAGTTCCTCAGGGTAGTATCCTAGGCCCAACCATCTTCAGCTGCTTCATCAATTATCTTCCCTCCATCACAAGGTCAAAAGTGGGGATGTTCACTGATGATTATACAATGGTCAGCACCATTCGCAACTCCTCAGATACTGAAGCAGCCCATGTCCACATGCAGCAAGACCTGGACAACATCCAGGCTTGGCTGATACATGGCAAGTAACATTCGCAATTACCACCTCAAAACAAGAGAGAATCTAACCATCTCTACTTGATGTTCAATGGCAATACCATTGCTAAATCCCCCACTATTAATATCCTGGGAGTCACCATTGACCAGAAACTGAACTGGACCAGCCACATAAATGCTGTGGTTACAAAAGCAGGACAGAGGCGAGGAATTCTGAGGCGAGTAACTCACCTCCTATCTCCCCATGCCTGTCCACCATCTACAAGGTACAAATCAGGAGTGTGATGGAATACTCTCCACTTGCCTGGATGGGTGCAACTCCAACAACACTCAAGATGCTCAACACCATCCAGGATAAAGCAACCCACATAATTGGCACCCCATCCACCACCCCCCGCCCATGATCAGCATACAGTGGCAGCGGTCAGTACCATATACAAGATGCAGTGCAGCAACTCACCAAGGCTCCTTTGACAGCATCTTCCAAACCCGTGACCTTTACCACGTAGAAGGAGAAGAGCAGCCGATGCATGGGAACACCACCACCTGCAAGTTCCCCTGCAAGCCACACACCATCCTGACTTGGAACTATATCACTGTTCCTTCACTATTGCTGGGTCAAAATCCTGGAACTCCCTTCCTAACAGCACTGTTGATGCACCTACACCCCAAGGACTGCAGTAGTTCAAGAAGACAGCTCACCACCACCTTCTCAAGGGCAATTAGGGGTGGGCAATAAATGCTGGCCTGGCCAATGACACCCACATCCCAAGAGCGAATAAATAAATAAAAATAAACTTCAACGTTTAACTCTTGGAATTCAATAATCTTTTCAAAAATCAGATCAAGAAGGCTCATATGTTATTGGATGAGTGTTTCTGGAGAAAGAGAAAGAGGTAAAGATAATGGCACATAAGTAATGTCAATTCACCCATGCAAAGTATGGCACCAACAATTTCTCTCGTTTGTTGGTAGGTGTGCACTATACAAATACCATTTCCATACTACAGTCTAGAAGCTGTTATCCATCTACTTCAAAACATTTGGGTTTGGATAGAATTCCTGGCTTTTTGGTTTGAGAGCAACCAGGTGTCATTCACAGATTTTAAAAATAAATCAGCACAGATCAATAGACACTGTATTATCTCATTCTACTTTTTGAGATTTACCTACCAAAAAATTCATCTCATCCTCCTCACAAGAAGAGTATTTTTGAACCAACAGTGGCAGGTGAATGACAGCTTACAACTACATCATCAGTAACGACAAAGGTGAGAACCATTATCATTCAAAGTCACCTCAGAACTTCCTACCACCTCCATATCTATTCCTCCATGAACTTCCACCCCACTAATCCATGTCCTGTAGGAAGACGTCACACAAAGTTCCATTTCAATCTATCCAGTTGTAGCCACAGAATCATCTGCAATGGCTTCTCCTCCCACTCCTGCACCATTACCTCTGGAGGCCCCTTCTTAACTTCCAACTAAATAGAGTTCTATCTCACCACCACCTCATTTGAATCATCACCTGCCTCTAATTTGCCATGTTGATCATCCTACATCCAGTACTGGATGAGCAGAAATTTCCTCCAACTAAATATTGGGAAAACCAAAGCCACAGTCTTTGGTACCCACCATAAATCCATTCCCTACACACCAACTCCATCCCACTCCCTGGCACCTGTCCGAGGCTGAACCAGACCGTTTGCAACTTTGCCGTCCTATTTGACCCTTAGCTGAGATTCCAACCCCAAATCCTCACCATCACCAAAACTGCCTACTTTAACTTCCATAAGTGAATGTTATATCTTGCAGACAAGTGATCTTATACTAGCTGATAGGCATCTTCCAAAGCAGTCTTCAGGTAGGACTTCTCGGAACCACAACCCTATGCCCTCATTGTACCACCAATTTGCAACAGAGCAACTTTACCCAACGTAATGTGCAGTAAAATCAAGAAACGCTTGAAATACTCAGCAAGTCTGGCAGCATCTGTGGAGAGAGAAGCAGAGTTAACGTTTTGGGTCAGCGACCCTTCTTCAGAGGTCCTCCATCAGATCCCAAAGCCATTTGACGGCAAGCAGGCAATTAACTGCCCACTGTCCCTTTAAGTGACAGGCTCTTCCCTCCAGAGCTGCTGGCCAATCAAAAGACTGGCAGTGCCACTGGGAGCAGTGGCGACTGCCAGTACTGCAGGAGGCCCTGCAATACAACAATGTCTGGAGACCGCAGGAAAGGTGAGTGGGGTAGAGATCACCAAGGCCAGTAAGGCAAGCCTCAGCAACGGGGTGGGGATGAATGCCCGAGGGTGACAATCACCGCTTGGGGGGGGGGGGTGGCTGCAATGTCCCCCAAAGGAAGGCCACCCCCCACCCCCCACCCCCACCCCAGGAAACTGCCTGGCTTTCCGTGGTGTGTCCCCACATGGCGGTGGATCCCTCCACCTCAAATTAGAGGTGGAAGTGGGAAGAGGCCCTTAAATGGCCATTAATTTGCCACTTAAGGGCCTCAATTGGCCTTGGCGCCTTCCCCAACCCGGACAAAATGACAGGGGGCCTGGGCACCGTCAGGAATGGCACCCCCTACTTGTTCCCCCCACCTCCATGCCCACCTCCAAGGACACAACAAAATTCTGCCCTTTGTCCCTGCCAGCTTTCAATTGACATTTTGGGCAAAAGTCCGCATAACCCTCAAATATGCAGAAACTACATCGCCCTTAATGGAGTCATCCCCTTGTTGAGCAAATTAATTGATATTTTGCAACAACTTATGCAACCATCTCTAGCATCAGAAACTGGCACTGGAAACTTATAACCTCTACCAACAATACGCAAACATGTAAATCCATGAACTTTGACTGTTCCCAGCTGTCAACATACAGAATTTTGTCCCACAATTACCAATTGCTGTTTGTGCATATGGCAAGCTGGGTATTGCGCTCACTTCTTTCTGAAGAGCTTCCAGAATAGAAGTGTAATTGAAGTCTTTACAGATCATGTGTCACAAATCTTTTCCCACACTACAACGATGCTCCCATTCAGCTGTCTGCATTACTGTGGGCAGAAAATTCTGGGCTGTGTACCAGTATCAAAAAACTAAGATAACGTCCATCACCAAAAGGAGGAGAACTATGGCAATCACAATTACGATGGATCATTTGCTAAAATAAGTACATTTTTTTGTCTGCTCAGATGGGCTATTACAAAGGTTGGTGGATGCTCCGAAATCATCAAACAGCAAATTTCAACTGTGTCAGGAAATTGTGTCAGAAGATCATCAGGAAGTCAAAATTTATAATAATGCAGCTGAAGTTAAGGCTTCATCAGTGTCTTATCGTTATCCTTTATGGCAGTGAAGCACAGACATTTAAGGTGGACTATGAACAAAGATTCTCAGTTTTAAAGTCATGGAAGATGAAGCAAATGATGGATTAATTCCCTCACAGCAACAGTAGGACAGGGACATGGGGGACCCCCATGATTGGAGACAATAGAGAGGGGAATGGTGCCAGCTTATCGTGGAAATTCAATAGTGCATTCCTCATAACAAAGCTGGCTGGCAGATGGTGTAAGAGCTTTGACATTCTTGACACGTATACCCTTTATTAATCTAAAAAGACCTCGATCAGGTCACCCTTCAAACCTTATCTTTTCTGAGCCCCAGCCTGTTCATTCTTTCCTGAGAGTTATAACCTCTCAGTTCTGGTATTGTCCTTATGAATCTGTTTCCCTTCTCCAGTGCTGCTATATCCTTCTTATTCTTGTTAAAGTTTGTAGAATAAGGTAGTTTCTGTATTAATGCAAGATTTTAATATAAAACAATTTCTGAATATCATATGGCTGTTATTTTAAGTTTTTATTTCTTAGAATTAATATTCAAATTACACACTAGAGATCTCTATTCAGTACAGCAAAAAAAAAATCAATTTAAGGATCGAATTCTATCAGATGCTTCCTCAGTGATCAAAACACTGGAACAATCCCTGCTGTAGCTCTGACTTTCAAAGGTCCTTTTCATAGCAGTGCACACTAAACACTGTAGCTTTCAATATAAATATGCTATCTGGCCCCAATACTAAAGTACACACACTAATATTAGTGTCTGAACAATAAAAGTTATGTAGATTGTACTGAAAGAGGTTCAGATGCCAACTTACTTCTTTTTCAGGCAAGTATGCAACATATATCGTACATCTGAACAAATTATGTAACTCCCTATTCAGTAGAACAATATTGAACATTAAATGTTTCAATTTCCTAAGGCAAATGATAAAAATTGCAGGCTACATCTAAAAAGTAAAACTGACAGATAACCAATTATTTACTTACCAGGAAGCAACACATATTCACTGCAGCTTTCTCAATGACATAAACTATTCCCAACCTAACAATTTTTTCCTCCCCATCTTTCCTTTTCTCATTCTTGGAGTCCAAAATGCCCTGGCATTCTCAATGGAAATGCTAAATGATATTGTACAATCACAAGTGATAACAGAAAATTGGAATGACAATGCCTTACCCTTCCTACCGGAGAACCACAGCATACAGTGGCGAAACATGGCAATAGCTGATCAAATTAGTATTACAAATCAGTAAGAGAATGCAATGATGACACAGAAATGAAGGAGAGAAGACACAAATAATGCAGATGGAAGATTTGTAGGTTTGTAGGACATAAGGCTCCACCTTAAAGCCAAATGCTGCTTTCAGCTTTCCTGTTAATGCACATCTGCAGTCCTAAGTAGAGACACAACCCTGCTTGGCTCAGTCGCTGTCCTGCCCGCGCTGCCACAGTCCTCACACTGCAGAGCAGCAAGTAAAAGAACACCCAGCAGTTCAGACTAATGCAAACAGATAAGAGCACTTTTTTACCCTTTATAGCTTATCCATCATTTTTATATATTATCCAAATCCTGGTAAAAATGATTCCTTGTTTAACATGCTTTTAATCCAGTGCAGTCAAACGCCCACAATTCTAACCTGAAGATCAAGATCCAGAATGTTCAACACAGTCTAATGTGTGCTTCACAAGTACTGTCAAAATTCCTATCCACACACAAAATGTTAAGCATCAGTTTTCATTCAATCGCTCTACAATCAGACTGCTTTCTGCCTTTCAGATGCAAGTCAGAATCTCTCTAGTTCTCACCTTGAAAATGGAATGTCTTCTGATCCACTGTGACTGTGAAGGTGCTGTCATCCTCATCGTCTATACCAATCACAGCTCCCTATGAAACAAAGAGAGCAAAAAGCCTGGTGAAACAAGCACTGACATCATCAGCCTACTGCACTGGAATGTGAACAGCCTGAAAAGGTAGAGGGAGATACCAAATACCGCAGATCAGATTCACGTGCAGCAACCCTTCCTGAAAGATTTCATTGAAAATTCAGAAGCACAAAAATGTCTTAGATGCATGCTTCTCTTATCGATGGAAAATGCATAAAATGAATAATTCATTAGTAAAGCTAAAATGATTCAGCAATAGCATGTCTGTTACAGGTTTCACATACACATTGCTAACCAGTACACAAGAACAATGATCAGTACATTTCAAATATTAGTCTGAAGAAAAGACAGGCAGTCAATCTGATCAGTATTGCTGCAGTTATGGATATTTTTGCTTTCAAATACTATAAAATGAATCAAACTGAAAATTTATCCAACAAAGTCAGAAATCCACACTGCATTAATAGATCACTTTTTTACATTTTCAATGTGCTCTTGGCAGACATCCAATTAAGAACAGTCTGGACAGCTTCAGAAATGCTGCTGAACTGATGTTTTTTTTAAACACACTAAATGGCAGTATCCATTGGTCAAGCCTGTTAAATATGGCTCAAGTCAGTCTATTACAATGGGATATTCTAAACCACAACATAGGCAAAACCTGCAGACAATTTTCATACAACAGCAGCCCACAAACAGCAATGAGATGAATAATCAAATCATCTGTTTTAGGTGTTAGCTGAGGGATAAATGTTGGTCAGGATACCAGCAGCATTCTCCTGTTCTACAAAAAGGGCCATGGGAACTTTGCACCCACCCGACAGGGCAGACAGGGCTTCGGTTTGACATCTCATGAAAGAAACAGCACCTTCAGCAATGTCACATTGCTCAGTACTGCACTGAAGTGTCAGATAAATTATGAGCTCCAGCTTTTAGAATGGGCCTTGAACCCACAAACATGCGACTTGAAAATGAGTGCATTACCTCTGATCTATGGTTGTCCTCTTGGTTAGTTTTACACATGGACTTTCATTGGACACAAAATTTAACACTGTCAGATAGATTTAGGTTATTTGCATTGTACTCTACTTCACATGTCTAGGGCAGTGCCATACGTGCAAGATCAGGATTTGGGGACAATCAACTAATGAAGATATAAAGCTTGATCCTCAGTGTCCATTCATCGGCAGGAAACGTTGCCTGCCAGGAGAGCAGCGGGAGCAGAGCGGGACATAAAAAGCCCAGGAGAGAGAGTTCCCTGAGAGCAGCGAGAAATAGCGGGAGCAGAGCGGGGCATAAAGAGCTCAGGAGAAAGACAGCGAGTGAGGAAGAGTTCACTGAGAGCAGCGGGAAACAGCAGGAGCAGAGTGGGCACAAAGAGCTCAAGAGAGAGAGAAAAAGAGAGAGAGAGAGAGAGAGAGAGAGTTCACTGAGAGCAGCAGGAAACAGTGGATCAGAGCAGGGCATAAAGAGCCCAAGAGAGAAACAGCGAGCAAGAGTTCACTGAGAGTGGCGGGAAACAGCGGGAGCAGAGCAGGGCTAGCTGCTGCTGCCGCCAATCTGTAGGTTCAGAGCCGGTGTTCGGAAAGAAAAATTGAGGTATGACATCACAGAAAAATAGGTAGGTGATTAGGAAGTATTCATCAGCCAGCTATCTTAGCTAAACTAGGGAATAAACTGATGTGTCTTACCTTTCTTTTTTAAAGTAAGGTTTATTACTGCTAGTAAAGGTGTATTAAGTATTAGTAGGGTTTATCAGCAGTAGCAAGGTGTATTAGCAGTAGCAAGGTGCATTAGCAGTAGCAAGGTGCATTAGCAGTAGCAAGGTGATTAACTAATAAAGGAATAGCAGGGCTGCTTCAACCTCCAGAGAGCATGTCCTGTGCTATGTGGGAACTCCAGGACACTTCTTGCATCCTGAATAACCATATATACAGGAAGTGTCGCCAGTTGCAGCAGCTTGAGCTCCAGGTTTCCGAACTTGAGCAGCAGCTGACGTCACTGCGATGCACCATGAGATTGAGAGCTTCGTGGATAACACATTTACAGATGTGGTCACTCAGCAGCTTAAGAGTACGCAGGAAGAGAGGGAATGGGTGACCGTCAGTCAAGAAGAAACAGACGGGTAGTGCAGGAGACCCCTGAATGCATCGCACTCTTCAACAATATTCAGTTCTGAATACTGAGGAAAGTGATGATTCATCTGGGGAGTACAGCCAGAGCCAAGGCCATGGCACCACGGGTGGCTCAGCTGTACAGGGGGTACAAGGAAGACTGGAAGAGCGGTAGTGGTAGGAGATTCGATAATCCGGGGAACAAACAGGTGTTTCTGTGGCCGCAGACGTGAATCTCGGATGGTGTGTTGCATACTTGGTGCCAGGATCAAGGATGTCACTAAATGGCTGCAGAGCATCCTGAGGGGGGAGGGTGAACAGCCAGCAGTCGTATTCCACATTGCTATCAACATAGGTAGGAAGAGAGATGTGGTCTTGCAGAAAGAGTTTAGTGAGCTAGGTAGGAAATTAACAAGCAGCACCTCAAAAGTAGTAGTCTTCGGATTACTCCCCGTACCACGTGCAAGTGAGTGTGGAAATAGGAGGATGGTGCAGTTGAATAGGTGGCTGGAAAGATGGTTTCAGATTCCTGGGACACTGGGACCAGTTCTGGAGAAGGTTGGACCTGTAAAGGCCGGATGGGTTGCACCTGAACAGAGCTGGGACAAATTTCCTTGCAGGGCGATTCGATAGTGCTATTGGGGAGAATTTAAACTAACTTGGCAGGGGTGTGGGAACCAGGAAGAAATATCAGACAGGAATACTAAGGTGCACAGAATACTGGGAAAGATAGCACTGGAGTAGGGAATAAGAAGTTATTAGGCGGGGTAAGAGTAAGGGAGAAAGTAATAAAGTCTAAATCAGAGTTAATGTGCATGTATGTGAATGCACGGAGTGCTGCAAATAAGATTGGTGAGTTACAAGCGCAGATTGACATGTGGAAATATGATGTTGTGGCTATAACAAAGACCTGGGTGTTAAATATTCCTGTATAGGTGTTCAGGAAAGATAGGAAAGGGGAAAAAAGGAGGAAGGACAGTGGTATTGACGGAGGAGAGCATTGCACTGCTGGAGAAAAAGGGTGTCCCAGAGGGGTCAAGGACAGAATCTATTTGGCTAGAGCTAAGGAACAAAAAAAGGTGCAGTTACATTGCTCGGTGTTGTCTATAGGCCCCAACTAGTGGGAAGGATGTAGAGGAACAAATTTGCAAGGAAATTACAGAGAGGTGCAAAAGTTATAGGGTAGTTATAATGGGGGACTTTAATTATCCAAACATAGACTGGGATAGTAGTAGTGTAAAGGGCAGTGAGGAGCAAGAGTTCCTCGATTGTGTTCAGGAAAATTTTCTACAGCAGTATGTTTCTAGTCCAACAAGAAAAGAGGCACTGCTGGACCTGGTTCTTGGGAATGAGATGGGCCAAGTGGATCAAGTGTCAGTAGGAGAACACTTAGGGGACACTGATCATTGTATCATAAGGTTTAGGCTGACTATAGAAAAAGGACAAAGAACAATCCAGAGTAAGGGGAAAAGTCAACTTCAATGGGGTAAAAATGGATCTGAGACAAATAAATAGGAATCAAAGGTTATCAGGAAAAACAATGGGCTAATTTCAAAGAGGAGATCGTTCAGGCACAGTTAAAGTTTGTTCCCTTGAAGGGGAAAAGTTGAGCAAACAAATCCAGAGCTTCCTGGATGACAAAAGAGATAGAGATTAAGATAAAGAGAAAGTGTGCTTACGACAGATGCCAGAAAATACTATTGAGAACCAGGCTGAATATAATAAGGTCACAGGGAAAGTGAAAAAGCAAATAAGAGAAGCAAAGAGAGAATATGAGAAGAGACTGGCAGTTAACATAAAGGGAATCCCAAAGTTTTCTATAGACATATAAATAAAAGAGTGGTAAAAGGAGGAGTGGGGCCAATTAGGGACCAAAAAGGGGATTTGCGCATGGAGGCAGAGGGCATAGCTGAGGTATTAAATGAATACTTTGCATCTGTCTTTACTAAGGAAGAAGATGCAACACAGGCAATGGTGAAAGAGGAGGTAATTCAGACACTAGAGGGTTTAAAATTGATAAGGAGGCGATATTGGATAGCCTGTATGTACTTAAAATAGATAAGGCACCAGGACCAGATGTGATGCATTCAAAGATACTGAGGGAAGTGAGAATGGAAATTGCGGAGGCACTGGCCATAATGTTTCAGTCTTCCTTAGACTCGGAGGTGGTGCCAGAGGACTAGAGAATTGCAAACATTACACCCTTGTTCAAAAAAGGTGTAAAGATAAGCCCAGCAACTACAGGCCAGTCAGTTTAATTTTGGTGGTAGGGAAAATTCTAGAAAGGATAATTCAGGAAAAAATTAATAGTCACATGGACAAATATGGGTTAATTCAAAGAAAGACAGCATGGATTTCTTAAGGGAAAATCATTTTTAACTAACTTGACGGAGTTTTTTTGAGGAGGTAACAGAGAGGGTTGATGAGGGCAATGCTGTTGATGTGGTGTACATGGATTTCCAAAAGGCGTTTGATACACTGCCGCACAACAGATTTGTGAGCATAAATGGGCCAGTAGCAACATGGATACGAAATTGGCTGAGAGACAGGAAACAAAGAGTAGTGGTTAATGGATGTTTTTCAGGCTGGAGGAAGGTTTCTAGTGGAGTTCCCCAGGGATCAGTGTTGGAACCCTTACTTTTCCTGATATATATTAATGACCTAGACCTTGGTGTACAGGGCACAATTTCAAAGTTTGCAGATGATGATATGAAACTTGGAAGCATTATGAACGGTGATGAGGAGAGTGTAAAACTTCAAAAGGACACGGACAGGTTGGTGGAATGGGCGGACAGGTGGCAGATGAGGTTCAATGTGGAGAAATGTGAAGTGATACACTTCGGTAGGAAGAACATGGACAGACAATACAAAATGAAGGGTACAATTCTAAAGGGAGTGCAGAAGCAGAGGGATCTGGGTGAATATGTGCATAAGTCATTGAAGGCGGCAAGACAGGTTGAGAGAGTGATTAATAAAACATACAGTATCCTGAGCTTTATTAATAGGGGCTTACAGTACAAGAGCAAGGAGGTTATTTTCAACTTGTGTATGACACTAGTTAAGCCTAAGCTGGAGTATACATCCAGTTCTGGGTGCAGCACTTTGGGCATTGGAGAGAGTGCAGAAAAGATTCATGAGAATGATTCCAGGAATGAGGAACTTCAGTTATGAAGATAGATTGGAGAAGTTGGGACTGTTTTCCTTGGAGAAGAGAAAGCCGAGAAGAGATTTGATAGAGGTATTCAAAATCATGAGGATCTGGCCAGAATAGATTGGAAGATACTGTTTACACTCATGAAAAGATCGAGAACAAGAGGGCACAGATTTAAAGTAATTGGTAAAAGAAGCAAAAGCGACATGAGGAAAAACTTCTTCACGCAGTGGGTGGTTAGGATCTGGAATGCACTGCCTGATAGTGTGGTGGAGGCAGTCAGTCCAGGCATTCAAAAGGGAATTAAACTGTTATATGAAAATGAAGAATGTGCAGGGCTACGGGGAGAAAGTGGGGGAATGGCACTCGGTCAAATTAGGAGAGCCGGTACAGACACTTTGGGCCAAATGGCCTCCTTCTGCGCTGTAACAATTCTGTGAATTCTGTGATGGAGCTTGCTTGCAAAATTGGTTCTGTAGGCTGCACCCAAAAAAGTGGTCATCCCCTCAGCTTATAACACCATGTTACACAGAAGCAAGCTAAAACTGTTCAGAATGCCAATGCTCGAAAGCTGCTTTTTGTTCTCAGGTTGTCAGCTATATGGGCAAAGAAGCAGTTATGCTGCAGCTATAGTCGCTGTGGGAAGATGGCAGTGTGTCATCTTCTTGAACAGCTGCAGTCCTTGCACCATTGGTCATTCCATGATGGGGACTATGTGGGGAATTCGAGAATAATGGCCCAGTGAAGAAGAAATGGCGACATATGTCCATGCATGGTGTGCATTTTGGAGGGAAACTTGCATAACGGTCTTCCTGTGATGTCCTTCTCAGTATAGAGATCACAGATCTGGGGTGCATTGCTTCTGTACATCCTTTAAATAGTATGTGCAGTAGCTGCAGAGTGCCAGTGGTGGAGGGGCTGGATATTGAGATAAGTAGCAGATGCCTCAATCAAGCAGACTGTTTTATCCTGAATAGCGTTGAGCTTTGAGTGTTTTGTGGCTGAAGCCATCTAGGTGAGTGGCAAGTATTCCATCCCACTTCTGAATGCAGCATTGTACATAGTGGAATTGAGGGCTTGGGAGACAAGCCAATTGTCGCAGAGTACCCAAGCTCTGCTCCGCTCTTGCAGCCACATGATTGAAATGGCCAGTCTAATTACCATTCTGGTCAATAGTGACCCCCAGGATGTTGTGGTACTTGGCAATGGTGGTGCTATTGAAGGTCAGGCAGAGGGGTTGAGCCTTTTCTTCTTGAAGATAGTCATCTATGTGATACAGATGCTCCTCATGTGTCCTGACAATTCCCAGCTCTAACTCTCCACTACTTCTCTCAACCTATCTACTGCCTGTGTTGTCAGACTACTGGTCGGATGAAAGGTTCCTCTCTCCACAGATGCTGCCAGACCTGCTAAGCAATGTTCCCGCTAAGCTATGCAGATATGTGCTGCATAGGCCTTGTTCTGGGTCAAATAACGTATATATGTGACTGAACAAAAAAATTTAAAGGAAGCACGCACCAAAAAAGCCCTGCTCTGCACAACAGCTAAATTTTAACGGGAACATTGCTGCTAAATATTTTCAGCATCTTCTGCTTTTATTGTCAGATTTCTTGGGTACATCAAATATTAGATGAGATGCAATTTCCTTCAGTGAAATATTGGGAAAACCAAAGCTATAGTCTTCAGCTCTTTCCATAACTTCTTTCAACCAATTCAATTCACCACCCTCCTCCTTCCATTGACCAAATTCTCAGGCTGAGCAAACTGTTCACAGACTGCATTTTATTCAATGCCGAGCTGAGCTTCTGACCCCATATCTCTGCATCATGAAGACTGCCTGGTTCTGCCTCCATAAAATTGCCTGCCTACGCCCTTACCTCAGTCCACTCATTGCTGAAAATTCCAATACTCATCTGGTCAGCCTCCCATTCTCCTCCCTCGATAAACTTCAGCTCATCCAGAATTCTATCACCAGTATCCTATCCCACACCAAGTCCTGCTCAACCATCATCACTGACCTACACTGGCTCCTGATCTCCCGCAAATACAAACATGGCCTTTCCCTTCGATCTCTGTAATCTTCTCCAGGCATTCGAGCCCTGCACCCAATGCTAAACACTCTTATTTCTATAACTGTGGTCTTAAGAAATTAAGAAGTAGGAAGAGTAGGCCATACAGCCCCATGAATCTACTCCACCATTAAATATCATGGCTTATCTTCAATCTCAACACTTTCCCATTCAATCCCAATATCCCTCAATTTCCCTGGAGTCCCCAAATCTCAGCCTTGAACATACTCAACAACTGAGTATCCAGAGCCCTCCAGGGTATAGAAGTCCAAAGATTCACAACCCTCGGAGTGAAGAAATTCCTTGTTATCCCAGTCCTTAATGGTTGACCCCTAATCCTGAGACTATGATACCTAGTTCTAATCTCTCCAGCAAGGGCTAACGGCCTCTCAGCAACTACCCTGTCAAGTCATCTCAGAATCTTATATGTTCCAATGAGATCACCCTTATTCTTCTAAACTCCAGACAGTATAGGCACATTCTACTCAACCTCTCCTCATAGGACAACCCTCTCATCTTAGGTATCAATCTACTGAACAAAATTGTGTTCTCCCCTCCGATTCCATCCACTTTTGATGACTGTACCTTGAACTGCCTAGGCTTCATGCTCTGGAATTCTCTCCCTACACCCTTCTGCTTCCCCATCTCACCATGCTCCTCTGAGACCCATCTTATAACTCAACTCTTTGCTTTTAGTCACCCTCCTTTTTTGGCTCAGTCTGTTTTTTTGGTTATGCCTCTGTGAAGTGCCTTAGGATGTTTTTGTACTTTATAATATAAACGTGTGTTGTGGCTGTTATTAGCATTTCTTAGCCCAAGCCTGGATTTTGTCCATGTCCTGCTTGAGGTTGCCATGGGCTGTTCCATTATTGGAGGAGTTGTGAATATAGTTTAAAACTGTAGAATTATCAGAACACAGCGTGACTTCTGACTGCTTGACAAACGGAAGATCATTCATCATGCAATTTAAATGGCTGGGTTGAGGACTTTGTCCATAGAAAAGCTGGCAGTGATAGCATGAGGCTGTAATGATTGGCTTTCGATAACCACCACCAGCTTCCTGTATGTCAGGTAGATCTCCAGTCACTGGTAGGCTTTTGCTATTGACAAATATTCCTATTGCTTCTTGGTGCCATACTTCGTGGACTGTCACCTTAATTACAAGGCCAGTGACCTCGCCACTCTTCTGGTATCCAGTTTGTGTCCAAGTCAAGACTGTGATGAGGTCAAAAGCCAAGTGGTTCGAGTAGAACTCAAACTGAGCACTGGCAATCAGGCTACTAATGAGTAGATATCACATGTCACTAATGATGATTGGGATAAGGCTGGTAGAACAGTAATTGGCTGGGCTAGATTTACCCTGCTTTTATAGAAAGGACATGTCTGGGCAATCTTCCTCTTTAAAGTGTTAAAGCTGTTTTGGAATAGTTTGGCTAGTTCTAATATGCAAGTCTTTAGCATGTCAGCAAGACTCATTGAGTATACTGGATACAGCAAAGGCAACCACTTCTTAATGTTACAAGGCTTACCAAATTAGCTGGATACTGCCAACTATGATGCTGGGGACTTTAGGAAGAAGCAGAGCAGGAATGCTCACTTGCAATTTTTGTCTCTTGCACTTATGTGCTTTGCTCCTCTAAGGTTGAGAATGGGGGATTTTCATTCGCTGCTTAATAGTGCATCACAATTCTCAACTGGACGCAATAGGGCTACATTGCTTTGCTGTAATCTGTTGGTTGCGGGACCACTAAATTCAACCTACATCATGCTGTTTTTGGTGTTTAGCATTCAGGTAGTCATGTGTTGTAGCTTCACTGAGTTGATACCTCATCCTAACAGTATGCTTGGTACTGGTCCTGGCATGCTCTTTTTATACTCCCTGTTGATTTAGGACTGATCTTACAGCTTCATGGTAATGCAGGAGTGAAGGACGTTCCAGACTATGAAGTTACAGGTTGCAGTGATGCACGAGTACACTAATTGTGGGGAAGCTCTCCCAACTTAGACATTTGTCCCTAGATGTTGGTAGGGAGTAGTTGTTTAAAGATAGGTGGCTTGCTAGACCATGTTGGGAATTAAACTGCAGAGTTTTCAGCAAATGTTTGGGTTTGTATGAGGTTCACGGCAAGTAGTGCAAATATGGAAATCGTTTATACTATTAGTATTTGCAACACTTAACAGAGTTCATCATGTGTCACAAGAAACTTTGCATGTACAATAATTCAAATGGCTAAAAAGATTTCCTGGAATAATGTTTTCAATTTCTGCAAAAAGAACTAGTTAGCAATTTCTCCTTTTCCTCTCTACATACTATCTTGGTTCTATGCTTCTGCTTTAAGCTCTTAACTCCATTTCAATTATAATATACTGTTATTGTCTAAAAATAATAGGATCACTTCCACATTGGGGCTACATGTTGCCATCTGTCCACATACAAAGGTCTTATGTTGGCATGCTATTTCAAAGTCAGTTTTTTGCTATTACAAATTCCTTTGTCCATATTTGTAACAGAAACGGATGTAAACTTGTCATGCTGTAATTACACTCATCTGCCAGTGGTGGCGCACACAGGCCTCAATTTTGCATCTCCCAGCTCTCCAGCCTGTACGGCAGAGACAATTTATCCTGCAACTGACTATTTACTTCTCTGCTTCCAAACTGCTGAAGGTTTTATACAATATTTTGAGAACAAAAGACAGCATGCACGGCATTAAATGACTGGATTACACCCTTGCTTGCTTTGGTCCAATTATATCACTCTCTTTAATTCCCCTTTCAGCAGAAGACATCACCTGAACTTTACACCCATGTTCAATGACATAGGAGATCAACTAATACTATAATAAAAATGCTTACGTAGTATCGGACTTACTGCCCATAAACCTTACTTCCCATTATCATAATTTGTAGCCACAAATTTTGTTGGGGGAAGAAATAATGGCAGTTGTGAAGAAAAGCAGTAGGGGAGAGAGACATTATAGGGAGGGAGAGGGGTATTTTAGGGAGAGTGGAATCATAGCGAAGCAAAAAGGGTTGGAATGAAGTATTAGGGGCGTATTAGCATGGAAAGAGAGGGCTGATGCATGCTGACAAAGGTGATGTGAGGAATGGTGTAGCAATGGGGGTAAAAAGCAACAGGATCTTTGGGAGGGGCATTCGCCTATGACAAAGGTAAACTATCCCTCCTCGTCCTTTGCAATCTGTCTGCAGCCTTTAACACAGTTGATCACAATATTCTCCTCCAACATCTCTCCACCATCATCCAGCTAGGTGGCACTGCACTTGCCTGGTTCCATTCTTACCTTTCTAATCATAGCCAGAGAATCATCTGCATCGGCTTCTCTTCCTGCTCCAGTACCATCTATCCTTGGCCCCCTCCCACTTCTCATCTACATGCTGCCCCTCAGCAACAGCATCTGAAAACACACGAGTTTCCACGTGTACACTGATGACATCCAGCTCTACCTCACCACCACCTCTCTCAACCCTTCCACTATCTATAAATTATCAGACTTCTTGTCTGACACCCTGTACTAGAGAAGCAGAAATTTCCTCCGATTAAATATTGGAAAGACCAAAGCCATCGTTTTTGGTCCTCACCACAAACTCTGCTCCATAGCCACTGGCTTCATTCTTCTCCCTGGCAACTGTCTGAGACCAAACCAGGCTGTTACAATCATGGTCCCATATTTGACCTAGAGATGAACTTCAATCATATATCTGTGCCATCATTAGGACCGCCGAATTCCACCACTGTAACAGCGCCCCTGCCTCAGCTTACCTGCTGCTGAAATCCTCATCATGCCTTCATTCCCTTTAGACCTCCCAGCTGGCCTCCCACATTCTACTCTCGATAAACCGGAGATCATCCAAGGCTCTGCTGCCCGTGTCCTAACATGCACCGTCCCGTTCACCCATCACCCCTGTGCTCGCTGACTGACATTGGCTCCCAGTTAAGCAACACTTGATTTTTAAAATTTCTTCCTGGTTTCCAAATTCCTCCATGTCCTTGCCCCTCCTTTCTCTATAATCTGCTCCAATTCCACAACCCTTCAAGATATCTGTGCTTCTCTAATTCTGGTCACTCCCTCATTGGTAGCTGTGCCTTCAGCTGTCTGGGCCCCAAGATCTGCAATCCCTCCCTAAACCTCTCCACCTCTCTACTTCGCATTCCTCTTTTAATACGCTCTATCATAACAACCTCTTTTATAAAGCTTTTGGATGTCTGCCTTAATATCTCCTTATGTAGCTGAGTGCCAAATTTTGTTTTATAATGTTCCTGTGAAGTGCCTTGGGGCATTTTATTAGATTAAAGGCGCTACATAAATGTTGTTGCAGCTGCTGTTAGCAGGTAAGTACCACAGTGGAATATTATAGGCAAATGTTAGGGGTGACGGGAGCACAAATGGATTTGTGGGCAGAGATGAATGTTATGAGGTGGGGGTAATGTTGTTGGAACAAGCAATGGGGGAAGAGGAAGCATGATAGTTGTGGGTGACATGTGAGGTAAACAGAAAAAAAGGGATGTTGGGGCAGATGGGAACATTGCAGGGCTGTTGGAGATATTAGGGGGATGCAATAAGAGTAATTGAGGGGAGGTAACAGCAAGAGATGGTAACAGTTATGGGCACTGGAAGCAGAAATGGGCAAGAAAATTAGAGCTACACCTCTTCACGCTACTTTTCATTACAATCAAAGTGCGGGCTATTCATCTCAGCAGCTTCCTTCCCGTCATGACAACCGCCATCTCAAATATGAAAGGTAAAAGAAAATAGACAAAAGGAAGAAAAGCGAACAAGAGACAGCAAGAAGCAGAACAAAACAAAGACACAGGGAACACACAGGAGACTACGCCTGAGTGAGACGTAGACAGAGTGCGGAGTTGGGAATTTGGTTCACATAGGAATTCTGTGCAGAGGGAGAAAAGAGGTGCTCCTTTTTCTACCATTTTTCAGTCCCCAGTAGCTGTAGAAGACACAGATTGCTTCCCAGAAATAGAGGGTAACCTAGACACAGTGGCGAGAGTTTGAGGAGCTAGGGTTGAGTCTGTGAGTTCAGAGCATTCCAAAGAAAACTGAAATATGATGATGACACAGCAAAGAAGCAAAGTGCTTGATAGGCTGGTGAGCATTTTCTCTTTTTCCCTTATCTAAACTAGGGAATTTAAATCAGGGTAATATTACATTAATTGAAATAAGAAGCTTCTGAAACTCGGGTAATTTATTAACATTTTATTAGTAATGGTAAGATTTACTAGCAGTAGTAAAGCTGGTTAGTAGTAGTGGGGTTTATTAGTTAATTTAGAATTAAGAAAAATAAATTAATGAAAGATGGCAGGGCAGGTGATGTGTTGCAGCTGTAGTATGTGGGAGCTGGTGGAGCCCAGTGTGATCCATGGCAAAACACACCTGCAGTAAGCGTCTGTGGCTCAAGGAGCTTCGGCTTAGAGTCCATGAGCTGGAGACTGAGTCACAGACACTGCGATGCATCAGGAAGCGGGAAAGTTACCTGGATACTTTGTTCCAGAAGTCTCACACCTTAGGAGAGGGTCTTCTAATTTGGTCAGTGGTCAGGGACAGAAGGGTGTGCAAATGAGCGGATTGGCCATGGCACTGTGGCACAGGAAACCACTCAAGCAGGGGCAGTAAATAGGAAAGTGTGGTAGTCGGGTCAGTATAGTCAGGGGGATAGACACAGTATTCTGCAGCAAAGAGCGAAAGTCCAGAAGGCTGTGTTGCCTGCTTCGGTGCCAGGGTTCAGGACATCTGCTCTGGCTGGAAAGGAACTTGCAGTGGGAGGGGGAGGATCCAGTTGTGATGGTCCACAAGGGTACCAATGACATGGATAGGACTAGGAAAGAGGTTCTGCATACAGAGTGTGAGCAGCTAGGGACTAAACTAAAAAGCAGAACCTCAAAAGTAATAATCTCTGTATTATTACCTGAGCCATGAGCAAATTGGCATAAGGTAAATAAGATTACAGAGTTGAATGTGTGGCTCAAAGACTGGTGTAGGAGAAATGGGTTTCAATTCATGGGGGACTGGCACCAGTATTCGAGAAAGTGGGAGCTGTACAGTTAGGACAGTCTTCACCTGAACCCTGCCAAGACCGGTGTTCGAGCTAGCCACATAACTAAGGCGGTAGACAGGGTTTAAACTAAATAGTGGGGGGAAGGGATCATGTGAGGGGAGATGTGGTAAATTAAAGAGAAACGACAAGGTAACAGAGCAGGGCAAATTGGGTAATGATAACCAGAGTGTGGCAGGAAGGGACAGGGCATACAAACTTAAGAGTGCACCAGCAGATAAGGCCAGAGAGTGCAAAAATTGTAAAAAGACATAGTTAAAGGCCATGTATCTGAGTGTGTGCAGCATTCGTAACAAAATGGATGAATTGTTAGCCATTTATAGAAATAAAAATGTATGACCTGATAGTCATTACGGAGACATGGTTGCAAGGTGACCAAGGCTGGGACCTGAATATTGAAGGATATTTGACATTTTGGAAAGACGGGAAGCTAGGAAAAGGTAGTGGGGTAGCTCTGTTAATTAAGGATGACATTAGTACTGTTGTGAGAGATGACCTTAGCTCAAAAGATGTAGAATCAGTTTGGGTAGAGGTAAGAAATAGGAAAGGTAAGAGGTCACTTGCAGGAGTAGTTTATAGGCCTCCGAACAGCAGTTACATTGTCGGGCAGAGTATACAGGAATAAATAAATAGGGTATGTAAGAAAGGTACTGCAATAATCATGGGCAACTTTACATGTAGCAAAACAAAAGGTGCTGGAAATACTCAGCAGGTCTGGCAGCATTTGTGGAGAGAGAAGCAAAGTTAACATTTCAGGTCTCTGACCTTTCATCAGAACTGGCAAAGGTTAGAAAATTAGGTTTTAAGCAAGTGAAGGTGAGGGGAGTGGGGGAAGAGGGAGATTAAATAACAAAGCTGTCCTGGGACAAAGGCAAAGCATGTGTTAAAAGCATTAGTCCAGAGAGAGTGTTAATAGTGGAATAACAAGCAGCTCTGACTGCATGAAAAGCAGGCACATGGTTAAAAAATGAAATATTTTAAAAAGGCCAGGCATGCTCTGAAATTATTGAACTCAATGCTACATGTAGATTGGACAAATCAGATTGGCAAAGGTAGCCTGGAAAATGAGTTCATAGAGTATATTTGGGACAATTTCTTCGAGCAGTATGTTCTAGCACCAACCAGGGAGCAGGCTATTCTAGACCTGGTAATGTGCAATGCAACAAGATTAATCAATAGCCTTATGGTAAAGGAGTAAGGCACGAGCGTGCAGAAGAAATACCAGAGGCAGAGGCAGCTGTGGGCAGTTCCCCTTGGAGGAGGGAGGACTGATAAAGCCCTGCTCAGCTGGGCACAGTTGCAGGGCCTCAGGAGTCACCAGAAAGGTGGGTTTACCTAGCACAGCAGCAGGAGATGTGCTCCCACATGTCAGAATTCCCTGATGTAGTGCAAGGTCATGGGCAGAGAATAGAAGAGTCCATCTAGCTCTCGAATGCCATAATGGCTCAGGGCTATGAGCACATTTAAAGAATGGCCAACCCCATGGAGAGCCATAAGTGGCAACACTTAAAGTACATGCAGGAAATGTGCACTGACGTCCACAGGATGCATGCCAGACTGTGTAGCCTGGACCAGTCAGTGGCACTGGTGGCGCAGAGATGTTTGGAGTGGATGCCAGTTGAGCCCCAGCTGGTGCTCTCCTCCAGCTATCCAGAGTACCTGACAAGGGCTGAGGGCATCATGGTTGGAGGATGAGGGTGCCACACCTCACAGGGTGTCTGCACCATCCTCGGCATCCTTGGCTTCAACAATGGCAGCCTCTGCACAGCAAAGCCAAGTGATGGAGGCTGGCCCTGCAATGGTACAGGTGCAGCAGCCTCTGGAGATGCCCCCATGAGCACCTCCACAACGAGGACAACCACCACATGCAAGCCAAGGCAAGTCAGCAGGCTACCTCCACCTCCTCTGAGGTCATAAGGGGAGCACTGTGTAGGAGTGGCCCAGCGTGGAGCACTGAGTGGGTCGCTGGGGTGTTTTCTTGCTGTTTCTATGCACTGTTTCCCTTTCTGAGCACTATATAAATAATGGCACTTTAAGTCCAAGACTCCTCATTGCTGGCAGGACAAGAAGAAGTATGAGGTGGTGAAGGAGCTCAAGGGTCCCTCTACTGGGCAGATGTACATCTTTCATTGACAGTAAAGAGTTTAGATATGTCAGCACAGGCACCTCAAACGGAATTACATAACATGCCCTTTATCCTGGGTCAGAGGAACTCAGTTGAAATGTTCCTGAATCAAATGATACATGACATTCATAGCATCCTGATGAGACCTTCATGCCCCATGCCATATCCGGCCACCTCCCTATGCAGCTGGAGCTGTGTTCTCTATGTTCTGCATCCACCCCCTCCACTGACACTTCCTCCTCCCTCACCTCCGGCTCCTCCTCTTAGGAGCTGTCTCCTTCCAGGACCTCATCATCCTCAAGGTCCACACCTCACTGGAGGGCCATGTTATGGAGACTGCAGTAGACCACCACAATGGGCAAGACCTTTGCAGGAGAATATTGGAGGGCACTACCCAACTGGTCCAGGCATCATCAGAAGCCCGAAGGCCTGCTCAATGGTTGTCCCATTGAGCAGGTGGCATTGGTTGTATCACATCCATGTCTCCATCTGGGGCTCTCTGAGGGGCAAGTAGCCATCGCTTCAAGGGTTATCCCTTGTTCAAGAGGATCTGTCCACAAACTTTGAGGATTGGAGTGAAAAGCTGTAGCAGCCTGGACTGTCAAAGAGAATAAAAGGAGCCATGGCTGCCAGGAAAGCGAGAGCACACTTGGAGGAAGCTCTTCTTGTGGTCACAGACCAGCTGAACATTAAAGGGAGTGGAAGCCCCTCTTGTTGATGAATCTGACTGGCCTATCACTAGGTACCTTAATAGCCACATGGGTGCAATCAATGATGCAATGGCAGCAAAACCCATTGTCCTCTATGCCTGCGAGGCCTCATCTGTCGTGAAATTAATGTATTGTCTAGCTTTGGCGAAGAGTGCATCAGTGACCTGCGAGACGCAGTGGTGTGCTGCCATTTGCGAGCTGCCACCAAGGTCCACAGCTAATCCTTGGAAGGAGCCAGAAGTGAAGAAGTTCAAGGCCACAGTGACTCTGACAGCTACTGGCAGAGCATGGCGAGCAGTGCTGTGCAGGGCGAGGTCTTCGGCAATGAGGGCATCTCTGTGACCACTTGCCTGGGGAGTTGCAGCCTCCTGCAGCACTGGGTCTCATTCATCTCCAGGTAGCTCCTTCTTCAGCAGTAAATTCTATGCAGACAGTATGGCCTCCATGTCCTTCCTGCCCTCCTGATGCCCGGGGTTCTGCCCTTCCTGGGAAGGTGTTGCTCCTCATTGCCACTGGGCCCAAAATCAGAGAGTCGTGCCAGCTGCTGCCTTCCTTGAGCTCAGCTGGTCATCCAATTGGCAGCCTTGCCCTCTGCTCTTATGCCCCTGCGATGCCAGGAGGGCAAAGACCCCCTCCACGATGCCCAACCACTTACTGCTCACTCTCCACAGCACCTGTGCAGCACAAAGGGCACTTGTTGCCAATGGCCGAGTACCCATTTGCGCCGTTTAACCTTTTACTGGTCCGGGATCATTTCATAATTGGAGCACAGTAGAAACCGCACCCCTCCCCCCACCCCCTGCAAACTTAACTGATATTAAAGCTCCAATGCACCATACCACAGATTGAATGATACAGTTTTGTGCATATTGCCCAAATTGCATATATGTAGAAGCACAGAGCAGAGATCAAGCAATCAATCTGTACATTTTGACAAAATGGTACTGGGAACAGATTACATTCCACTTTCCCCTGCCCCACTTGGAGTATTATATGCAATCCTGAGAATAAAGTATGGGAAAAGGAAAGAGAAAATAATATAAGCAGATTAGCCACACAACAAGGTTAAACAGAACAACCTTTTAAGTACTTATATAAAATATTTATCACTTAATCTAGTCATGAAAATTGAATGTCATAAGCTTGGCATTCTTTGCATTATTAATGACCAACATAGATGCTCTTAGATTTTGCGTCCAAGGATACAACTACTTTCAGCAGCTGCACCTTTCATATAGCTCCCACTTTCAGCCAGCAAGCAACACAATGGGGACATGGACTAATACAATTTAAATGCAACTCAAAGCAAACCATGGCAACTGTTAAATTGAAACTCCACTTAAAAGATGATTTTTAAATAACAGATTAAATGATAATATTTTCTTCATACTAGTTGGTTTCCAATTGGAATTGTATAAAGGAGCAATGTTCCCTTTAAAATTTGGGTGCTGTGCACAGCCCATTTTTTTACCAGTGCGTGGCCCCTTTCAACTTTTAGCACAGCCCTGCACACACCTTATCAGAGAGCGAGGCCTACGCAGTACCTTCCAGGCTGCTGCATAGTCATGCACCCATGCAACTTAGCGGCAACATTGCATGGGCGTCAGACCAAATGTCTTCAGGTTAAGAGGGCACTGGATCGTTGGATCAGGGCATGCAGATGTAATCCATTTGCAATTTTGAAGTCATACATTCTGTTCTTATTTTCATATCAATATCCAGGCTACAAAATCTCCTTTCCCAAGGAACCTGCACCTTGGCGTAGTGATAAGGCGTGTGTGCTACTATGACCATGAGAGATATGCTGGCAGGAGTATTAGCCCTGCTAGGGAAACCACCCCCCAAAGAGGTCAAAAATTAGGCGGGCCCTCCTGGTAGGGGGTCGAGAGTCACGCTAACAACCTGTCCACATAAAAATGCCTTTTGTTACATTAACAGCCCAGAGACAAAACAAGTCTTTGACAGACTTGGAAAGACGATCAACTGTGGAGAATCACGATCTTTTGGACATCGAGCACACCAATAGAGTCAAATATCTTGCACTGGACAGACAGAAATGGAACAAATGGGTTTTGCCACATGTGCAACAAGGAAAAGGAGACTCTTAACTAACTAACCCAAGCATAAAACCTTACTCCCGCTGTCACATTCTTGCATAGACGTTTTAACCATTATAAATTTTCATGTCACATTTAAAATATGAATCATCTACATAAATGTCAGCCTATATTGCACAATCTTGCCACCGGGTATCTTTCCAAAACAAATCACACAACATGCTTGTAAAAAGTTTTGTCTTAAATTTTTTTCAGCTGTCTTTTTCTCCCCTGAAACTATTAATTGTCATTTTGAGAGGCATTGACAGAAGTTGTTTTCTTATGTGGGGTCTGATATGTTATATGGGTAAACTGGTCTCTCAGGGAATCAAGGGATATGGGGAGTGGGCAGGAAAGTGGAGTTGAGGCCGAGGATCAGCCATGATCCTACTGAATGGCAGAGCAGGCTCAAGGGGCCATATGGTCTAGTCCTGTTCCTATTTCTTATGTTCTTAACTTAAAGAGCAAAAACAGGTATTAAAATAACTAGTATCAAATTTTTTCTGCCTAAAATCAAGGTTTAAGCAAAATAGAAAATCAAAAAATACATATTTCTTAACTTTAATGTTCTTTGAAGTTCTTACTTATCTCAACCTCCCCCAAAGCTTGGGGTCGAACTCTACATTTTTGTGCAGAACTGTGATAATATGTGTAATGACTTCCTTTATGTTGTCTGAAGCAACATAAATGAGATGCGTGGAGTCCAGTCAGTTGAAGATCTCAAACAGGTTTACTACAGCTAACTATTATACAGTACAGAGCAAGCTATTTACAGAACCTCACAATGGGATGTTACAGCTGCAGAGTGACTCTGGCTCTGAGTCACATGACTATGTCCTGGCCCTTGGCTCATTAGCGTACCAAGTTCTTAAAGGGACATCACTCTTAAAGACAATCATACAACATCCCCCTTCTCTTCAAAGATAAATCTTATATGCTAAAAGTAAAAATATATAAAATTAGACATCAAAATTATTTACACATGGATAGAGATTGTGAAATTTACAAATATAGAGGCTTACAAGTCCATATATCGTCTTGGTGGTTTGACAACTCTTGCTCAGGGAGTTTGTGTCTCATCTGTTGCTGTTCTTTCTGAAGTTTCTCCCTCTCTGTATTCAGTCTCTGTTGCTCTGCCTTCAGCTAATATACTCTGTTGTTTTTCTCAGGATGACTGCTTTTGAGGCCTCGTCATTCTTGGAGAGTTCCGGCACCTCCTCTCGAAGAACAAACAGGCAATGCTTCAACTCATTCCTCCTCTGCCTCTTCAGGAAATTGCGTGTCCTTCGCCTCTCCTCATCCTCCATGTCTGAAGGCCTGGGGCTCAAGGTCAAGGACTTGTTGTGGAAGGAGTACTTGGCCTCACGGAAGTACCATGTCCATTCTGGCTTAACGTGGTGCTGACGGTTCTCTAGAGAACATAAGTGAAGGCGCGGCAGAGTTGTGCTGTTGCTGGATTTCCAGACTGCACCGTTTGATGCTGGCCAGAGTCTGCGAGTGGGTTCCGGTCCTTGGAGATTTCTCTTTGGTCTCTTCTGCTGTAATGGGTACCTTGGTGACCTCATGGATGGGTATGACGCTGAGGTCCTTACACGCTAGTAGTCCTTCCACAGCTGATCCACTCGTGTCTACTAGGTAGAATATTTGTGGTTTCCGCGTCGACTTGCCTTAGCTGCATGGCTAGCATGCGATTGCAAGGGATGGGTGACCCGCTGTATGCAAATAGCTTGGCAGTTGTTGGGTGTATCACCGATTTCCGACAACTCTGGTATATATCTTTAAGGATTCGGACTGGTAGGATACTTGCATTAGTGGTGGTGTCAATCTTGACCCTGAGTGTATGTTTGCCAGCTTTCTTTGGACACATGATGTTAATAGTGGCGAAAGCTTCCAGTTGTTTGACTTCATCAACATGATGTGTCAGGTTCACAATGTGGAATGCCTGTTTGAATTTTGGCTGAGAATTACTTCTCTATAGGTCTTGTCTCGGGTCTGTTTTGTTGTAGACCTCATGTACGGCTTGCGCTTATGCAGGTCTCTGGCTCTCTCCTTGCTGCTATTGCCCTGTTTTCCTGTTGGTTTGTGTTCTACCGGTGACTTCTGGCTGCATCTTTGGAGCCAGTTTTCTTGCATAGACGAGCCCAGTGCCCTTTTGCATCACATGCCTTGCAATGGTCTTGAAATGCAGGACAACTTCGCAGTGAGTGGGAGCAACTATACTTACCACACAACTGGAAGCTTATTCATGTTCGAGTGGTTTAACTTTTTTAAAATTTTGGCTGCGTGGATGAGGTTTTCCCGCGTTTTTTTCTAACGGACTCCTCTTGTAATGGTGCTGACCTCGATCACCCTGGGAAGAAAGTCATATCTTGCCCATTTTTTTGGAGTCTTCGGAAAAAGATCAATCCTTTTGGCACTTCAAGCCTTGTTTTTTTTAAAAAAAGTATCCCTCAACCGTTTGCACAACGACTCACCTGATGCACTTGCAGCCTGTCGTTTTGAGCTCTGTCTTCTACAGCTTGAGGCAAGTTCTTTTTTTTTTTTCGGCCCAGTATTTTATTTTTTACTTTCTCTCTAGTGGCTGTAGGAAGGGTAGTTTTTAAACACTGTTTTGCCTGTGGTCTTCAAACCTAGACTTTGTCTTCTCACCACAGCTGCCACCATGTAATGAGTTCTTTTATGTTGTCTTATGCAACATAAATGAGATGTGTGGAATCCAGTTGGTTAAAATCTCAAACAGCTTTATTACAGCTGAACTATGATACAGTACAGAGCTAACTATTTACAGAACCTTACTCTGGGTGTTACAGTTGCAGACTGACTCTGGCTCTGTGTCACAAGACTGTGTCCTGGTAATCGGTTCATTAGCATACTAAGATCTTAAAAGGGACATCACTCTTAAAGGCGATCATACAACAATGTGAGCAGAATCTGGATCGCACAGTCTGAACATGTGCAGTTTACCTCATTTCCCAGGATGCATCAGTACTGCTCCATTAGCTGAGTTAGTTTTGAGGCAATATCTGCTCAAAAATGTTAAAAGGAAAATTGCAAAAGATTTATTTGGGCAAATTCTTTTAAAACAGGGAGTGTGTGTACATGTGTCTGATTGCACATCTGAGTGAGGAAGTGCCATCTTTTTTCATAATAGTTAAACTTTATAAAGCATAACTTTATCTTTTAAACCAACTAATTATCTCACTAATAAAAACAGAAAATGCTCAGATCAGCCAGCATCTGTGGAGAGAGAAACAGTTAACATTTCAGACCAATGACCTATCATCAGAACTGGAAAAGGTTAGCAATGTACAAATTTTTAAGCTAGTACAGAGGGAGGGAAAGGGCAAGGAATCAAAAGAACAAAAGCGGATAGATGGAAGGCAGTGGTGATTAAATGACAAAAGTGATGATGGTTACAAGGCATAGGTGGGTGGTATTGGGGCAAGTAAAGAAACAACAACAAAAAACGAGGTCAACAGGAGCTGAAAATGGCAACAACTGTCTGAAAAAACTGGAAGCAGTGGTTATGATCTGAAATTATTCAAACAATGTTGAATCTGGCAGATTGTAAAGTGCCTAATCAAAAAAGATGCTGTTCCTCGACTTGCATTGTTGTTTGATCATTCATCTGAAACATCAAATCTGTTTTTCTTTCTCTCGCTCCTCAGATAAAGCCTGACTTGCTGAGTATTTCCAACATTTTCTCTTATTTCAGATTTCCAGCATCCTCAGTATTTTGCTTTTGTAATTATCTCACTAGATAATGTTGAGTTAGCAAAGATCAAAGTAATCGTTAACAGCAATGTGAAGATTCTAATTGCTAATACCAATGTGACAGAGATAAAGTTTGACAGTGTCTTTCCTCCTTCCAATTTGATTTCTTAAAAAAAACAAAGAAGTTTTTGTTGTGAAAATAAACAAAGCCTCTTTGAGGGAGAACACTGGAAAACAGGGTAGAATACTGAGTTCAAACTCAGGCTTTTGAGAAATGTTGAAGCCTTCAAGTAAAACTTTAATGAAGTATTAAGTTTACTAGTTTCATAACAGTGTCGTGGGAATAATATCCTGTATTCAGCAGATCAAGCTTCACTTGACATGGGTTGAAGCATATGCTGGGTTCAATGTACTGGGAGAGAGAAAAAAATTATTTCTACTACCTTGATGCCTCAGGCCTAGATCATGGGAAAAATGCTGCCTTTGCTTTGTTTGCATTAAACCTGAAATTAAAAATGGAAGACACTGAAAGGATATTGAACTGGCACGCTACTTACAACGATCATAAACAAGGAATCACAACTTTCATTGTTCAGTATTTAAAAAGTATGATTTAAAATGATAAGTTACAATTTCTATAGCTTGCTGTTTTGGACATAGTATCTAGCACCATGATTACATCATAATGTATATCTTGATTGAAGAAATAGGAGGAAGTGAAAATTAAGCTTGTAGAGATTTAAAAAACACATCTGAGCACTTAATTCACGTTACTATAGTTGGCTCAAAAAGGGGCATGTGCAGGACAAGATTTAATTGCTAAAAACTCAACTGTCTGATCTCCATTACTGGAACTCATTTCTCACCAAAAGATAAGTTGCTGTCTCTTCGCAGCAACAAAACCAGAATGTTCCCACACAATCTAGGATATTTGAAGTCTGTTTCTAGACCTTTGCAGGAAATTCTTAAAAAGCCTTTTATAATCACGTATACACTGTCTAGATTGTAATTATTACATTTTGTACATTTTCACAATCTATTGAGCCAAATAAATACCGTGGCTACAATAGCAGTTCACAGGCTAGGAATTCTGCAGCAAATAACTCACCTCCTGACTCCCCCAAAGCTTGTCCACCATCTACAAGGCACAAGTCAGGAGTGTGATGGATGGGTGCAGCTTCAACACTCAAGAAGCTCAACACCATCCACAACAAAGCAGCTCGCTTGATTTGCACCTGATCCACCATCTTCAACATTCACTCCCTCCACCACCAATGCACAGTGGCGGCAGTGTGAACCATCTACAAGATGCACTACAGCAACTTGCCAAGCCTCCTTTGAGAGCATCTTCCAAACCCGCAACCTCTACCACCTAGAAGGACAAGGACAGCAGACGCACAGGAACATCACCACCTGCAAGTTCCCCTCCAAGCTCACACCATCTTGATTTGGAACTATAATCACCGTTCCTTCACAGTTGCTGGGTCAAAATCCTGGAACTCCCATCCTAACAACACTATGGGTGTACCTACACCACATGGACTGCAGCAGTTCAAGGCGGCGGCTCATCACCACCACCTCTCAAGGGCAATTAGGGATGGGGAACAAATGCTAGCCTTGCCAGCAAAGTTCACATCCTATGAAAGAATAAAAAAATTAATCCTGTCACATGCAATCTAATAAAATGATACATTGTATCATGAAGGATGAAGCATGAAGGATAGAAAGAATGCAGCGGATCAGAGATAAATAAAACTGTCATACATAGGGTAAAAACCTGACTGCAGCAACACCAGATAATCTACAGTAAATGTTTCCTTTATCTAATTTAAACACAGTCAAAGTGTCACCTAAAATGAAATCGCAAACCAATATTGCAGAAAAATAGTTATGAAAAATTTAAGATGTATTATCTTCATCTATGGAATATGATTGTGATTTTATGGGTCATAATTAAACTTAAAAAGAAAATTTAATTAAGTTTCTTTTAAAAATTCATAAAAGATCATGATTCAATAAGTATTTGATGCTATTGATGCAAGAAACATGAATAAAATGTTGATTCAAGGTACAGTGGTACATTAGTCATATTACTTGACTAATAATAGAGATGCCTGGATTAATAATCCAGAGAACACAAGTTCAAATTCTATTATGGCATCTTGAGAATTGGAATTCAGCTTTTTAAAAATCTGGAAAATGATACCAGTTAAAGTGACCGTGAAGCTGTTGGATTGTGGTAAAACCCCAACTGATTCATTAATGTTATATAGGAAAGGTAACCTCCTTAAACATTCTGGCCTCTACTAACTTTGTTAGCTCTTAACTACCTCTGAAGTTAGGGTTGCCAACTCTAGTTGGACATGATCGTGGAGGTATCCTCACATCCAATCACCCCTGCCCCATGCTTTTGCCACTGGTTGCTCAATACAGCCATCACTGCAGCACAGTGCCTTCCTAAGCCAATTGAAAAGCAAACAAACTCTTTACCCAACTGGATCTTTCTTGACAAATCAAACAGCCTTATTCCCATCTCCAATATTCTTATCACTAATAAATGAATGGAAGTGTTCAAAGAAAATGTAGATAATCTTTCTCCCAATGCTCCAATAATTTTTCTCCTGGAGATCAAAGGTTAATTCCTGGAGACTCGGCGACCCGATCTGAAGTGGTCTATCGAGTCACTTAGTTGTATCAAACCAGTTCATAGTCCTCCACCACAACAACCTTCTCAAGGAAACTATGGATGGGCAATGAATGCCAGCAAGCCCACATCCCAGAAATGAACAAAACGTTATGAAGCATTGTGTCAGTTCACTGTCAGAAGCACTGTTGATAGTTCAAGAGTGGTTTTACAGGATTTCAATCGTTTAAAGAAGCATTAAGACATATGCTTGCTGTTAATAATGCTGTCTGCAACAAACTTTTGGCTGAGGCATATATGAAACATCAACTAGAACAAGTGACATCGATCTTAAAAAAAAAATCACTCATTCTGACTAATACATCCAATATCTGCTTCAGCTTGGGGCATGTTTTCAGTACCATCCCTCTCCCTCTCTACCCCTTCCCAGCATAATGTCTCACCCTTTTACAGGAAAGTGACAACAATACTAACCAGCTACCACAGACTCCAAAAATCCAACTGATCCCAGGAAGCACCAACAAATTACCTCAATCCATAAACGCACATTATGCTCAATGAAGGCACAACCAAGCCAAGGAAATCTGAATGTATTAATGTACTCTTCCCATAAACTCAGTTTACAATAGCTTCATAAAATATAAGTACATATACACTCGAGTCAATGAAAATAAATCAAAAATTACAACACCAGCCTGTGGCAATATAAGAGCGGCCTGACAGGATCTGTGGAAAAAATATACTGTAAAATTGCAGGGTATGCTCACAGTTCATTGTATTTAAGACTCGACAGATGAAGGAAAGGATTGCATTTGCCCATCAACATTTTAAATCAAGAGAAAAATCTAAGACCTGTTTCAGCGTATTACATTTGCATATTAAAGAATCTCTCCAAAGAACAAATCCCATGAAGTCCATGTGATGAATGGAATCAAATAAATAGAATAAATGTGGCCATCAGTGCACATAGGAAATGGTCTATGAAAAATAATCTCCATTTAAAATACTTTGTATTCCCAAACTTCAATCAAAATCCTTAAGGCACTACAACAGCACAGTTGGTGTACTGCAGTGGTTCAAGAAGGCGGCTCACCACCACTTTTTCAAGGGCAATTAGGGATGGTCAATAAATGCTGCCCTAGCCAGCGATGCCCACATCCCATGAATGAATAAAAAAAGTCAGTGAAGGTCAGGCGAAGGGAAACAGAGCTTAAAACCTATTTAGACTAACAACATAACAGTCACAAGAGGATTAATGATGATATACAATGCAAAAAATAGATGCTACACCAGTGTTGTCTTAATACTTCTACTGGCAATAATAAATATCGAGCACACAATACTACATATGTTGTGTATGAACATCAATCCAAGTCAATCTCATGCAAAACTTATGGGCCCAATTTTAACTCTACGCAATTGGATGGGTTTTAAATGGGTTAAAATTGGATCCTATAAAACACTAATTGGGGAAAATTCAGTTCTGTGCAGGAAGCTTTTTTGAAACTTTAAAACTAAAGATCGGACAAGTGTTATGCACCATGTTAATGAAGCCATGCAGCAACTATCTGCCAAAACCTCACTATTCTGTACCCTCGTCATCGACTCCAATCCCTTAGCTAGCCACTCTCTCAGGCCGAACCAGACTGTTTACAGTGTTCCATTCAACCTCGAGCCAAGATTCCAACTCCATATAATCTCCATCACAAAGACCGCATACTTTCACCTGCATAACATCATTCGTTACAGCCAGACACGATTACTCCAATGCTCTCCAAGCCGACCTCTCATCCTTCACCTTCCTTAAACTTCAGTTCATCCAAAACTGTGCTGCGTGTTTCTTATCGCACACCAAGTCTGTGTCACTGATCACTCTTGTTCTTGCTGGCCTACACTGGCTCCCAGTTTCTCAATGCCTCATGTAAGAATTTTAATCCTGGTGTTTAAATCCCTCCATAGCCTCACCCACCCCCATCTCTGTAACCTCCTCTAACCCTACAACCCTTCAAGAGCTCTGCATTTCTCCCACTCTGGTCTCTTGTGCATCCTCCGTGCCCACCTTTGTCTCTACATTGTCAGCTGTGCTTTCTGCCACCTAGGCCCTATAAGTTGGAATTCACTCCCTACCTCACTCTCTGTCTTTCCAGCTCCCTCTACTCTTTAAAAATCCTCTTTATAACTCCAATTTTTAGCACAGCTTTTGGTCACTACTCCCAAAATCTCTTGTTTTTGGTTCAATGTCCAGTTTTAACTTATGCCTTCATGAGTTGTCTTGAGATGCTTTTCTAAGTTAAAGGCACAATATAAATGCAAGTTGTTGTTATAGTACATAGTTGTTTTGCAAAAGTCTGTGAGGATTTTTTTGTATGTTTCAAGGAGGAGTTAGATATAGCTCTTGGGGAAAAGGGGATCAAAGGATACGGGGGGAAAGCAGGAACAGGTTACTGAGTTGGATGATCAGCCATGATCATAATGAATGGTGGAGCAGGCTCGAAGGGCCGAATGGCCTATTCCTTCTCCTATTTTCTATGTTTCTATGTGACCACCCGAAGCTCATTTTGGCTTTGCTACAAAAAATTTGTTTTTTTTCTTTCTTCATTCTAAAAGTCATTGATGGAGTAGACTGTTAACTTGTGTTAATAATCATGCCTGAATTATCCAATACTCTTTTGAAAGCTTCAATTAAGGTTAGTTGCATTACAATTTTTGCATCACATTCACACCTTTTTAAGTATAAACCTCGTATGAAATCCTCATATGGAGCAACTGAATTTCATTAGAATTTGGCTATTCTATCTTCACAGAGACACATCTGAAGTGTGAAGACAGTACTTTAGTGGTGCTGCATCAGATGAAATAGGACAACTGAATGATTGCATGGCATAACTTCCCTCTACCCTAGCAAATTACCAGCATGACTCTGGACCCAATGCCAGGCAGACATACTCAAACTTGACAGTACATTCAATGTTAAAAGGATAACAAAAACTGAATGCTCGGATTTCCTTCTGAAGTTAGTAATGGTATACAATGGCACTGGGTTTGAGAAAACTACTGCACCTGTGCCTAAGTAAGCAAGGCTGGGGACATATAAAAATGATGTAAAAGCAAAATACTACGGACACTAGAAATCCGAAATAAAAACAGAAAATGCTGGAAATACTCAGCAGGTCTGACAGCACCTGCACAGAGAAAAAGAGAGTTAGTGTTTCAGGTGATATAGCAACAGGCAGCATAATGAAACTGGTTGGCCAGGTTTATGATTTTTCTTTTGGTGTACATTTTCTCCTCATCAAGTTGAAGGACGTCAGTGTTGGGGGTCAGAAAATCTTCCATTTCATTCACCCAAAGTCAATATTAAGTACTCCAGGCGAGATATAACACAACTAAATGCAGCTAATAAGTTTCTTTGCAGATTTGTTAAAAACTGGGACATTCCAACAAATTAAGTACAGTGTATCTCTCGATTGCTTTAGTCCCAATTTTAAAAAAGCTTGTCTCCCTCATCTAGAGCACAATACTGTTCTAAAAAATGTCACTGCTGATATCCACTGAATTTAGTACTAAAAAATAACATTTTACTAATTGTTTAAGAGCAGATGGTTGTGGGGGAGGGGGGGCAGGGGCGGGTAAGAGAGGCAAGAGGAAGAATGATAGAATGATATGCAGAAATGCTGTTTGATTCAATCCATATTCTTACTTGAATATTTAAGTTGGGCGGAACCAGTGATCCTTGTTAATGCATTATTTCAGGTAACAGCAGTCAAAAGAAAACACTCGCCTGTCCTGCCACCCTGTGAAAGTCTTCAGCAGTGCATATAGCAGGTCATGCAGTTGATGTTTTAGGTATTGACACCCACCCCCTCCCCCCACCCCCCAAACTGCTTACTCAATTTGAAACAACCAATCTCAAATTAAGTACAATAAAACTAAAAACAAAATATCACAGATGCTAGAAATCTGAAAAAGATTTAGCTGGTCAGGCATCAGCTGCAGAGAAAGGAAGGTTCTGACAAAAAGTCATTAACCGGAAATGTTAATATTACCTTCCTCTCACCACAGATACTATGTGAACTGCTGCATGTTCCACATTTTCAGCAAATATTTCACGTTAAATATAACTTCAGTGAAACAGTTGCAAATTTTCACTGCACTCATCAATTTTATTTAGATTTTACATCTCTAACAGCCACCTTATATAATCAGAATAATTGTGATTATCAGTAATGCTCTCTCACACATATTCAATGTGATCGCACATGTAAGAGGCATTGGACTGCCATTTCAGTGCTGACTAAAAATAAGGTGCTATTTTAACAGTTCACAGTTTTAATATATTTGAAAATGGATGTCTTTGTTCCCAGGTCATTACATATATTTGAGAGAGTTAAAACGCAACACTATTGTATACATTTGGTCTTAAAAGGTTACTTTGTACTGTGCAACAAGTTAGATCAGAAGATGATGGCAATACGCATCAGGTCCATTAGTATCCAAAAAGAGAACATTTAAGATTGAGCCCTTCAAAGATGTAATTAGAAATGCATATTTTGAAGGAAGCATGTGAAGTAATCAGATTATCAAAGAAACGATTAAACCAGGATGCTTGGAGATTTAAAAACAAACACCTGGGTATAGGGTTCACATAAAAGGTAACTCAGGTAGAAGAGGACTGTAGCAAAAGGTGAGGGAGAGAGAGAGAGAACGAGCGAGAGAGAGAGAGAGAGAGAGAGGTTAATAGATGGTACAATTTGGCTGGGTCTTTCTTTAATTTGGAAAGTTTAAATGATATGTTAGCCGACCTGTGGAGCGACAGGATTGAATTAACAGTGTGTTGGTCCCACCACAATCAGAATTGTATATATTTTGATTGGGGGCTTTGACTGGAGCGGTCGGTCGTAACAGTACCATCATGAACTTTTCAAAATGCAGACTGAGGAAACGCAAAATTAGTGTCATGAAAACTGAAACACAATAATAGTTGAGATCAACATTTGAAATGTAGGAAGCATTAAAGAAAATCTTGATGACGCCAATGATGAGAGGCTGAGTCAATTGGGTCTATATTCTCTGGAGTTTAGAAGAATTAGATGTGATCTCATTGAAACATACAAGATTCTGAAGGGGCTTGTCAGGGTAGACACTGGGAGGTTGTTTCCCCTAGTTGGGCAATCTAGAAGATGGGGGCACAGTCTGAGGATAAGGGCCAATCAGGACTGAGACAAGGAGAAATTACTTCACTCAAAGGGTTGTGAATCTTTTGAATTCTCTGTCCCAGAAGGTTTGGATGTTCCATCACTGAATATATTTAAGGCTGTGACGGGCAGATTTTTGGTCTCTCAGGGAATCAAGGGACATGGGGAGTGGGCAGGAAAGCGGATTGAGGCAGAGGATCAGCCATGATCGTACTGAATGGCAGAGCAGGCTCGAGGGGCCATGTGGTCTACTCCTGCTCCCATTTCTTATGTTCTTATTCTTTCCAGTCAAATTAAAACTGAAAAGGACAGCACAGGCCACTCAGAAATGTACAGGGAGAAATGGGAAATCATAAAAAGACAAGTAGAAGTAGGTAAAAGTAAATGAGAAAAAAAGAAACGCTGAATACAAGATTGTTGAGAACATCTTAAGTAGCAATGAAGAGTTTTTCCATACACTAGCAGATCTCCCATGTCATGGTAAGTTGGATGATACATAGTTTTATAAGAACAGAAGACAGAGAAAGGAAGATAGAAAGAGAAGGAAAGAACGGGAGATAGGAGGAGCTAAGGAAATAAAGAAAAAGCAAAGAGGAGGGGGAGGGGGAAACAGAGAGGGGTAAGGAGAAACAGATAAGAGCAAAAGGGGGAAGAAAAGGGGGAAGATGGGAGAGCAGGAAAGAAGTGGTGAGGGAAGTAGCGACACAACGGACATGCGGAGTGGTGGGAAGAGAAAAAAGGTGCTCTCAGGTTTCAGTGGAAGCTTGTGGACAGGGGGTATTGCTAGATTTTGTTTTAGTATGCAACGGGGTCCAGCAATAATTTATGTTGCACCAGGGGTTGGTGTTGGTCATAGAAATCATAGCAAGTTTAAAGGCACAGAAACAGGCCATTTGGCCCATCGTGTCTGTGCCGGCTGAAAAACAATCCACCTATTCTAATCCCACCTTCCAGCATTTGGTCCGTAGCCCTGCACATTACGGCACTTGAGGTGCATATCCAGACTTCTTTTGAATAAGTTGAGGGTCTCTGCCTCAACTACCCTTTCAGGCAGTGAGTTCTAGACCCCGACCACCCCCTGGGTGAAAAAGTTCTTCCTCATCTCCCCTCTAATTTTTCGACCAATCACTTTAAATCTATGCCCCCTCATCAATTACCTCTCTACTGAAGTGAATAGACCCTTCACCTCCACTCTATCCAGGCCCCTCAAAATTTTGCACATTTCAATAAGATCTCCCCTCAGCCTTCTCTGTTCCAAGGAGAACAACCCCAGCCTATCCAATCTTTCCTCATCGCTGCATTTTTCCAGGCCTGGCAACATCCTCGTAAATCTCCTCTGTACCCTCTCTAGTGCAATTACATCCTTTCTGTAATGAGGTGACCTGAACTGCACACAGTACTCAAGTTGTGGCCTAACCAATGAGTTATACAGTTCCAGCATAACTTCCCTGCTCTTGTATTCCATACCTCGGCTAATAAAGGAAAAGATTCCATATGCCTTCTTAACCACCTTATCGACCTGTCCTGCTACCTTCAGGGATCTGTGGACATTCACTCCAAGGTCCCTCAAATCCTCTACACTTCTCAGTATTTTCCCATGAATCGTCTGTTCTTTTGCCTTGTTTGACCTCCCCAAATGCATGACCTCACACTTCAAGTTGAATTCCATTTTGCCACTTTTCTGCCTATCAGACCAGACCATCAATATCTTCCTGCAGCCTACAGCTGTCCTCCTCACTACCTACCACACGGCCAATCTTTGTGTCATCTGCAAACTTCTTGATCATGCTCCCTACATTTACGTCCAAATCGTTAATATTTACCACAAAAAGCAGGGGACCCAGTACTGAGCCCTGCAGAACATCACTGGAAACAGCCTTCCAGTCGCTAAAACAGCCGTCAATAATTACCCTTTGTTTCTTGCCACTGAGTCAATTTTATATCCACCTTGCTACATTTCCCTGGATCCTTGGAATTTTTTTTAACCAGTCTGCCATGCGAGACCTTGTCAAAAACCTTGCTAAAATCCATGTAGACCACATCAACTGCACTACCCTCATCTATCTTCCTTGTTACTTCTTCAAAAAATTCAATCAAGTTGGTCAAACAAGATCTTCCTTTAACAAATCCATGCTGACTATCCTTGATTAACCTGTACCTTTCGAAGTGACAGATTATCCTGTCTCTCAGAGATTCCAATAGTTTTCCCACTACTGATCTTGTCCTTGGGCGGGGAGGGGAAGAAAGGAACTCAATGCCAAATTTTGCCTCACACGGTGGGTGGCATAGTTTGACTACAGCCTCTGTGATAGTTGGTCCAGTTGGTTTCTACTTGAGCACAAAGGTGTTGACTGGATATCTGTGCCACACACTGTTGCATTTTCACTTCTTTGAAACTTTTCCTACTTGTTTTACATTGGGTTTTGTCACTTTCTTCATCTTCTGATATTTCTATCTCTGGCTTTTGGTGAGATTCATTCCTGTTTCATGCCATTATTTTTGGTATCTTTTGTGCTGCATTCCTTTGTTTTCACATTTTGCTACTGAGATAGTATGGTTACCATTACTGATACCGCTCTTGGCCAAAAACAGGTAGGTTTAGACTGGATAAAATATTAAAAATTTCAAATCAGACTTCAATCCACCTACTTCAGGCTTTAATCGGAAGCAGGATGTGGGCAGTGGTCAACAAACATGCTCCCAGGAGGCGGGTTCCACATTTAAAGATTATAACGAGGTTGCATGTCTTCAATTTAAACTCTATTTTAAATTTAACACTGGTCGGCAAATTTCCTGGGCCTTGGGAATTAAAAGGTAGGCGAGACTGCTGGATCCAGCCAGAAAGTGTCTTTCAACTTAAGTGCTGACTCCAATTTAGCTGCTCTGCCACCTCAACCCTGTCCCCCTCCACCTGAGGCACAATCTCCCACCTCCCCACTCACCCAGGGTCTTGCGATCCCTTCCTCCATCCTCTGCACTCCCTGGTTGCAACCTCTGATCTCTCTCCACTGCCCCTTCAGATCTCATTCACATGACCCTTCCGATCACACCCCAAACATTCCAATCTACCCACAAACCACCTCCTCAACCACTCCCTCTGCCCTTCAACCTCCTGAACTTGGATCTCTACCCGCCACACCGCACCCCCCACCACCACTGCCACCCCTGACCCCAATCCCTCCAGGCTCCAATCTGCCCTCCAGCCTGGCCAATCACACACTCCACTCCATTCCCCAGCCGTGGCCTGATGCTCAAGGCTTACCTATCCAAACAGCCAGCCAGCCTGCCTCTCGATCTGGCTTGCAGAGACCGGGAAATGCAAACAAAAAGTGATAATCAGGTGAAATTCAGCAGGACCCGAGGGAAACCAGTTCATCCAGATTCCCCGACTGCAAAACAGCACGCCTGGCTCCCTCCCCAACTCCAAGCAATTACTGGGCCATTAGATTGTGAATCTGTTCCTAGTTCACTCTTTCTTTGTATGTTCTTCAGATATCTTTTTCTAAACTGCTTGATGGAAGCGTGAGACACAAGTGGGCTTATCACATTTCCTTCAGGTTGCCCTGACTGAGGAAGGGTTTCTTGATTTCTTTCCTTAGAACCTGGAGCTGCACAATAGGGTATGGTAGCATAGTGATTATGTTACAGGATTAGTAATCCAGAGGCCAAGGCAAATAGTCCAGAGGTATACAACTTCAAATCCCACCACAGCAGCTGGGGAATTTAAATTAAATTAAATTGTAGAATAAGTAGCCAGTACCAGTAATGGTGACCATGAAACTATAGGATTATCGTAAAAACCCATCTGGTTCACTAAAGTCAAATAGGGAAGGAAATCTGCCATCCTTGCCCAGTCTGGCCTGTATGTGACTCAAGACCAACAGCAACGTGGTAGACTCTTAACTGCCTTCTGAAATGGCCTACCTAGCCACACATTTATAATCAACGAAGCAGCTTATTCTCAAGGGCAATTAGGGACGGACAATAAATGCTAGACAGATGCCCACATCCGTGAGCTAATAGAAAAATCTAAGTATTATCTCCTTCAAACAGCAAAAAAAGGCATATTGATTTATTAAATAGACATGATACATAAATAAACTAACACAAAGCGTAACCATGTTAGAAGAAAAGTAAGTTGAGTTGCAACACCGTTTATTTTTAAATTTAATGATAGGGCATAAAAAGCAGGGAAAAATGATTTTTGCATCTGCTTGTGCCATTTATAAACTTTGTGGGTGAATGATAGTCCACCCCTCCCATATTATATCCTTTCATTATATTTAGAATTCAGAACAATTATTGTTAAACAAAAGAAAGCACAAGTCTTCAAAATCATCTGGGTTATATCTCTTGTTTAAGTTTAAACAAAAAGTCAATAGTTTTGATGTGAAGTGACTGCCTTTGTCGGTCTCTCTCCAGCTTTGCTAAAGGACTTCCTAATGGATAAATGTAATCAGGATATCCTGAAATATGCATTTTTTGATTTTTGTTTAAAAACTTAATTTAGACATTTGACATTTTACTTGTCACATGCCAGAAAAAATTAGAATAATGTAATGGAATAAAGTTTTTAAAAGCAGAAATTTTAGTAACTGAGAAAAACATAAATGTTTCTTTTTAATTCGCTCATGAGATGTGGGCATTGCTGGCAAGGCCAGCCTTTGTTGCCCATCCCTAAATGTCCTTGGAAAGGTCGTGGTGAGCCACCTTGTTGAATTGCTACAGTACATGTGGTGAAGGTACACCCACAGTGATGTTAGGAAGGGAGTTTCAACAGTGAAGGAACGGCAAAGTCAGGATAGTGTGGGACTTGGAAAGAAACTTGAAGGTGGTGGTGTTCCTATGCATCTGCTGCCCGTGTTCTTCTAGGTGGTAGAGGTGTCGAAGGAGCCTTGGCAAGCTGTTGCGGTGCACTTGTAGATTATACACACTGCTGCCACTGGAGGGAGCAAATGTTGAAGGTGGTGGATGGGGTGACAATCGAGCAGGCTACTTTGTCCTGGATGGCGTCGAGCTTCTTGAGTGTTGTTGGATCTGCACCCAACCAGGCAAGTGGAGAGTATTCCATCACACTCCTGACTTGTGCCTTGTAGATAGTGGACAGGCTTTGGAGAGTCAGGTGAGTTACTCGCCACAGAATTCCCAGTCTCTGAACTGCTCTTGAGGCAAAATATTTATATGACTGGTCCAGTTAAGTTTCTGGTCAATGGTAATCCCAGGATTTTGATGGTGGGGGATTCAACGATGGTAATGCCGTTGAATGCCTACAGGAGATGGTTAGATTAGATTCTCTCTTGTTGGTGATGGTCATTGACTGGCACTTGTGTAGCGTGAATGTTACTTGCCACTTATTAGCCCAAGCCTGAATGTTGTCCAGGTCTTGCTGCATGCGGGCATTTATTGCTTCAGATTCTGAGGAGTCATGAATGGTACTGTGCAATCATCAGCGAACATCTGCACTTCTGACCTTACGATGGACAGAAGGTCATTGATAAAACAGCTGAAGATGGTTGGGTCGATGACACTATCCTGAGAAACTCTTGCAGCAATGTCCTGGGGCTGAGATGATTGCCCTCCAACAACCATAACCATCTTCCTTTGTGTTAGGTATGACTCCAACCAGTGGAGAGCTTTCCCCCCAGTTCCCAAATCTTGCTAGGGTTCCTTGGTGCCACAACTGGTCAAATGCTGCCTTGATGCAATCACCTGGACTTCACCTCTGGAGTTCAGCTTTTTCGTCCAAGTTTGGACCAAGGCTATAATATGTTCCGGAGCCAAGTGGCCTGGCAGAATCCAAACTGAACATTGGTGAGCAGGTTTTTGCTGAGTAAGTGCAGCTTGATAGCACTGTCAATGACACCTTCTATCACTTTGCTGGTGATTGAGAGTAGACTGATGGGATGGTAATTGGCTGGATTGGATTTGTCCTGATCTTTGCGGACAGGACATACCTGGGCAATTTTCCACATTGGTGGGTAGTGCCACTGTTGTAGCTGTACTGGAACAGCTTAAGGGCATGGTTCATTCTGGAGCACAAGTCTTCAGTACTATCACTCGGATGTTGTCAGGACCCATAGTCTTTGTTGTATCCGGTGCCTTCAGCCGTTTCTGGATATCACATGGAGTGAGTTGAAATGGCTGAAGACTAGCATCTGTGATAGAGGAGATCTCAGGAAGAGGCCAAGATGCATCATCCACTCAGCAATTTTGGTTGAAGATGGCTGCAAATGCTTCAGTCTCATCTTTTGCACTGATGTGCTGGGCTCCCCCATCTTTTGAGGATGGAGATGTTTGTGGAGCCTCCTCCTCCAGTTAGTTGTTTAATTGTCCAGCACCATTCACGGCTGGATGTGACAGAACTGCAGAGCTTTGATCTGATCCATCAGCTGTGGGATCATTTCTCTGTCTATATCATGGTGCTTCTGCTTTTTAGTATGCATGTAGTTGTGTTGTAGCTTCACCAGCTTGGCACCTCATTTTTAGGTATGCCTGGTGCCTCTCCTGGCCTGCTCGCCTACATTCTTCTTTGAGCCAGGCTTAATGGTAATGATAGAGTGAGGGGATATGCTGAGCCATGAGTATACAGATTGTGGGTGAATACAATTATGCTGCTGTTGATGGCCCAGTGTCTCAAGAATGCCCTATTTTGAGTTGCTACATCTGTTGTGCATCTATCCCATCCAACATGGTGGTAGTGCCACAGGACACGATGGAAGGTTTCCTCAGTGCAAGGACGGAACTTTGTCTCCACAAGAACTGTGCAGTAGTCACTCCTATCAATAGTCACAAGCAGTTGCATCTATAACAGGTAGATTAGTGAAAGTGAGGTCAAATAAGTTTTTCCCTCTTGTTTCTCTCACCACCTACTGCAGCTCAATCTGGCAGGTATGTCCTTCTGGTGCTACCAAGCCACTCTTGGTGATGAACATTGAAGTCCCCCACCCAGAGTACATTCTGTGCCCTTGCTACCCTCAATGCCTCTTCCAAATGATGTTCAACATGGAGGAACCCTGATTCATTAACAAAGGAAGGGCAGGAGGAGATGATCAGCAGGAGGTTTCCTTACCAATGTTTGACCTGATCCCGTGAGACTCCATGGGGTCCAGAGTCAATGTTGAGGATTCCCAGGGTAACTCCTTCGCCACTGTATACCACTGCGCTGCCACCTCTGGTGTTTGGCGATATTGGAGTTTGGGAGATTGGTGTAAGTTATGTTTCAGAGGGTATGACCATGTCAGACTGTTGCTTACCTAGTCTGTGGGACAGCTCTCCCAATTCTGGCATAAGTTCCCAGATGTTAGTGAAGGTGGCTTTGCAGGGTTGACTGAGCAGGGTGTGCCTATGTCATTTCCGGTGCCTAGGTCGATACCGGGTGGTTCGTTTTATTCTTTTTCAACTTTCCCATAGCGGATTGATACAACTGAGTGGCTTGCTAGGCCATTTCAGAGGGCAGTTAAGGACACTGCTGTGGATCGAGAGTCACAAGCAGGCCAGAGCAAGTAAAGACGACAGATTTCCTTCAGATTCATTTATTAACTGAATTAAAATTCCACCAGCAGCCATGGTGGGATTTGAACTCATGTCCCTGGGGCATTAGTCCAGACCTCTAGATGACTAGTCCAGTAACATTACCACTACACTACTGTTCCCGTTAATATAATAATAAACCTGTACTTGCTTTCCTAGCGGCTCAGCAAATAAATCCCGTGAGTAACTAAGTCAAACGAGATGAGAAAAACAACTTTTATATAGCACCTTTAACATAAGAAGACATCCCAAGGCACTTCACAGGAGCATTATAAAACAAAGTATGACATCAAGCCACAAAAGGAGATATTAGGTCAAATGACCAAAAGCTTGGTTAAAGAGGTAGATTTTAATGAGTGACTTAAAAAGGAGGAAAGTGAGGTGGAGAGGTATAGCGAGGGTATTCCAGAGCTTGGGGCCAAGGCAGTTGAAGGCACCGCCATCAATGGTGGAGAGATTAAGTTCAGGGATGCACAGGAGGCCAGAATTAGAGCAGCACAGATATCTAGGCGGGCAGTGGGGCAGGAGGAGATTACAGAGTGAGGGAGGGGCAAGACCATGCCATGGAGGGATTTGAAAACAAGAATGATAATTTTAATATCAAGACGTTGCTAGACTGGGAGCCGTTGTAGGTTAGCGAATACAGGGGTGATGGGGAATGGGACTTGGTGGGAGTTAAGACGTGGGCAGCAGAGTTTTGGAAGACGTCAAGTATACAGAGACTAGAATGTGGAAGACCAGCCAGGAGTACATTGTAATAGTCAAGTCTAGAGGTAACGAAGACATGAATGAGGGTTTCAGCAGCAGATGAGGTGAAACAGGAGCAAAGTCAAATGATGTAACAGGAGGTGGAAATAGGCCTGGCTGGCACGGATGAGGTCAGACGCTCATCTCAGGGTCAAATGTGACACCAAGGTTGCGAATAGACTAGCTTAATCTCAGGCTGTTGCCAGGGAGAGGGATGGAGTCGGTAGCTAGGGAACAAAGTTTGGTGCGGATAAACTTCCAGGTTTGACAGTCAGTTTGTGCTGAATTCACTGACATCAGCCAAGGCTGCATAGGAACATTACAACTGGTGTTAATGTCCCTGGGATCAATGGGGGGGGGTGATGGGGTGGTGGGGGGGGGTGGGCGGCATGTTGAAATAGGTATGGTTTCTGTACCCAAATCCTATCCAGCAATCTATGAGAAGCACGTGTATGGCTCTCGGGATCGGATATAGCTATGATGCCTCCATGTCTCCATGTTGAGCATGCCAGCAACGCTCGAGGTCAAGGCTCACAAATGCCGAATGATTACTTAAGCAGGGTACCAGAGCATGTTCTTTGACTGATTTAACTCAGTGAGAAGTAATGATCATCAGGAAAGCACAGAGCAATCTCCAAGATCTAATGGTTACCACCCTAGAGTATTAAAAGAAATAAGTGAGGAAATTGCAGTTTCATTACTCATAATTTTCAAAAGTTCTTTAGATTCAGGAATTGTGCTTTTTATTGGAAAATTACATATGTCATTCCATTAAGGAGGGAGGGAGGGAGGGAGAAACCAGGTAACTACAAATCTTTCGGAACCAGCCTGGATGTCAATCTGGGCGGCACAGTGGCGCAGTGGTTAGCACCGCAGCCTCACAGCTCCAGCGACCCGGGTTCAATTCTGGGTACTGCCTGTGTGGAGTTTGCAAGTTCTCCCTGTGTCTGCGTGGGTTTCCTCCGGGTGCTCCGGTTTCCTCCCACATGCCAAAGACTTGCAGGTTGATAGGTAAATTGGCCATTAGCAATTGCCCCTAGTATAGGTAGGTGGTAGGGAAATATAAGGACAGGTGGGAATGTGGTAGGAATATGGAATTAGTGCAGGATTAGTATAAATGGGTGGTTGATGGTCGGCACAGACTCGGTGGGCCGAAGGGCCTGTTTCAGTGCTGTATCTCTAATCTAAAACTAAACTAGATATGCCCCAAAAAGGAAAATCAGTTAGTGAATACCCCTGATTGAGAGCAATGCGCATCTAGTCAGTCATAATTACAAAATGGTTCACATTCAGCCCAAGTAATTTGCCACCTAAAACAACAGAACCTAGAATTCAGCCGTGACTCAGTTGGTAGCACTTCCACCTTTGAGTTAGAAGGTTGTAGGTTCATGCCCACTCCAGAGACAGGAGCACAAAAATCTAGGCTGGTACTCCAGTGCAGTGCTTACAGGAGTACGGTTCTGTCATCTTTCAAATGAGGCGTTGGAGCAGATGGGGCCTCGGTTTCTCAGGTGGACATAAAAGATCCCATGGCACCATTCTGAAGAAGAGCAGGGGAAATAACCCTGGTGTCATGGCCAATATTTATCCCTCAATTAACATCACTAAAAACAGTTTATCTGGTCAATATCACCATGCTGCTTGTGGGACCTGGCTGTGCCCAAACTGACTGCCACATTTCCTACATTACAACAGTAACTACAATTCAAAAGTATTTCAACGGCTTTGGGACATCCTGAGGTTGTGAAAGATGCTATATAAATGCAAATCAGTCTGTTTTCCTTTCAGCTTCAATGAACAAGGACATCTGGTAACTGTAGTATGCAATCCATTAAGAGTCATCACTTTCTCTCAAAGTGCAATTAACAAGATACCGAAAAATATAATGATACATTGATGAATTGTAATTTGAGTACAAAGCAAAATCAAGTAAATCCACTTGAATAAATGCCTGACCTTGCACTTGGTACTATTTCATCTACTGACATTCTGGTCTTCACTATCTGCTTTCAACTGAAATGGAATTTCCATGGCTACCACTTAATGCTATCACCAAGAAACTTGCTTTCTCTGTGCCGAAACATTCTTCCCCTTTAACAACTCCTAACTCCACAAAACTCAATTCTCATTCAAGACACGAATATGACTCTCCAATCCAGGGAAATTTCTCAAGTACCTCTCCTGCGCTCCTAAGCACAAAAAATATCTGATTCAGTTTTCTCCGAGAATACATAGGCTGTTAAAAGTCACCTCTTGGTCTTATCTCGTCTTTTGTTCTGTCTGCTCTTTTCAAACATGACGACATCCTACTCTTTTCAGCTTGGCTCATCACCTAGGTTTATTGTTGCTACAACTTGTATATATAGCACCTCTAATGTAGAAAACATCCCAAACTACTACAAAGAGGCATAAAAGAAAAAAAAAGGTAAAAAGAGTTTGAAGAGGAGTGACCAAATGTCTGGTCAAAATCTAGGTTTTATGGAGGCTCCTATAAGGACAGGGATGTGGAGAGACAGAAGAGTTTAAGGAAGGAATTCCAGATTGTGTTAGACTGCCAAAGGAGGGGCAACAGAGGGAAGGATGCCCTGGAAGCCAGAGCCAGAGGAAAGGAGCGCTCAGAGGAGGTTGTAGTGATGGAGAAGTTTGCAGAGATAGGGTGGGGAAAAGCCCTGGAGGCATTTAAACACAAGGATGAGAATTTTAAATTGGGGTGTAGGGGAACTGGTAGTCAATGTAGGTCGGGGTAACAGACAAACAAGACTTGGATAGGTTTATTGGTATGAAGGATGGAAGGACACTAGGAGGGCATTGTAACAGGAGTTTGGAGGTGACAAAAGTATGGATGAGATAGGGGTTGAGGCAGGCAATGTTAGAGGTGGAAACGGGAAGTTTCTGAGAAGGGAAGCTCAGCTTGGGTTCATATAGGATGCCAATGTTGTGAACGTGCATCATGAGACGGTGGCCAGGGAAAGGGATAGAATGGATGGTGCGGGATGAAGACAATGACTTTGATCTTCCCACGTTTGCAATCTGAAAGCACAGATGCAGTAGAGGGGTTGAAAGAGGTAGTGACGAGATTGTGTTATCAATGTGCCTGTGGAAACTGGCCACATGTTTGTCGATGGAGCAACATGAAAGCCTGCAGAGAGCTTGAGTAGGACAGGGAAAAATAATGCACCACAAGCTCAAAGAATATAATTTCTGACTTTGCTTAGGTCCATTTTGGTGCTAAGGGAGAGGTGGAAATCTGACTAGAGAGATTAGCAAAGATCTGGGAGGGCATAATATGTTCAAGTACTTTGGACAGGAAAGGGAGGTTTGAGATGAAAGCTGTAGCTTGGAAGGGCACAAGGGTTAAGAGCAGATTTTGAAGAAAGAGATGATTAAAGGGAGAAGGAACCATTTACAATATCAGTTAGCACTGGAGTCAGGAAGGTAAACTGCTTGACCAGCAAGTGGAAATTGGGTCTCAAAGGAAGGATGAAATCAGACAGGGCGTGGGAAATGATGGGAGAGAAATTAGAATGAGAGAGACTAGAGAAAAACTACAAGAAATGAGTACAACCCAATGTTAAGAAATCTCTTCTGATGGGTCAGCAATTGGATTCCAAGAATCTCACCGTAATAGTGCAATATCTCATACTCACCCGCAGTCTAACACAACCTCTTCGGGAGCCTCGCATCATTTTATCCTTAGACTGCAAAGAAATAAAAGCAATTTAGAAAATATTATCTAGAGCGGCTACATGTTATAGCAACACATGAAACCAAAAAAAAGACAGACTATTTAAAATCAATAAATTTTAAATCAATTAAAGGTGGCACCATCTTTGTTATACTGTGGAGAAGAAAAGCAATCCAAACTACTCTTGCACACTTCCTACCAGCTGGATATACAAAGACATTGGAAAAGTCCTGTAAGCAATCTGGAGACCCACCCTTTAGGTTGGGCATCAGGTAGAAAGCCTGAAGGAGGAGGATAAAAAAAAATGTCTAAACAATAAAAGGTCATGTATCGAGCACACATCCACACGCATAACAATTTAAACATTAACACACATGCAAAGTGTACACAAGACAAAGAAAAAATGCATAGGACAAAAAAGTCACTACCACAAACCCAATTCAATCAAGCATCATTCATTATAAAAACAAAATCACAACTTAACCTATGAATGAACAAATCATAAGCAGATATGAAACTAATGATCGTTGACAGTGCTATCAATTGGCACTGGCTCAGCAATAACCTGCTCACTGATCCACCAGGACCACTCAGCTCCTGACCTCATTACAGCCTTGGTCCAAACATGGACAAAAGAGCTGAACTCAAAGTGAGGTGAGAGTGACTGCCCTTGACATCAAGGTAGCATTTGACCCAGTATGCATCAAGGAGCCCGAGCAAAACTGGAGTCAATGGGAATCATGGGAAAAGCCTCGAGTAGTTGGAGTCATACCTAGCATAAAGGAAGATGGTTGTGGTTGTTGGAGGTCAATCATCTCAGTCCCAGGACATCACTGCAGGAGTTCCTCAGGGTAGTGTCCTAGGCCCAACCATCTTCAGCTGCTTCAATGATCTTCCCTCCATCAAAAGGTCAGAAGTGAGGATATTTGCTGATGATTGCACAATGTTCAGCACCATAGGGCACTCATCAGGTACTGAAGCAGTCCGTGTCCATATGCAGCAAGACCTGGACAATATTGAGGTTTAGGCTGATAAGTGGCAAGTACATTTGCGCCACACAAGTGCCGGGCAATGACAATCTCCAACAAGGGAGAATCTAATCATCTCCCCTTGACATTTAATAGACTTACCATCACTGATTTGCCCACTTTCAACATCCTGCAGGTTACCATTGACCAGAAACTGAACTAGACTGGCCATATAAATAATATCACTACAAAAGCCGGTCAGAGGCTGGGAAATCTGTGGCGAGTAACTCACCTCCTGTCTCCTGAATGCCTGTCCACCATCCAGAAAGCACAAGTCAGGAGTGTGATGGAATACTCTCCACTTGCCTGGATGGGTGCAGCTCCAATAACACTCAAGAAGCTCGACACCATTCAGGACAAAGCAGCCCGCTAGATTGGCACCCCATTCACACACATTCACTCCCTCCACCACTGACACACGGTGGCAGCAGTGTGTACCATCTACAAGATACACTGCTGCAAATCACCAAACCTCCTGCAACAGCACCTTCCAAACCCACAACCTCTACCACCTAGAAGAACAAGGGCAGCAGATGCATGTGAACACCACCACCTGAAAGTTCCTCTCCAAGCCGCACACCATCCTGCCTGGGAACTATATCGTTGTTCTTTCACTGTTGCTGGGTCAAAATCCTGGAACACCCTTCCGAGCACCACATGGACTGTAGCAGTTCTAGAAGGCGGCTCACCACCACCTTCTCAAGGGCAATAAATGCTGGCCTGGCCAGCATGCCCATATCCCAAATAATTTTTTTTTTAAATCAAGAATCGCAAACAGTCACAAATAAAACTAGTAGAAAGGGGATAAAGGACTCCCAATGAATTAATTCAAAGTATTTCTCTAAAATCCTTTCCACTGCCTTAGCTAGTAAACTAGAATCAGTTTATAACAGCTTGAAATTCTTTGTTATTAGCATACAAATACATAATGCATCCCTGAAACATTCCTCCATCTAATATTTTAATGGAAAGATTAGCTATTTAAAATAAACAGGATATTGCCAATTAGAAACTTGCAGACTGGAGCAAAAAAGCATTTTGTTGTGATAAAAGCAGGATTGGATGTTGCTGCTTAGAGCCTCGGTATTGTGGTATTCATTTGTTCCTGTGCTTGGGTCTTCTTCCTCCCTCTCCTGAATATATTCAGCCTCTTTACATACTCAGTACCTCTGCATCACTACCTATTTCTCTATCTGGTACTTTCATTTAACCAAGTGTGGCACCAAGAAGCCCTAGTAAAATTGAAGTCAATGGGAATTGGGGGAGACTCTCCACTGGCTGAAGTCATAACCAGTACAAAGGAAGATAGTTGTGGTTGTTGGAGGACAATCATTTCTGCCCCAGGACATTGATGCAGGAGTTCCTCAAGGCATAATTCTAGCCTCATCCATTTTTAGCTGCTTTACCAATGACCTTCCTCCATCTTAAGGTCAGATGTGAGGTTGTTCCTGATGATTGCACAGCATTCAGTTCCATTCCCAACACCTCAGATAATACTGCTTGCAGGCACAAACCTTCGAGACCTGGACAACATCCTGGCTTAGGCTGATAAAAGGCAAGTAACATTCATGCCACTTAAGTGCCAGACAATGACCATCAATCAAGGATGTGATTGCACTGGAGGGCGTGCAGAGGCGATTCACCAGGATGTTGCCTAGGATGGAACATTTAAGCTATGAAGAGAGGTTGGATAGGCTTGGGTTGTTTTCGCTGGAGCAGAGAAGACTGAGGGGTGACCTGATCGAGGTGTACAAGATTATGAGGGGCATGGACAGGATGGATAGGGAGCAGCTGTTCCCCTTAGTTGAAGGGTCAATTACGAGGGGACACAAGGTTAAGGTGAGGGGCAGGAGGTTTAAGGGGGATTTGAGGACGAACGTCTTTACCCAGAGGGTGGTGATGGTCTGGAATGCACTGCCTGGGAGGGTGGTAGAGGCGGGTTGCCTCACATCCTTTAAAAAGTACTTGGATGAGCACTTGGCACGTCATAACATTCAAGGCTATGGGCCAAGTGCTGGCAAATGGGATTAGGTAGACAGGTCAGGTGTCTTTAATGCATCGGTGCAGACTCGATGGGCTGAAGGGCCTCTTCTGCACTGTATTATTCTGTGATCTCAAACAACATTCTAACACCTATCCTTCACATTCAATGGCATTACCATCGTCAAATCCCCCACCATGAACACCGATCAGAAACTTAACTGGACCAGCTATGTACTGTGGCTACAATAGGAGGTCAGAAGCTGTGTATTCTGCAGCAAATGACTCACCTCCGAAGTCCCCAAAGCCTGCCCACCATCTAGAAGGCACAAGTCAGAAGTGTGATGGAATACTCTCCACTTGCCTGGATGGGTGCAGCTCTAACAACACTCAAGTAGCTCGACACAATCCAAGACAAAGCAGCCTGTTGGATCAACATCCCATCACCAGCTTAAATATTCATTCCTTCCACCACTAGTACACTGTGGCTGCACTGTGTACCATCTAAAAGACTGTTTCTTCAACAGCATCTTCCAAACCTGCGATCTCTACCATTTAGAAGGACCATAAGAACTATACTGCTATTGCTTCATCGTCACTGGGTCAAAATCCTGGAACTCCCTACTTAACAGCACTGTGGGAGTGCCTTCACCACACGGACTGCAAGATGGCAGTTCACCACACCACCATCACCTTCTCGAGGGCAACTAGAGATGCGCAATAAATGCTGGCCTTACCAGCAATGCCCACATCCTGTGAACGAATAAATAATAAAATTTTTAAAAAGATTATTTTCTCCTTATCCCAATCACCAAATCATTCCAGCTGGCATTGTGCCTTCATCTCTCAATGCCTTTCCGCCACCGTGAATTAGGAATCCTACTAGCATCAAAATTCTCTTCTTTTACTGTTAGCAGATGATATTGTGTAAAATGTTTAGATTCTGTCAATATTAAAAATGTAATGTTATATACGGCTGTGTCTCATCACAGTGCAAATGGATGGCTGAAAGCCTGAAGCCTTGTCACAGTTTTAAACTCAGCTGAATAAGCTAGTGATCTGCTGCGTGATTAAGACTTTTTTTCTCAGCCAAAAAAGCACAACATCCTTTTGTCTCAAACTGTCTTAGCTGTTCAGCAGATTTCGATCAGCACTCTGTCATAACTTCTACTACATGTTCTGCGTTCCATACATAAGCATAGTTTTGTTGCATGCATGAATTAGTAAAATCTAAGTTTAAATCTGCTGTGCAAGCTTCTTTGCACTAGTTACAACTTAAATTTAAAACCCACATGCAAATAGAAATTTGCACCAGTACTTTTTTCTGGCATATACTGCAGACCTTAAAACTTCAAAATCAGCAGAACTGCAGGAACTGAGACTTCACATTGCTTAATTAACTAGATTACCAAAAGGGTTGCAGGCATGTCAAGATTAGTTGAAACACAGTATAATTTACCATTAATACAAAAGCAAAATACTGCAGATGCTGGAAATCTGAAGTAAAAACAGAAAATTCTGGAAATACTCAGCAGGTCAAGCAGCATCTATGCAGAGAGAACTGAGCTAATGTGTCAGGTCGATGACCCTTCATCAGAATATATATCTTCTATAAACACCCAAGTCCAGTGATGATCATGCTTAGCTCATTTTGACCCTGTATGAAAAGAGCCAACACTTTGAGTGATTCCAGACTCCACTTTGGATTTCCAGGACTTTGTTAATTTAAATTGCTAATGTTCTTTTTTAATCTCTTCCAGCCTGAATGCTATGACAAAGGCCTCCAACTGATTTGGTAAGTGAAATGGTAGATTTATTTGTGGTTTGATAATTTGCTATATTATTTTAAACAGAAAATAGAGCCCAGACTTAGATGTGCATGTTAAAAGATGTATTTCTTAGAATAAAGAAAATAGTACAAAAAGTAACATTGCTGCTGTTGCTTAATGAGGCAAATATATTTTGTGCCCCACCAACTTGTTTCTCGTTCTCATGAAAGCCAATATTGGGACTAAGAACTTTGGTTTTATTATTTCTAGCATTTCTTCACAATGTTCATGTCCGAACAAGCTCCTGAACGAACTCCCACTGGTGAAAGACAGAGGCAATAGGTGCCAGGGAATATACATTCCAAATGGAAAGTTGGTATGTTCTACAAATTTTCAGGAAGTTGAGCCTATGGAAATCATGGAGCACTCGTGAAAGAGCACTAAAAATTCAATAAAGGAATGTAATAATGGGACAAATTTTTTTTGTACGAACTGAACAACACAGGAATTCTCATGCAGTCAGCATTACATTAATTTTAAATAGTACTACTGTTGTTGAGTCTCAGTCTTCTCCATCTTCCAGATCTGGTATTGCATCATTTCTGCCATATCTCCTAAATAATGATGCCCATTACATAGCATGTGAAGCATCCTAAGCCAACTTTATTTCTGTTCGTAATTTTGGGAATCAACTATTAGAGATGTAAAACACAATTTTATTGAAAAGCATCAGTTCCGATCATCTCGTCCTTCCTTCTGGTCCTTTGCCAAATGTTTCTTTCATAACCTTTCAACACTTTTATTCTTAAGCATCTCTTGTTGGAGATGGTCATTACCTGGCACTTGTGTGGCGCAAATGTTACTTGCCACTTATCAGCCCAAGCCTGGATATTGTCCAGGTCTTGCTGCATTTCTGCATGGACTGCTTCAATATCTGAGGAGTCACGAATGGGGCTGAACTTTGTGTAATCATCAGCGAACATCCCCACTTCTGACCTTATGATTGAAGGAAGGTCATTGATGAAGCAGCTGTAGATGGTTGGACCGAGGACACTACCCTGAGGAACTCCTGCAGTGATGGCCTGGAGCTGAGATGATTGACCTATAATAACCACAACCATCTTCCTTTGCACTAGGTACGACTCCAACCAATCAAGGATTTTCCCCCGATTCCCACTGACTCCAGGTTTGCTAGGGCTCCTTGAAGCCATACTCGGTCAAATGCTGCCTTGATGTCAAGGGCAGTCAGTCTCACCTCACCTCTGGAGTTCAGCTCCTTTGTCCATGTTTAGACCAAGGGTGTAATGAGGTCAGGAGCTGAGTGGCCCTGGTGGAACCCAAACTGAGCATCAGTGAGCAGGTTATTGCTGAGGAAGTGCCACTTGATAGCACTATCGACGACCCCTTCCATCCCTTTGCTGACGATCGGGAGTAGACTGATCGGGCGTTAATTGGCCAGGTTGGATTTGTCCTGCTTTGTGTGTACAGGACATAACTGGGCAATTTTTCAAATTGCTGGGTGTTGTAGCTGCACTGGAACAGCTTGGTGGGGGGCGCGGCTCGTTCTGGAGCACAAGTTGTCAGTACTATTGCCGGAATGTTATCTGGGCCCATAGCCTTTGCAGTATCCAGTGCCTTCAGCCGTTTCTTGATATCACAAGGAGTGAATCGGATTGGCTGGAGACTGGCATCTGGGGACCTCAGGGGGAAGCTGAAATGGATCATCCACTCAGCACTTCTGGCTGAAAGTGGATGCAAATGCTTCAGCCTCGTCTTTTGCACTGATGTGCTGGGCTCCCCCATCGTTGAGGATGGGGATGTTTGTGGAGTCTCCTCCTCCAGTTAGCTGTTTAATTGTTCAGCACCATTCACGACTGGATGTGGCAGGACGGCAGAGCTAAGATCTGATCCACTGGATGTGGGATCATTGAGCTGTCTCTATTGCATGCTGCTTCCATTGTTTGGCATGCAAGTAGTGCTGTGTTGTAGCTTCACCAGGTTGACAGCTCATTTTTAGGTATGCCTGGAGCTGCTGCTGGCATACCTTCCTGCACCCTTCATTGAACCAGGGTTCGTCACCTGGTTCGATGAGAATGGTAGAGTGGGGGATATGCCAGACCATGAGGTTAGAGATTGTGGTTGAAGACAATTCTGCTGCTGCTGATAGTCCACAGAGCCTCATGGATGCCCAGTTTTGAGTTGCTAGATTTGTTCAAAATCTATCCCATTTAGCACAGTGGCAATGCCACACAACACAATAGTGGGTACCCTCAGCGTGAAGACGGGACTTCCTCTCCGCAAGGACTGTGCAGTGGTCACTCTACAAACACTACAAATGGGTGGCACAGTGGCGCAGTGGTTAGCACCGCAGCCTCACAGCTCCAGCGACCCGGGTTCAGTTCTGGGTACTGCCTGTGTGGAGTTTGCAAGTTCTCCCTGTGTCTGCGTGGGTTTTCGCTGGGTACTCCGGTTTCCTCCCACCACTAAAAGACTTGCAGGTTGATAGGTAAATTGGCCATTATAAATTGCCCCTAGTATAGGTAGGTGGTAGGAGAATATAGGGACAGGTGGGGATGTGATAGGAATATGGGATTAGTGTAGGATTAGTATAAATGGGTGGTTGATGGTCGGCACAGACTCGGTGGGCTGAAGGGCCTGTTTCAGTGCTGTATCTCTAAATAAATAAATAAATACTGTCATGGACAGATGCGTCTGTGACAGGTAGAATGGTGAGGATGAGGTCATGTAGGTTTTTCTGTCTTGTTGGTTCCCTCACCACCTGCCACAGACTCAGTCTAGCAGCTATGTCCTTTAGGACTCGGCCAGCTCGATCAGTAGTGGTGCAACAAAGCCACTCTTGGTGATGGACATTGAAGTCCCTCACCCAGAGTACATTCTGCGTTTTTGCCACCCTCAGTGCTTCCTCAAAGTGGTGTTCAACATAGAGAAGCACTGATTTATCAGCTGAGGTGGGGAGCGGTAGGTGGTAATCAGCAGGATGCTTCCTTGCCCATGTTTGACCTGATGCCATGAGACGTCATGGGATCTGGAGCCAATGGACTCCCAGGACAACTCCCTCCCGACTACATACCACTGTGCCGTCACCTCTGGTGAGTCTGTCCTGCCGGTGAGACAGGACATACCCAGGGATGGTCATGGTGGTGTCTGGGACATTGTCTGCAAGGTATGATTCCGTGAGTATGACTACGTCAGGCTGTTGCTTGACTCGTCTGTGGGACATTTCTCCCAATTTTGGCACAAGCCCCCAGATGTTCATAAGGAGGACTTTGCAGGGTCAACAGGGCTGGGTTTGCTGTTGTCGTTTCCAGTGCCTACGTCGATGGTGGGTGGTCCCTCTGGTTTCATTCCTTTTCTTAGACTTCTCAGAGGTTTGATACAACTGAGTGGCTTGCTAGGCCATTTCAGAAGGCATTTAAAAGTCAACCATTGCTCTGGGTCTGGAGTCACATATCGGAGAGACCAGGTTAGGATGGCAGATTTCCTTCCTTAAAGGACATTTGAACACAAAGTTGAGAATTTTAACGTTAAGTGTTGCTAGACCGGGAGTCAATGTAGGTCAGCAAGCACAGGGGTGATGGACGAATAGGACTTGGCGCAAATCAGTATACTGGCTGCAGAGCTTTCAGAGTGTGATTGATGGGAGACTGGCAAGAGATTGACTGGTACAGAATCAAATACAGTCATATAAGCTTCACTTGGTAGAATAGCAATCATATGCAACAAGAATGAAACGATCAATAAGATAAAGTAAGGGATTTGTACCAGTCTACAGAAAAAGTAAGACCTTAAGTAGTTATTTATAAAGAACTCAATTAAATTCGCCTTAGACAGAGCTGCATTTTTACTTTTACACAATTATGTAAAGCAGAATTGTGAATTGTCACCCAGAGGGAAGAAGAAAAATGTCCAAATATTGGCTGTTATGTTTGGATTTGTAAAGACCTAAGATAATGATCTCAGAACTACAACATATTTAAATCCACAACCAAACTATCAGTTTTTGTTATAAGCACGGCCTTTTGTGTGAATGTTTCATTACTATTGTAATGAGCGGCGGCAGCGAGAGCGGGAACAGGCGAGAGGAGCCGGGAGATAAAAGGAGCCGAAGCCAGAGACCAGAAGCAGCAGCGGGAGCGCTCTGTTCTGTTCTGTGGACCTGCTTGAAAAGCAAAAATTGAAGGGTGACGTCACAGGAGAGCTGGTAAGTGATTGGTGGGTATTTCTTTCTTCCATTTGAGCAGCGGGAGCGGTGAGAGCGCAAGCCAGGGGGCAGCCGGGAAGGTAAGTTTCACTATAAAGTACTTATCTCGTGATTCGGCGGCCGTGGACACGGGGACTGCTGGATAAGTGAACTTATATATTCGGGCAGTGGCTAAACCCGAAACACTACACGTGTAGTGTCTCCCACCCATCCTCCTCCTCTAACCAAAAAAAAAGGATTCTTGTGTGGAGGGTTTGGTAAGGTAAGGTTTTCCTTTATTTTTTTTAAAATCTCTGTTGTCAATTTAGAGTGGAGGGGATGGAAGCTAGGGCAGTTGCATGCTCCTCTTGCAGGATGTGGGAGGTAAGGGTCACCACCTGTGTCCCTGCTGACTTCACCTGTGAGAAGTGCACCCAACTCCAGCTCCTCACAGACCGCATTAGGGAACTGGAGCTGGAGCTGGATGAACTTCAGATCATTCAGGAGGCTGAGGGGGTAATAGAGAGCAGTTATAGGGAAGTAGTGACATCTACGTTACAGGATAAAGGTAGCTGGGTGACTGCCAGGGGAGGGAAAGGGAATAGGCGCACAGTGCAGGGATCCCCTGTGGCCGTTCCCCTCAATAATAAGTATACCGTTTTGGATACGGTTGGGGGGACGACCTACCAGAGGAAAGCCACAGCGGCCAGGTCTCTGGCACTGAGCCTGGCTCTGTGGCTCAGAAGGGAAGGGGGGAGAATAGGAGAGCGATAGTGATAGGAGATTCAATGGTTAGAGGAACAGACAGGAGATTCTGTGGTCACGAACGAGACTCCCGGATGGTATGTTGCCTCCCGGGTGCCAGGGTCAGGGATGTCTCGGATCGAGTCGACAGGATTCTTAAGGGGGAGGGGGAGCAGCAAGAAGTCGTGGTACACAGAGGTACCAATGACATAGCTAGGAAAAGGGATGAGGACCTGAAAAGCGAATATAGGGAGTTAGGTTGGAAGCTGAAAGGCAGGACGAGCAGAGTAGTAATCTCAGGATTGATACCGGTGCCACGAGCGAGTGAGGCTAGAAACAGAGAGCGAGTGCAGCTGAACTCTGCAGCTACAGAGCTGGTATAGGAGGGAGGGCTTCAGATATGTGGATTATTGCGATACCTTCTGGGGAAGGTGGGACCTGTACAAGAAGGACTGGTTGCATCTGAACTGGAGGGGCACCAATATCCTGGGCGGGAGGTTTGCTAGAGCTCTTCGGAAGGGTTTAAACTAGTTTGGCAGGGGGATGGGAATCGGAGCTACGGATCAGTGGATGGGGTAGCTGTTCAACAGGCAGATACAGAGTGCAGAGAGTCTGTGAGGAAGGTTAGACAGTTGACAGGGCAAAGTTGCAGCCAGTATGATGGGTTGAAGTGTGTCTATTTTAACGCAAGAAGTGTAAGGAATAAGGGTGATGAACTTAGAGCATGGATCAGTACTTGGAGCTACAATGTTGTGGCCATTACGGAGACTTGGATATCACAGAGGCAGGAATGGATGTTGGATGTTCCGGGGTTTAGATGTTTCAAAAGGAGTGGGGAGGGAGGTAAAAGAGGTGGGGGAGAGGCATTGCTAATCAGGGATAGTATCACAGCTGCAGAAAGGGAGGTCGTCGAGGAGGGTTTGTCTACTGAGTCAGTATGGGTGGAAGTCAGAAACAGGAAAGGAGCAGTCACTTTATTGGGAGTTTTCTATAGACCCCCCAATAGCAACAGAGACACGGAGGAACAGATTGGGAGGCAGATTTTGGAAAGGTGCAGAAGTAACAGGGTTGTTGTCACGGGTGACTTCAACTTCCCTAATATTGATTGGAACCTCCTTAGTGCAAATAGTTTGGATGGAGCAGATTTTGTCAGGTGTGTCCAGGAAGGTTTCCTGACTCAATATGTAGATAGGCCGACTAGAGGGGAGACTATGTTGGACTTGGTGCTTGGCAACGAACCAGGCCAGGTGACAGATCTCTCGGTGGGAGAGCATTTCGGTGATACTGATCACAACTCCGACCTTTACTATAGTCATGGAGAGGGATAGGAGCAGACAGGATGGGAAAATATTTAATTGGGGGAGGGGGAATTACAATGCTATTAGGCAGGAACTGGGGAGCTTAAATTGGGAACAGATGTTCTCAGGGAAATGCACGACAGAAATGTGGAGGTTGTTTAGGGAGCACTTGCTGCGACTGCTGGATAGGTTTGTCCCGATGAGGCAAGGAAGGGTTGGTAGGGTGAAGGAACCTTGGATGACAAGAGATGTGGAACAGCTAGTCAAGAGGAAGAAGGAAGCTTACTTAAGTTTGAGGAAGCAAGGATCAGACAGGGCTCTAGAGGGTTACAAGGTAGCCAGGAAGGAACTGAAGAATGGACTTAGGAGAGCTAGAAGGGGACATGAAAAAGTCTTGGCGGGTAGGATTAAGGAAAATCCCAAGGCGTTCTACACTTATGTGAGGAACAAGAGGATGGCCAGAGTGAGGGTAGGGCCGATCAGGGATAGTGGAGGGAACTTGTGCCTGGAGTCGGAGGAGGTAGGGGAGGTCCTTAATGAATACTTTGCTTCAGTATTCACGAGTGAGAGGGACCTTGTCGTTTGTGAGGACAGCGTGAAACAGGCTGATATGCTCGAACAGGTTGATGTTAAGAAGGAGGATGTGCTGGAAATTTTGAAAGACATGAGGATAGATAAGTCCCCGGGGCCAGACGGGATATACCCAAGGTTATTACGGGAAGCGAGGGAAGAGATTGCCGCGCCTTTGTTGATGATCTTTGCGTCCTCACTGTCCACTGGAGTAGTACCGGATGATTGGAGGGTGACAAATGTTATCCCCTTGTTCAAGAAAGGGACTAGGGATAACCCTGGGAATTACAGACCAGTCAGTCTTACGTCGATGGTGGGCAAATTATTGGAGAGGATTCTGAGAGACAGGATTTATGATTATTTGGAAAAGCATAGTTTGATTAGAGATAGTCAGCATGGCTTTGTGAGGGGCAGGTCATGCCTCACAAGCCTTATTGAATTCTTTGAGGATGTGACAAAACACATTGATGAAGGAAGAGCAGTGGATGTGGTGTATATGGATTTTAGCAAGGCGTTTGATAAGGTTCCCCATGGTAGGCTCATTCAGAAAGTAAGGAGGCATGGGATACAGGGACATTTGGCTGTCTGGATACAGAATTGGCTGGCCCATAGAAGACAGAGGGTGGTAGTAGATGGAAGATATTCAGCCTGGAGCTCGGTGACCAGTGGTGCTCCGCCGGGATCTGTTCTGAGACCTCTGCTCTTTGTGATTTTTACAAATGACTTGGATGAGGAAGTGGAAGGCTGGGTTAGTAAGTTTGCCGATGACACAAAGGTTGCTGGAGTTGTGGATAGTGTGGAGGGCTGTTGTCGGTTGCAACGGGACATTGACAGGATGCAGAGCTGGGCTGAGAAGTGGCAGATGGAGTTCAACCTGGAAAGGTGTGAAGTGATTCATTTTGGAAGGTCGAATTTGAATGCAGAATACAGGCTTAAAGACAGGATTCTTGGCAGTGTGGAGGAACAGAGGGATCTTGGGGTCCACGTCCATAGATCCCTCAAAGTTGCCACTCAAGTTGATAGGGTTGTTAAGGCGTATGGGGTGTTGGCTTTCATTAACAGGGGGATTGAGTTTAAGAGCCACGAGGTTATGCTGCAGCTCTATAAAGCCCTGGTTAGACCACACTTGGAATATTGTGTTCAGTTCTGGTCGCCTCATTATAGGAAGGATGTGCAAGCTTTAGAGAGGGTGCAGAGGAGATTTACCAGGATGCTGCCTGGACTGGAGGGCATGTCTTACGAAGAAAGGTTGAGGGAGCTAGGGCTTTTCTCATTGGAGCAAAGAAGGATGAGAGGTGACTTGATAGAGGTGTACGAGATGATGAGAGGCATAGATAGAGTGGATAGCAGAGACTTTTTCCCAGGGCGGAAAGGGCTATCACCAGGGGGCATAATTTTAATTGGAGGAAGGTTTAGGGGAGATGTCAGAGGTAGGTTCTTTACACAGAGAGTGGTGGGTGCGTGGAATGCACTGCCAGCGGTGGTAGTAGAAGCAGATACATTAGGGACATTTAAGCGACTCTTGGATAGGTACATGGATGATAGTAAAATGAAGGGTATGTAGGTAGTTTGATCTTAGAATAGGTTAAAGGGTCGGTACAACATCGTGGGCCGAAGGGCCTGTACTGTGCTGTACTGTTCTATGTTATTGTATGTACTACATAGTGAATAATTCCGTGATACCTGATTTTCAATGTTTAAAACAATATTTATTTCAAAAGTAAATTAAAAATAAGAATTCCTCCTCTGAAGATGGAAACAAAAGTGAAAGAAAGAATAATCTGAATGATTAATGTCTTCACGTGGACAAACAGAAAGAGCTAACGTACAGAATCATGGATCTTTAAAAGGTGCAAAGGTAGAAAAATATAAAAATGCAAATGGTATTCCGAGTTTCATACAGAGGTGCATTAAATAGAGAAGCAAAAAAGTGATATAGAATTTGTAAAAGATGTTGGTAAGGCCACAACTCGAATACTGCATACCATTCTGAGCATATTATACAAAAGGAGATTAGAGCCAAGGAACTGGTACAGTGAAGATTAGTAGAATTATACCATGTATTTGATGTTAATTATATAGAAACACAAGAGTTTTTTCACTTTAATAAAATTATGGAAAAGTATGAAAGATGAATAACTGGAATTATCACTTAAAACAAAGCTGGATGTCAACTATAACAATGAGAGAGAATTGAATAAATACCTGAAAATTAATGGTAAACAGTACATTGAAAGAGCAAGAAAATAGAATAGGCAGCTTCAGTGAAAGAAGCTAGAACTGGCACTGGCATAGCCATAATGCACCAAATGGTCCTTATATACTGTAAATTCTACAATTCCTCAACTACTGTTGCTTTCTACACTGTTGACCACTCTTCCTCCTCCACTGCATCACCTCCGTTGCAGGACTTGCTTGTGATTCCACTTCCAGCTGTCCATAGTCATGCCAGCACAGCTCCCAGTTCAATTCTCAATGCCCTCCTAGGCCCATCATGTATACTGATGAAGAATGACTCCACTATATCATTCGTAGTAGCTGCTCAATAACTGAACATTGAAATTTAGATGCACAGATAGATGCACATTTTAACTGTTCCCCTCACCCCAAATTATATTAAGGTTAGGGAAAGAGAAGGACATTTAACCTGAAGTATTTTGCCCACCCCAAACTCAAAGTATTGTACAACTTTACATTTTGACCTTTCTTTTTGATCTTAGGGTCGCGATAGTTCACATCAGTAGCGTGGGGAAAATCAATTTGAGAGTTGGGGTCTGATCTCAAAATGTAGAGTTAGTTTGAGAGTTTCATTTGGGCATATCTTCCAATACCAAAATTCCTCCGAGGGAGGGCACTGGGAGGATTAATTTGTTTGCTGTGAGATCCAAGAATTAATATTTAGTGAAAGGGAGGATGGTTTGGGTTGCATGTCTGTTTTATGCAAGATCAAGGAATTACTCCGGAGCATACTGAACGTGATTATTCACATTATCACTCATTGTCTGCTATGGGGAGCTGCCATGACAGGTGCGGTTTGGATAGGCTGGAAAACTGCTCCCCCTCTGCTTCTGCATTTACGCTGCTCCAATTCCACTGTTTCCAACCGGTTATAATTCACATTTCCATCTGATTGCATCGCACGTCGCTAGTATTCAGACTTTTGTTGCAGCTCTCCTATTACCATATTTACAACATTTTCGAAGAATGCATATTTTCCAATTCGACAGATATCATATTCACGATAACTTTAAAGAGTATTTCTTTGCGAGTACCAGAGCTGGCGGGCAGCCATAAAGACAGGGCTAAATTGTGGCGAGTCGAAGAGACTTAGTAGTTGGCAGGAAAAAAGACAGAGGCGCAAGGGGAGAGCCAACTGTGCAACAGCCCCAACAAACAAATTTCTCTGCAGCACCTGTGGAAGAGCCTGTTACTCCAGAATTGGCCTTTATAGCCACTCCAGGCGCTGCTTCACAAACCACTGACCACCTCCAGGCGCGTATCCATTGTCTCTCGAGATAAGGAGGCCCAAAAGAAGAAGACTTGGGGATTTACTGAGAGTGCTTTTTGGGGGCTGTCGCATTACATCAGATGCTCAATCTAATTCGCATTGGGCAATTTGCAATTCTTTCGATAGCTGGCGTTTACATGAATTCCAATTCTATTACAAATAAGGTGATCGCCAAAAAAAAAAAATCGCTGAATTGCCACAAACAGACCATATTTTCAGGGACAAACGTTTATCAAACTTTTCTTTTGTTCTGGGAGGTAGAAGAACCAGAGCATCGATCAAGTTGCTGTGCTTTAAGACGTTTATCACTACCACACATCAAGATGTGCAATATAGGCCAGGCACTCTTCAAAAGAATCAGGGACCCAAATTCCCGTGAGTGAGTGAATTTATATAGTACATTACACAGAGAGAAATCCTACCACCGTCGGACAAAGCCGCCACTGCTACCACACCGCCGAATAACCTAACCTGCTAACCTAACCCTTCAACCTAAAGTCCCGCCCTTCTGCCGCACATCGATTGGTCACCGCAATTCAATTGACAGGTAAGGTTCCGGGTCTTGAATCTGATTGGTCAAATCCGCCGTCACTCACGTTCTCTAGCCCAGCGCTATCAGGTTTGTGTGTCGCTCGCTATGAAGACAAGGGGACGACGACAACAACAAAAAAACAGAGCGCACAGCATCAACCCTGGAGGTCCTTACGGCAGCTCCAGCTCCACTCACCGTGTAGTAAGAGAGTAAGCCGGCGTTGTAGTCCAGCACGAACCAGCGGTACTGCCATCCTTTCATGACGTTGGTCCACTTGCTGAGCGGCCCTTCCATGATGGACGCCATCTTCAGGGAATGAAAACAAACCCACCGCTACGTCAGCGCTGGATGCTCATTGGAAAAAAGAACTGGGCTGTGGGGAGGAGACTGGGAATTTATCTTGGCCAGAAAAAAAAGGGCCAGGTTAACACGCTCATTGGTTTGTATCCTCATTTACAGTGCCACATTTTTATGATCTTTTTTGATGCATCTCACTCGAAAGATTAACCCAATCACGAGCGTTTTAAACCCTGGGTTGTTAACAGGTTTTACAAAACTTCCGTGGAGGGAGAAACTGAGCTAATTTACAAAGTTTCAGGTCTAAGATCGCTGACCTCAAACTTTAACTGTTTCTCTCTCCGCAGATGCTGCCAAACCTGCTGAGTATTTCCGGCATTTTCTGTTTTTAGCATCCGCAGTATTTTGTTTTCCACAAAACCTCCATCTCCCGGGGAGGACTAGATTTGCTGGTTTTTATCCTCTGCACCAGTCCTGCAGTGAAGTAAGCAAGTATTACTAGTCAAACATAAGGAATCGTTCTGTTACTCTAATTTCAAAATCTAAACTACCATAACCCCTGAAACATTTACAACAAAAACAAGAAATGCTGGATTCACTCAGCAGGTCTGGCAGCATCTGTGGAAAGAGAAGCAGAGTTAACGTTTCGGGTCAGTGACCCTTCTTCGGAACTGACAAATATTAGAAAAGTCACAGATTATAAACAAGTGAGGTGGGGGTTGGGCAAGAGATAACAAAGGAGAAGGTGCAGATTGGACCAGGCCACATAGCTGACCAAAAGGTCACGGAGCAAAGGCAAACAATATGTTAATGGTGTGTTGAAAGACAAAGCATTAGTACAGATTAGGTGTGAATATACTGAATATTGAACATCAGCAAGTGCAAACCTGAAGAAAAACAACCTGAAAAAAAACAGTGGGTAAGCAAACTGAACAAACTAAGATGAAATGAAATAAATGCAAAAAAAGATTGTAAAAAATGTAAAAAGGAATGCAAAAAAAAGGAAAAAATAACTAAAAATGACTAAAAATGAAAGTAAAGTGGGGGGCTGTCATGCTCTGAAATTATTGAACTCAATGTTCAGTCCGGCAGGCTGTAGTGTGCCTAATCGGTAGATGAGATGCTGTTCCTCGAGCTTGCGTTGATGTTCACTGGAACACTGCAGCAATCCCAGGACAGAGATGTGAGCATGAGAGCAGGGGGGAGTGTTGAAATGGCAAGCAACCGGAAGCTCAGGGTCCTGCTTGCGGCCTGAAACATTTATATTGAATAAAAACTTTATCTGTGTTGACCTCTCCCTACCGTTTCTGGAAGCAAGAATTATGCTTCAGGACTGCAGGTTGACAAATGTCATAGGTCTTCAACAGGAAATTGTAGGCAAATAGTCTATAATGATTGAATATTTTTAAGTTACGAAGTGTATTGATAAGAATCAAATGGTGGTTTCACATATGAATTTTCAGAAAGCATTTGCTAAGTTGTCACATAAGAAACTTTTTATGAAATTTAAGATGCACTAGTTAGTATGGTGGAAAATGAGAAGAGAAGAATAGGAGAATGCAGTAGTAATGCAGGGGTGGCGCAGTGGTTAGCACCGCAGCCTCACAGCTCCAGGGGCCCAGGTTTGATTCTGGGTGCTGCCTATGCAGAGTTTGCAAGTTCTCCCTGTGACCAGGGGTTCGCCAGGTGCTCCGGTTTTCTCCCACAGCCAAAGTATAAATGGGTGGTTGTTGGTCAGCACAGAGCTGTATCTTTAAATAAATAAAGACCGGCTCGAGTCTGCAAATTAAACCCGACCCGAGCCCGACAGAACCACATCCGATCCCGGCCCAAGTCCCAACCATCAGTTAACCTACCTTCTGTTTTGCACTTCGTTGCTTATTTGCACAAGCTTAAAATAACTGTAACAAAACCACCTTTCTCGTCCCAAAATTACATTAACTGTGGAGCCACTTACCTGAGGTTGTGATAGAGTGTGTCTGACCCAACCCGAACCCAACACATGTCGTCAGGTCCCGTCAGGTTTGGGTCGGGTAGCCAGCCTTTATGCAGTAGGGTTAAGGAAAACTGTCTACTCTTTCAGCAGACTTGGGTTCTAAAATATCATCAGTGTGGGGTAGGCTGTCCTTCCCTGCACTAGTCTTTATTTCCTTTTTTGCAAAGGTGTGCTTTCTGCTGCCATGCCTCAAATTTGCTTTGTTGGGATTTACAGGAAGCACAGACCTGGCCGTCCATTTGTTCTCAATGGGCACAATTGCCACTCACCCCTTCACCTAGCCCTAGTTCTGAAGAAGGTTGCCTTAAGTTCCCATTATGATGTCTGCAGGAGGGGGAGAGGGGTACTCATTCTGAGAGTCCAAACCACTTTCCATTCAACATGGAGAAGCAAATCTCCTTTCTGTTGAAAAGCTGGGGGAAGCAATCAACATAAGCAATCTGACACAGTACAGGTTGCCAAATATCTGTTGTCAGCAGCGGCTTGGGGGAAATGAGTGAACTAGAATAGATAGCTCCACTTGAAGATCCAGTGCTGGCACAAGCAAGATGATATAATGGCCTCCTTCTATGCAGTAATTTTATAATTCCTCTTTTCTACCCTCTATGTCCTATATTTTTATTTAACTTTATCATTTATTGAGAAACCAAGGACCAAAGCTCACAGTGTAGGACATGCTATGATTGAATTGAACAAAAGAAAAACAAGGTGAAACAGAATTAGTGATTATCTCAAGCCAAGTTTGATATTTTTAAATGCCTGATGATTGTTGGAGGAAGGAAAAGCTGAGGAAGATAAGGAGTTCTTATTTTGAAATGCAAAAATTGAGTTAGAGTAGAAGACTGGAATAATGAGTTTGAGTTTCAATACCTGAATAAGACAAGATGAGGTAAGACTTATGGCCTCCCCTAATTCATCCATCTATAATGACTGCTCCCACCATTCCTACATCCAGTTGTTTCTTAAACCTTTCCAGGGTTTCTGACTCTGCCTGTATATTCATTCCAAATGTTTAGCACTCTTTGTTTGAAAACCTTCCACTTTCACCTTAGGAGCCGATCGATTTCCCAGCAAGCTGCTGTGGGCACACATTTGGTGCCACAGCTTGCCAGCGACATTTAAATGAGGTCTGAAGCCAATTTTGCTTTGGACCGCAGGCCGACACAGATGGTTCACGGACTTTCACTCCACTGACTTTGCGCACATTTTAGCTATTTCACCATCATTCACAGAGTATTTGTGTTGCTTATTTTTCCCTGCACTTACACGCTGGGAATGCAGGGTGGAGGAACAGCGTGGAAGGTAGCATAGTTGAAACTTAGAAACAACAAAAGAGAAATGTTCAGAAGCATACTGATCACAGAAGTATTGATAAAACAAAAACAAGAATTCTACGATGAAGAAAGAAACTTTACTCATTCTCAGTAATTGTTACATTTCCCTCCTTTTTTAGAATTTAAAATAATTGCCTTTCTTCTTCCCAGTTCCAACTGCCTATTTTGGAGTTGGGAAAACCTTTTTTAAATAAGTTTTTATAACTAAAAACTACTTTTATAGGCTGTTTATTCCGGCATAAAAATAGCCCAAACTCCGAATATGATTGATGTGAAAATTGTATGTTACAAAAGAGTAAACGCATCTGTGGACCCTGCTTGAAGGGTTAATTGGATTTTTGATCAATCTTAGTCACATTAATCTCAAATAATAATAATTAGTTCTAATTAGATTAAAAATAGAACCATAAAAAAATTACAGCACAGAAGGAGGCCATTCAGACTGTCGTGTCAGTGCTGGCCAAAAAAACTAGCCACCCAATCTAATTCCATCTTCCAGCACCTGGTCCACAGCCTTGCAGCTTACAGCACTTCAGGTGCATGTCCAAATACCTCTTAAAAGAATTGTGGGTTTCTGCCTCCGCCACCATTCCTGGCAGTGAATTCCAGACACCCACCGCCCTCTGGCTGAAAAAGTTTTTCCTCCTGTCCCTTCTAATCCTTCTGCCAATCACCTTAAATCTGTGCTCCCTAGTAATTGACCTCTCTGCTTGGGGAAACAGATCCTTCCTGTCTACTCTATCTAGGCCCCTCATAATTTTGTACACCTCCATTAAGTCACCCCTCAGCCTCCTCAGTTTTAAGGAAAACAACCCTAGCCTGTCCAATCTTCCTTCATAGCTGCAACTTTCGAGCCCTGGCAACATTCTTGTAAATCTCCTCTGCACTCTTTCCAGAGCAACTATGTCCTTCCTGTAATGCATGACCAGAACTATACACAATATTCCAGCTGTAGCCTAACCAGCGTTTTATACAGTTCCAGCATTACATCCCTGCTTTTGTATTCTATACCTCGGCCAATAAAGGAAAGCATTCCATATGCCGTCTTCACCACTTTATCTATCTGTCCTGCCACCTTTAGGGAAATAAAATGATCCATGTGACTTGGCTCGTGGATAATCTGAGTTCTGGACTGCAATTATAATATTTTACATGATCCTATTGTTGATTGGGAGTGGAATAAAGCGGAGGCATAGAAGATGGTGTACAGAGTTTTAAATTAAAACAACTGGACCTTGAGAGAATTATGGGCTTACCTGTATATATTGCCAGAAACACAGAGAACTACGACAGCTTTTTTTTTGCTCAATCAGGAAACGAAGCATGTTATTTAAATACTGTAGAGATGACTTTGCTGCCTTTGAGCAAAACATCAAGTTGTTTCTGATGGTTGCTATGGTGTGGGTTCCAGATGGACATTGAATTTAATTTTTTGTTCGGATGGAGCTGTGGATTAAAGGATCAGTTGCTGGGTTTAGGTCTAAGCTTCAGTTATGTGATTTGGAATGTTCAAAGGAGCCATAGTAGTAGAGTGGGTGTGGTTGCCCCGATCAGGTTATTCCTCATGTTTCTGGCAACAGGAAAGGTATTGACTTCTGGCTCCAGTGAATTTTCTGAAGAAGTAGCTGCTTTTTCCTCAAGTGCTTTTAGATCTGGGTGCTCCTGAGCTTGTTGAAGTTGGTTTTCTCTGGCTAGCACTAAATAGTGGACTGTGCACTGGACCACAGCTATTTTCAAGACCCTCATAGGAGCATTTAGAAGTCCCAGCCGAGACCTATTTAGATATTGGAATTAAGACTTCAAGATGCCATTGGTATATACCACGATTACTAATGTCATTGAATGTACCTCATTGTAATGTTTCTGTCCTGGATTTCTTGGGAACTGCACAGGGTTCATTCGTCACTGCATCGTGGTCTCCAAGAAGCCACCTGTTTCCTGCCTAGGAATATGTCAGGAATGCCAGACTGCCTCAACAGGAAAGAGCCAGAGGAGTCTCTGGGTATCTGCACTTTAAAGGAATGGTTTATTTATGAATCTGCATTAAGGAACAAAGTTAACATTTCAGGTCTTTGATCTTCGGAGCAATGTTTTACATCTACCTATTCAGGTGGATGTAAAAGACCCCATAACACTATTCAAAGAAGAGCAGGAAATTTTCCTGATCTTCTGGCCAACACTGATCCCTCAACCAACAGCACAAAACAGATAAACTGGACTTTTATCTCACTGCTGTTTGTGAAATCTTGTGTGCAAATTAATTGCTGCATTTGCCTATAGAACAACAGTGTCAACACTTGAAAAGTAGTTCATTGGCAATTAAAGTGCTTTGAAACATCCCAGAAACATAAAAGATGCTATACATCCATGTTCCCTCTTTATTTCTACAAGTAGCTGTTGGTTATTGCCCATTTTTGACTTGTAGAGAGAGAAATTCGACTCACATTGGAAACCAATGCAATATAAACAGCACGATTGGAACATACGCCCAATGATGTCAGCAAGATGCACTGCGAAATTGGAGCATGTGTTTCATTTGATTATTATTGGCGAGTTGCCAGAGTATGCCAAGAGAATCTAAAGGGTAGCTGCATGCATATTAAAGGAGGATTCAAGCCTGGAAATGATGGCAAAAGAGTAGCGATATGTCGAGGTAAGGGTTATGGGGCAAAGTGCTTGAAAGGAAAGAAATGAAAGATAGCATGACTGGGTGATAGGAAAGGGAGGAGACAGCAGAAAAGGACACAAATGATGCAAAAAAAACAACAGAAGTAATGGGTTTGTGTAAAGCACAGATAAAGCAAATTGACATGAAACCTAATAGCCATGCGCATAATAATCTTGGTGGGAGGATATATTATGGTAACTTGTTTAGAAGTACAGAGTGCCAGACCCTGTGAAAGCCTTGGAGCTATCAAAGCCAAACCAAGTAATTCACCAGAAAATTCAAATGCAGAATTTCAGAGGTTCATAACATAAGCAACAAGATCACTAGTGAAATGGCAATGCTAAGATTATACTAGTAATCTTGGACTAAACTAGAACTGTTTAGGTGATAAATAATTTGAGAGGTAACAGCAGCTTCTGCGACCTTAAAAAGTATTGATGTAGGATATGGGGTTGTTAGTTAGAAGGTTAACAGAGATCACATTTCTTGGGGATGGGGTGAACTATTTCCTGATCCTGAAGAGTTTGTATAAAACAGGTGTTACCTTGGAGGATGATGGGAAGGATGACATCAAAGCCAAAGGTCTTATCAGAGCAACCAACAGACCAAGCAGGATTAAATTTGATTTTGATGGTAATAATAGAACAGAATGAAAGAATAGAGCAAAGTACTTTACCGAAACTTAAAAAGTTGTAGAGAAAAGGTGAGACTAAAATATCACTTCATTTTAGGAGAGCTAGTAACCGGAGGAGGAAGTTATGACAGACACATTTGTCAAGAGTTCAGGAAGAAATGCATTTGGTAATCGGAATGCATGTGTTTACATATCATGTGCAAAGTTCTACCACCTTCAACTTAACAAGGAAGCAAGCAAATACTTACTGTTTGCATGATTATCAAAATAGAGCAAATACTGTATCCTGGACAAATTTTTCTTTTTTTAAAACTTCTCTCCTTAGGGCCAATCTAGAACTACAATTGATAGGAGAGCTAGCTTTATTGATGCTTTCTGAGAAGGAAAATATTATGATTTTTCTACCTATGTACAAGCTGGCTTAAATAATCATGATTAACAATTTACCTATATTACTGTACAACTAAGATCAGGCACAACATTGGATTGCAGGGCAGGGTGAGGAGATGGCAGCAGCTTTAGGACTTGGCAAGAAGGTGGTGCAGCTTTCCGACTTTCAGAAGCAACATAAGGCATCAGGACTCAAGGCAGGGAGACTTGGTAGAGCATCAGGAATCATGGCAATGAGATACAGCAACTGGGAACAAGGAGAGGTATGAACAGCAGAACTGGGACAGCAACTGCAACTTATATAGCATGTCTTAAAGGAGGAAAGTGAGGTAGAGAGGCAGAGATGTGTAGGGAGGGTATTCCAGAACTTAGGGCCGAGGCAACTGAAGGTGCGGCCACTAATGGTGAAGCAATTAAAATCGGGGATACTCAAGAGGCCAGAATTTGAGGAGCACAGATATCTCAGAGGGTTGTGGGGGTGGAGGAAATTACAGAGATAGGGGCAAGGCCATGGAGAGATTTGAAAATAAGGATAAGAATTTTAGAATCAAGATGCAAATGCAGTTCAGCGAGCACAGGGGAGATAGGTGAATGGGACTTGGTGTGAGTTAAATAGGCAACAGAGTTTGGAGAACCTTAAGTTTACAGAGGGTAGAATGTGGGAGATCAGCCAGAAGTGTGTTGGAATAGTCAAGTCTAAAGGTAACGAAGGCATGAATGAGGGTCTCAGCAACAGATGAGCTGAGATGGGGGTGAAGTCGGGCAACATTATGGAGGTAGAAAAAGGCAGTCTTATTGATGGTGCAAATAAGTGGTCATAAGCTCATCTCGGGGTTAAATGTGACACCAAGGTTGCAAACAGACTGATTTACTTTCAGTTTAGTTTAGTTTTAGTTTAGTTTAGAGATACAGCACTGAAACAGGCCCTTCGGCCCACCGAGTCTGTGCCGACCATCAACCACCCATTTATACTAATCCTACAGTAATCCCATATTCCTACCAAACATCCCCACCTGTCCCTATATTTCCCTACCACCTACCTATACTAGTGGCAATTTATAATGGCCAATTTACCTACCAACCTGCAAGTCTTTTGGCTTGTGGGAGGAAACCGGAGCACCCGGAGAAAACCCACGCAGACACAGGGAGAACTTGCAAACTCCACACAGGCAGTACCCAGAATTGAACCCGGGTCGCTGGAGCTGTGAGGCTGCGGTGCTAACCACTGCGCCACTGTGCCAGGGAGAGGGATGGAGTTGGTACCTAGGGAATGAAGTTTGGAGCAGGGACTGAAAATAATGGCTTCAGTCTTACCAATATTTAATCGGAGGAAATTTCTACTCACCCAGTTTTGGATTTTGGATAAGCAGTCTGATAACGTAGCAACAGTGGGAGAGTCAAGAGAGGTGGTGGTGAGGTAGAGCTGGGTGTCATCAACATACATGTGAACTGAACTATAGAACCATAGAAAAATTACAGCACAGAAGGAGGCCATTCAGTCCATCGTGTCTGTCAGCTGAAAAAGTTACAGCACTTAAGGTGCATGTCCAGGTACCTTTTAAATGAGTTGAGGGTTTCTGCTCCACCACCATTCCTGGCAGTGAATGCCAGCCACCCACCACCCTCTGGCTGAAAAAGTTTTTTCTCATGTCCCCTCTAATCCTTATACTAATCACCTTAAATCCGTGCTCCCTGGTAATTGACTTCTCTGCTAGGGGAACCAGGTCCTCACTGTCTACTCTATCTAGGCCCTTCATAATTTTGTACACCTCAATTAAGTAACCCCTCAGCCCCCTCTTCTAAGGAAAACAACCCTAGCCTATCCAATCTTTCCTCATGGCTGCAACTTTCAAGCCCTGCCAACATTCTTGTAAATCTCCTCTGTTCTCTCTCCAGAGCAATTATATCCTTCCTGTAATGTGACCAGAACTGTACGCAATACTCCAGCTGTGGCCTAACCAGCATTTTATACAGTTTCAGCATTACATCCCTGCTTTTGTATACCATACCTCAGCCAATAAATGAAAGCATTCCATAAGCCTTCTTCAGCGCTCTATCTGTCCTGCCACCTTCAGGGACCTGTGGACATGCACTCCAAGGTCTCTCACTTCTACCCCTCTCAATATCCTCCCGTTTATTGTGTATTCCCTCACTTTGCCCTCCCCAAATGCATTACCTCACACTTCTCTGGATTGAATTCCATTTGCCACGTTTCCGCCCACTCAACCAAACCATTGATATCATTCTGGAATCTACAGCTATTCTCTTCACTATCAACTACATGGCCAATTTTTGTGTCATCAGAAAATTTCCCAATCATGCCTCCCACATTTAAGACCAAATCATTAATATAAAGCTGTGCTTTCAGATGATTTTGCTGAGGGCCAGCATGTAGATGAGAAATGGGAGGGGGACCAAGGATAGATCCTCGGGGGCCACCAGAGGTAATGGCACAGGAGCAGGAAGAGAAACCATTGCAATCGATTCCAAAAGTTGGTAACAGCAGTAGAGTATGGAGTCGTGTGGCAACGGAAGATTAAGACTTGAAGGAAGGGGGGTCACTAGAGATAGCTAAACAATTAAACCATTTTCACCTGCTGCTCTACTGCCACCAGGACAGTTTGCTTTTAATTTGTACATGTGCCCCTCTCAAGGTGATATCCCTATGCATATGTACATATACAATGATTTCCCAGAGATTGCAATTGTTCACCTTTGCCACAGAAGACAGAGGCTTCTGTGCTATGCAGTTTCCTCAGATAAGTTTTTTTATGTGCCTTTTCAGAAACGTGTGAGATTGCAATCTGGGAAGGAGTCTTGCAACTAATGCAGAAGAGCTAACAGGCTATCAGATTGTGTGGGACATCACACCCAATTTCCATTCAGCATCCACACAGTGGTCTCAATAAAGTTATCAGGGGCTGTAAACCCAGGCTTGACCCAGTGATGCTGTGGTCAGTCAAAGCAGTCCTCCTCCTACTTCAGAGATGAAATCAGCTAGCACGACACAGGAATTGCTCTTGGGACATTGCTGATCTGTCTGTGGATCAATGACATTGTGACTTTACATCTAAGTAATTGAGGTGTGTTGGTGGGGTAACACATTTCGTGCTTTTATAATTTACTGTCTGGGCTTCGTCACATGTATGTGATGCCTTACTAATTTCATGTATGAGAAATGTTGCATTATTTTTGAAGTCTCTGAACCTGGCGATTACTTCACAGAGCCCGGCTTTCTCCCCATTGGCTGCTGGCCGGGTCGCCGTCAGATGATATTGTCCACCCAATGGCGTAAAGTCATTTGGCCACTGGGCAGCAATTTTGTTATCAGGGCAAACGGCAAGGTTGCGTCGTTATCAGACGGGGAAAGTGAAGAATTAACCGTTAATTCGTTCCGAATAACGACAGGGAAAAAAACAATACAAAACTACCTAATAACATTTAGTGACATGAAGGTAGCAATACTGCTGCTGGCAGCTTTAGCCGCGCAGTCGTTGGCAGAGCCTCTGATCTACCTGAAGGAAGAGTTCGCGGACGGCGGTAAGCGACAGAGTTGGTGTTTTAGGAAAGAGATGGGAGGCAACAGCCGCCGGAGCGGGGGGCACAGCTTGGGTTCCTTGGTCTCTGGCCAGTATCCAGGGCGAGGTTCATGATCATGAGTGTTTACCTCGAACTGTTCACACCTGTCCCGCGTTTGTATTAAATCCAGTTATTCTCTTGACGTTTGCATTCTTGGTGGTAGAACCTGAATGTTAGTTATCCCTCCCACCCCGCTCCAAGACGCATCAAGGGTACCTGGAAGTACGTGGATGCAACTGCATTTGCAGAATCTTCCTGCCCATGTTGTGTATATGGACTTTTAAAAGGGGTTTGATAAAGCATCACATAATACTTTTTTCACAAAATTAAGGACCACGGGATTCAAGGGAAAGTGGCAACAAAATTGCCTAATGGACAGAAAGCAGAGTATGGTGAACGGATGTTTTTCAGACAGGAGGGAGGTATACAATGATGTTCCTCACTGCTCTTTTTGATTTATACTAATAACCTAGACTTGGATATATAGGACGTAATTCAAAGTGTGCAGACAATATGAAACTGAAATAGAGTCGTACAGCATAGAAACAAGCCAGTAAACAACGAGGTGAAAGATGTACTTGTGATTTTTTTAAATCAAAAATACTGCGGACGCTGGAAATCTGAAATAAAAACAGAGTGCTGGAAATACTCGGCAGGTCTGGCAGCATCTGTGGCGAGAGAAACCTAGTTAACGTTTCAGGTTCTGAAATGTTAACTCTGCTCCCTCCACAGATGCTGCCAGATCGGCTGAGTATTTCCAGCACTTTCAGTTTTTATTGTGTTTTTTTAATTCTTTCATGGGATGTGGACATCGCTGGCAAGGCCAGCATTTGTTGCCCATCCCAAATTGCCCTTGAGAAGGTTGTGGTGAGCTGCCTTCTTGAACTGCTGCAGTCCATCTGGTGCAGGTACACCCAGAGTGCTATTAGGAAGGGAGTTCCAGGATTTTGATCCAGCGACAGTGAAGGAACTGCGATATAGTTCCAAATCAGGATGGCGTGTGGCTTGGAGGGGAACCTCCCATGCTTCCGCTGCCCTTGTTCTTCTAGGCGGTAGAGTTCACAGGTTTGGAAGGTGAGAGCAGCTGGATCTGTGAGGGAGCACCTAGAATCAGGAGAGAATAAATACAGCGCCTGGCTCGGGGCCTTCACTTACCTTCGGGAGTTGAGAGCAGTCGGACCTGTGTGGGATCACCTACACAATTTCAGGAGTCGGCGCGCACTGTCTGAATTTGAAAAAAAGTCAAACAGTGACATCACAGGAAAGTTGTAAGGTGATTGGTTGGTGAGTAACTGCTGTTAGGGAGTATTTGTAAAGAGCTAGGTTAGTACACTGCTGTTAGGGTGCATGTGTTAATAGTGTTAATAACTGGAAATTAGAAAAACATAAAATTAAAATTTATGTCACTACCTAATTATAATTAATTAAGGCAGGCAAGCAGAAGGGAAGTAAGCTGGTGAGTCTACTGTTCTGTTTTATTTTTATGCGGTAAGGTTTATTGTATTACCAAGGTTTAAATTAGAGCAGTAAGTGCTGGTGAGGAGAGGCATTAATTAAAAAAATTAAGTAAATAATTATTTAAAACACAATAAGGATGACAGAGCGGTTGATATGTTGCAGCTGCAGTATGTGGGAGCTCATGGACACCAGTGTGTTTCACAGCAACCACGTCTGCAGTAAGTGTCTGCGGTTCAAGGAGCTTTGGCTCAGAGTCAGTGAGCTGGAGGCCAAGCTACAGACATTGTGATGCATCAGGGAGGGGGAAAGTTACCTGGACACTTTGTTCCAGAAGGCAGTCACACCCCACAGGATAGGATCTTCTGATTTGAGGTTAAGGGATGTGACTGCGAGTGAGGCAGGTAAGGGGATTGAGAAGGCAGAAGTGGAGGAGGCTCAGCCCTTGCAGTTGTCCAACAGGTTTGAGGTTCTTTCAACATGTATGGATGAAAATGGGGGCTGCAGGGTGGATAAGCAAACTGACCATGGCACCAAGGTATAGGATGCCATTCAAGAAGGGGGAGTAAATAGGAATGTAGTGGTAATAGGGGCCAGTATAGTCAGTGAGATAGACACCATTCTCTGCAGCCAAGAGCAAGTGTCCAGAAGGCTGTGATGCCTGACTGGTGCAAGGATTCAGGAAATCTGCTCAGGGATGGAAAGGAAGTTGCAGTGGGAGGGGGAGGATCCAGTTGTTATGGTCCATGTGGGTACCATGACATAGGTAGGACTAGGAAAGAGGTTTTGCAAAGAGAGTATGAGCAGCTGGGGGCTAAATTAAAAAAGCAGAACCTCAAAGGTAATAAATCACTGGAGCCATGAGCAAATTGGAGTAGGGTAAATAAGATTAGACAGTTAAATGCATAGCTCAAAGATTGGTGTGGGAGAAATTAGTTTCAATTCACGGGCCACTGGCATCAGTACTGGGGAAAGTGGGAGCTGTACCGTTGGGACAGTCTTCACTTCAACTGTACTGGCACCAGTGTTCTTGCAAGTCGTATAACTAGGGCGGTAGAGAGGGCTTTAATTTAAATTGTGTGGTGAAGGATCAAGTGAGAGAAGATATGATAAATTAAAGAGAGAGGACAAGACAAGAGAGCAAGTAGCAATAACAGAAATAATAGAGCGTGGCAGGAAGGGACAGAATGTACAAAATTAAGAGTGTGCAAGCAGCTAAGGCTAGAGGTTGTGCAAATAGTAAAAAAAAAAGAACTAAAGGCTCTGTATTTGTGTGTAGCATTTATAACAAAACAAATGAATTAATACCTCAAATAGAAATAAATATGCATGATCTGATAGCCATTACAGAGACATGGCTGCAAGATGACAAAGACTGGGACCTGAATATTCAAGGGTACATGACATTTCAGAAGGACAGGAAACTAGGAAAAGGTAGAGGGGTAGCTCTATTAATTAAGGATGACATTAGTACAATAGAGAGAGGTGACCTTAATTCTAAAAATCAAGATGTAGAATCAGTTTGGGTAGAGATAAGAAATAGTGAAGGTAGGAAGTCACTTGTGGGAGTAGTTTATAAGCCCCCTAACAGTAATCACAATGTAGGATGGAGTATACAGGATGAAATAATGGGGGCTTGTGAGAAAGGTACAGTGATAATCATGGGTGATTTTAATCTATAGATAGATTGGTTGAATCCGATTGGCAAAGCTTGCCTGGAAGATGAGTTCATAGAATGTTTTCGGGACAGTTTCTTAGAGCAGCACATTCCAGAGCCAACTAGAGAGCAGGCTATATTAGATCTGGTAATGCGTAACGAGACAGGATTAATTCATGACCTCATAGTAAAGGCAGCAGTGATCACAACATGATTGAACTTCGCATTCAGTTTGAGGGTGAGAAGAATGGATCTAAGACTCGTGTTTTAAATTTAAATAATGTTAACTATGAGAGTTTGAGGACAGAGCTGACTAAACAGGGAAATTAGGTTAAGGGATAGGTCATTAGAGATGCAGTGGCAGACATTTAAGGAGATATTTTTTAAAATTTTATTTATTTAGAGATACAGCACTGAAACAGGCCCTTCGGCCCACCGAGTCTGTGCTGACCAACAACCACCCATTTATACTAACCCTACAGTAATCCCATATTCCCTACCTCCACTAGGGGCAATTTACAACAGCCAATTTAGCTATCACCTGCAAGTCTTTGGCGGTGGGAGGAAACCGGAGCACCCGGCGAAAACCCACGCGATCACAGGGAGAACTTGCAAACTCCGCACAGGCAGTACCCAGAATCGAACCCTGAGGGTCCCTGGAGCTGTGAGGCTGCAGTGCTAACCACTGCGCCACTGTGCCGCCCCTAACACTCAGCAAAGATACATTCCAGTGAGAAAGAAAGATGCTAGGGGAAGGATGCACCATTCGTTGTTAACAAAGGAAGTTAAAGATAGTATTAAGTTGAAAGAAAAAGTGTACAATTCAGCGAAGAGTAGTGGCAGGTCAGAAGATTGGACAGAATATTAAAAAAAAGCAACGAATGACTAAAAGAATGAGAGGGAGATTAGAGTACGAGAGAAAGCAAGCTAGAAATATAAAAACGGATAGTAGGAGTTTCTCCAGGTATTTAAAAAGGAAAAGAGTAAGTAAAGTGAGTGTTTGTCCACTGGAGAGAGAGAGTCTGGGGAATTAGTAATGGAAAATAAGGAAATAGCGGAGGAATTGAACAGATATTTATCATCTGTCTTCACTGTAGAGGATACAGATAACATCCCAGAAATAATTATGAATCAAGAGTTGAAAGGGAAGGAGGAACTTAAAACAATTACCATCACCAGGGAAAGATTACTGAGAAAATTATTAGAATTAAAAGCTGACAAGCCCCCAGGTCCTGATGGATTTCATCCTAGGATCTTAAAAGAAGTGGCTGCTGAGATGTTGGATGCATTGGTTTTAATTTTCCAAAATTCCCTAGATTCTGGAAAGGTCCCATCAGATTGGAAGATAGCAAATATAACTCCACTATTCAAGAAAGGAGGAAGATAGAAAGCAGGAAACTACAGGCCAGTTAGCTTAACATCTGTCATATGGAAAATGCTGGAATTTATTATTAAGGAGGTTATAGCAGGTCATTTAAAAAATCTCAATGCAGTCAGGCAGTGACAACATGGTTTTGTGAAAGGGAAATCGTTTTTAACTAATTTATTAGAATTCTTTGAGGTAGTAACAAGTAACGTGGATAAAGGGGAATCTGTATATGTGGTGTGCTTGGATTTCCAGAAGGCATTTGACAAGGTGCCACATCAAAGGTTACAAAACAAAATAAGAGTCCATAGTATAGGGGGTAACATATTAGCATTGATAGAGGATTGGTTAGCTGACAGGAGGCAGAGAGTAGGCTAAAATGGGTCATCTTCAGGTTGGCAAGCTGTAACTAGTGGAGTGCCACAGGGATCAGTGCTGGGGCCTCAACTATTTACAATCTATATCAATGAGTTGGATAAAGAATAGAGCATATGGTTGTTAAATTTGCTGATGACACAAAGATAGGAGAGTAAGTTGTGAAGAGGACATAAGGAGTCACAAAGGGATATGGATAAGTTAAGTGAGTGGGCAAAGATTTGGCAGATGGAGTATAATGTGGGAAAGTGTGAACGTGTCCACTTTGGCTAGAAAAATAGAAAACAGCATATTATTTAAATGGAGAGATTGCAGAACTCTGAGATGCAGTGGGATCTGAGTGTCCTAGTACAGGAAACACAAAAAGTTAGTAGGCAGGTACAGCAAATACAATGTTGTTGTTTATTTCAAGGGGAATGGAATATAAAAGTAGAGATGTTCTGCTACAGTTGTATAGGGCATTGGTGAGACCACATCTAGAGTATTGTGTACAGTTTTGGTCTCCTTACTTAAGAAAGGATATAATTGCATTGGAAGCATTTCAGAGACGTTTAACTTGACTGCTTCCTGGGATGAAAGGGTTGTCTTATGAGGAAAGGTTGGACAGTTTGGGTCTACATTCATTGGAGTTTCGAAGGATTAGAGGTGATCTTATTGAAACATATAAGATCCTGAAGGGGGATGTTGAAAGGATGTTTCCCCTTGTGGGAGAGACTAAAACTAGGGGACACAATTTAAAAATAAAGGGTCTCCCATTTTGGACAGATATGAGGAGAAATTTATTCTCTGATTTGTGAGTCTGTGGCACTCTCTTCCCGGGAGAGTGGTGGAGGCAGGGTCAGGAATGTTTTTAAGGCAGAGGTAGACAGATTCTTGACAAACAAGGGAGTAAAAGGGTATCTGGGGTAAGCAGGAAAGTGGAGTTGTGTCCACAAACAGACCAACCATGATCTGTTAGAATAGTCGAGCAGGTTCAAGGGGCTGAATAGCCTACTCCTGCTCCTAGTTCATATATACGTATGTTGTCGAAGGAGCCTTGGTGAGTTTCTGCAATTCATCTTGTATATGGTACACACTGCTGCTATTGTGCATTGGTGGTGGAGGGAGTCAATGTTTAAGTTCGTGGATTTGGCCGGCACGGACACGACGGGCAAAATGGCTTCCTGTGCCGTAATTTTTCTATGGTTCCAATTTTTCTATGGTTTGATGGGGTGTCGATCAAGCAGACTGCTTTGTCCTGGATGGTGTCTAGCTTCTTGAGTGTTGTTGGAACTGCATTCATCCAGGCAAATGGAGTGTATTCCATCACACTCCTGACTTGTGCTTTGTAGATGGTGGACAGGCTTTGCGGAGTCAGGAGGTGAGTTACTTGCCTCAGAATTCCCAGCCTCTGACCCAGCTCTTGTAGCGACATTATTTATATGGCCACTCCAGTTCAGTTTCTGGTCAATGGTGACCACCAGGATGTTGATAGTGGAGAATCAGTGATGGTAATGCGTTTAAATGTCTTGGGGAGATGGTTAGGTTCTCTCTTGTTTGAGATGGTTATTGCCCGGCACTTTTCTGGCACGAATATTACTTGCCACTTATCAGCCCAAGCTGAGTGTTGTCCAGGTCTCACTGCATATAGAGACGGACTGCTTCAGTATCTGAGAAGTTGCAAATGGTGCTGCACATTGTTGCACATCCCTACTTCTGACCTTATGATGGAGAGAAGGTCATTAATGAAGCAGCTGAAGATGGTTAGGCCGAGGTCACTACCCTGAGGAACTCCTGCAGTGATGTCCTGGGACTGAGATGATTGGCCTCCAACAACCACAACCATTTTGGCAGTTGGAATCTAATGCAGAGGAGTTTGAAGTGATACATTTGGTAGCAAATATCTGTAATGGTGGCCGTGAAACTACCAGATTGACATAAAAACTCATTTGGTTCACTAGTGTCCTCTTGGGAGGAAATAAGCCATCATTATCCAGTCTGGCCTATGTGTTACTCAAGACCCACATGTGGTTGACTCTTCACTGTCCTCTGAAATGGTCTAGCAAACCAGTTTTTAAAAAATATTCGTTCATTTAATGTGAGTGTCGCTGGCTAGGCCAGCATTTATTGCCCATCCCTAATTGCCCTTCAGAGGGTGGTGGTGAGCTGCCTTCTTGAATCGCTGCAGTCCTTGGGGTGTAGGTGCACCAACAATGCTGTTCGGAAGGGAGTTCCAGGATTTTGACCCAACGACAGTGAAGGAACAGTGATAAAGTTCCAGGTCAGGATGGTGTGTGACTTGCAGGGGAACTTGCAGGTGGTGGTGTTCCCATGCATCTGCAACCTTTGTCCTTCTAGGCGGGAGAGGTTGCGGGTATGAAGGTGTTGTCGAAGGAGGCTTGGTAAGTTGCTGCAGTGCATCTTGTATATGGTACACACTGCTGCCACTGTGCGTCACTGGTGGAGCAGGTGAATGTTGAAGGTGGTGGATCGGGTGCCAATCAAGTGCTGATGAGCTTCTTGATTATTGTTGGAGCTCCACCCATCCAGGCAATTGGAGAGTATTTCATCACATTCCTGACTGCCTTGTAGATGGTGGACAGGCATTGCAGAGATGGAAGGTGAGTTAGTTGCCGCAGAAATCCCAGCCTCCGACCTGCCCTTGTAGCCACATCATTTCTGTGGCCGGTCCAGTTGAGTTTCTGGTCAATGGTGACCCCCAGGATGTTGATAGAGGGGGATTCAGCGATGATAATGCCCTTGAACATCAAGGGGAGATGGTTAGATTCTCTCTTGTTTGAGATGGTCATTGCCTGGCACTTGTGTGGTGAGAATGTTACTTACCACTTATCAGCCCAAGCCTGGATGTTGTCCAGGTCATACTGCATATGAACATGGGCTGCTTCAGTATCTGAGGAGTCGTGAATGGTGCTGACCATTGTATAATCATCAGCGAACATCCCTACTTGTGACCTTAAGGTGGAGGGAAGGTCATTGATGAAGCAGCTGAAGATGGTTGGGCCTAGGACACAACCCTGACGAACACCTGCAGTAATATCCTGGGTCTGAAATGATTGACCTCCAACAACCACAACCATTTTCCTTTGTACTAGGTATGACTGCAACCAGCGGAGAGTTTTCCCCCTGATTCTCATTGACTCCAATTTTGCTAGGGCTCCTTGATCCCATACTTGGTCAAATACTGCCTTGATTTCAACGACAGTATCTCACCTCACCTCTTGAGTTCAGCTCTTTTGTCCATGTTTGGACCTAGGCTGTAATGAGGTCAGGAACTGAGTGGCCCTGGTGGAACCCAAACTGAGCTTCCATGAACAGGTTATTGCTGAGCCAGGGCCGCTTGATAGCACTGACAACGACCCCTTCCATCACTTTGCTGATGATCAAGAGTAGACTGATAGGGCGGTAATTGGCCAGGTTGGATTTTTCCTGCTTTTTGTGTACAGGACATACCTGGGTAATTTTCCACATTGCCGGGTAGATGCCAGTGTACAGTGCCAGTGTAGCTGTACTGGAACAGCTTGGCTAGGGGCGTAGCTGGTTCTGGAGCACAAGTCTTCAGTACTACTGCCGGAATGTTGGGGTCTTTATCACTTACTGTGTACTGTGTGATGAAACTCCTGAAACCCCTGAAATAATCAAGAGTGCCAAGCCTGCCATACTCTCAGCACTCCATGAACGCTTTGCCTGTGCTGGGATGAGGGAGCAGTACCACAGGACATGCGCGATGCCAATATCATCACCCTCTATAAGAACAAGGGTGACCGCGGTGACTGCAACAACTACCGCGGAATCTCCCTGCTCAGCATAGTGGGGAAAGTCTTTGCTCGAGTCGTTTTAAACAGACTCCAGAAGCTGGCTGAGCGTGTCTACCCTGAGGTACAGTGCGGCTTTCGAGCAGAGAGATTGACCATTGACATGCTGTTCTCCCTTCGCCAGCTACAGGAGAAATACCGCGAACAACAGATGCCCCTCTATGTTGCTTTCATAGATCTCACCAAAGCCTTTGACCTCGTCAGCAGATGTGGTCTCTTCAGACTACTAGCAAAGATTGGATGTCCACCAAAGCTACCAAGTATCATCACCTCATTCCATGACAATATGAAAGGCACAATTCAGCAAAGCGGTGCCTCATCAGACCCCTTTCCTATCCTGAGTGGCGTTAAACAGCACCTCGCACCTACACTGTTTGGGATTTTCTTCTCCCTGCTGCTCTCACATGCGTTCAAGTCTTCAGAAGAAGGAATTTTCCTCCACACAAGGTCAGATGGCAAGTTGTTCAACCTTGCCCGTCTTGGAGCGAAGACCAAAGTATGGAAAGTCCTCATCAGGGAACTCCTCTTTGCTGATGATGCTGCATTAACATCCCACACAGAAGAGTGTCTGCAGAGACTCATTGACAGGATTGTGGCTGCCTGCAACAAATTTGGCCTAACCATCAGCCTCAAGAAAATGAACATCATGGGACAGGATGTCAGAAATGCTCCATCCATCAATATCAGCGACCACGCTCTGGAAGTGGTTCGAGAGTTCACCTACCTAGGCTCAACTATCACCAGTAACCTGTCTCTCGATGCAGAAATCAACAAGCGCATGGGAAAGACGTCTGCTGCTATGTCCAGACTGGCCAAGAGAGTGTGGTAAAATGACCACTGACATGGAACACAAAAGTCCGAATGTTTCAAGCCTGTGTCCTCAGTACCTTGCTCTACGGCAGTGAGGCCTGGACAACGTATGTCAGCCAAGAGCGATGTCTCAACTCATTCCATC